>NC_041218.1:55218420-55281237 GCF_002837175.3 Physeter macrocephalus
GCGGCATGTGGGATCTTCCCGGACTGGGGCACGAACCCGTGTGCCCTGCATCGGCAGGCGGGCTCTCAACCACTGCGCCACCAGGGAAGCCCAGCAGTCAGAGCTTTTAAATCAAATGCTCTTTACCTGATATGTAATTTGTTTAGCCCATTTCCTTCATTATATTAACATGTTAAGAGCTTACACTGCAGACCAAGGGTATCTTGAGTGTGACAGCCATGATTTAAACCCGAGGTTCTCAACCAGGAATGATTGTGTCCCCATGGGACATCTGACAATGTCTAGAGATGATACTGGCTGTCACAACTTGGGGGAGGGGGTGTGCTAATGGCATCTACTGGGTAGGGGCACGGATGCCGCTAACAATCCTACAACGCATAGCACAGTCCCCACACACAACAAAATATCAACAGTGCCAAGGTTGAGAAACTGATTTAGACCTTGCTCTGGTTGAGAATATAGAAGTACTGTGGAAGAAAATGCTGCAGAACAGCTCAGCTTTGTGCAAAATACACATACGAAGGCCAACAGAGCTTTGCTTCACTTGAAATCTACTGAACAGACCTATGTTAGGATTTTACACTGTACATCAGAGTTTGCATTATTCTGTAGTGCAGAAATATAAGAAATTAAAGTGCCTCTGATCCCTGCCCAGGATCCTTTGCTCTTCAAGAACAGGAATACCATTTCACTGTTTTATAAGAACCCTGAACTTTTATCCCCAGTTTAGTGACTGGTTCACGTTTGCTGCTTTGCCTTGTTTCATAGATGTGCTATAAACAGAAGGGCAAAGATGACTTTTCGCCATTCAAAAACGTGCCTGTATGTCTAGGGAATAGGGATACTAACTCTTCTCTAATCCAAGGCCGGTAAGATTAATAATGCATGGTAGCCCCCCACCCTTCGTCTCTTGGGGAGCTCCTTCCTTATTTCAGCATCTTTAATCTTAACCCATGTTACTCATCTGTTCTTAGTTATTTCCCCCTTGGTATCTTTCTACCTCCACAAATTCAGAATGCCCCAAATTTAACTTATCTGTTTGCTGAGAACTCATCTGTTTGCTGTCTTACTCAACATCCTTTCCTCTACCACCAGTGTGTGTCAATCAGATCAAGCATTTACACCTTTCCCTCACTTCCTCCATTTAGTCAGCTATCAGATTCTATATACTTTCACTTTAAATCATCTCTTCCATGCCCTTTAGAACTTCATACTCTATCTCGAGGACGCCCAGAGCCTCTTTTCTGGTGCTGCCACTGACTTGAGGCATTCCCTTTCCTTCCTACCTCACCACAACTGCATCTTTATATAATACTCATCTTCATTAAAACGCACTCATTTTCATCTATTTGTGCTCTATTCACTTAAGACTTAAAGAGGTGGGTCAATATAATAGATTGACTAAGTTTCCCCATAAATTCACGTCCATCCCAAACCTAAGAACGTGACCTATTTGGAAATAGGGTTTTTGTAGATTCCTTAGTTAAGATGAGGTCATACTGGACCAGGGTGGGCCCTAAATCCAAAAACTTCTGTCCTTATAAGAAGATGAGAGGACACACAGAGACACAAAAACAGGGAGAGAAACAGTATGAAGATGGGGCCAAACATTAGAATCATACATCTACAAGCCAAGGAATGAAAAGGATTGCCAGCAACAACCAGAAGCTAGGAGAGAGGCATGGAAGGGTTTCTCCCTCAGAGCCTCAAGAAGGAACCAACCTTTACCAACATCTTGATCTGGGATTTCTAACCTCCAGAACTGTGAGAGAATAAATTCCTGTTGTTTTAAGCCTGTTTGTGGTCATTTGTTACAGCAGCCCTAGGAAACTAATACAGGTGCCCATGAGAATGTGCCTCACAGTTCTCCAACTATAGGTGACATCATTGTCCAAAGACCCCAGCTATGATGTTCTGATGTCCACAGCAGCATATACCCCAAGGCCACACTTCCCACAGGCTACTTCAAGCCAGTGACTGAGTGCAGCAGACATACAAAGCAGATCAATTTGTGGGAGACACAGACTCTTGACAGGCAATTTTGACTCAAAGACACTTCCACAGCCTTGACACATTAGACTGACTACAGTCTTTAGACACTAACACCCAACCTTCTTTCCCTCTCTCCTTCTCTTGGAATCAGCCTGTATCATAGTCTGATGACTCGTTAAGCCTCCCCCAACTCCATTCCCATTTTTTCTCTTACAAGTTTCCCTAATAAAATCCACACACATTTAGTTTTACCTTGGTGCCTACCCTTTGGAGAACCCAGAGTAAGCCAGAAAGGGATTACAAAATTTGATTTCTATTTTAAATAGATTTCTTTGCCTAGGTTTGTGGAGAATGGATTCCAATTTGGCAAGATTAGAGGTGGAAAGACCAAACAAGAAGCTAATGTAGTGGCTAAAAGGGACACACTTCTAGCTTTCAGTACCCTAGTGGTGGCAGTAGTCAGTCAGGTTCCAGATATACTTTGGCAGAAAACCTATGGAATTTGGTCATGGATCTATATGAGAGTGTAGGGGAAATGGGCATTGAGGTTGATTTCTTCATTTCTAACAAGAGAAAATGAAAAGATATTAGTGGAATTTGCTGAGATACAGAAAACTGAAATAAGAGTAAATCCAAAACTAAAAAATTAACAGTTCAGTTTTAGTTATATTAAGATCAAAGTTATTTGGAGTCACCTAAACAGAGATGTCACACAGGGAGTTAGGTAAAAAATGTGAAGCTCAGAAGATTTCTATATGAATTGGGGAGGTATGAGAATATAGTGTTGAAAGCTGAGGAAGTAATTAGAATCACCTAGGGAAAAAATGTAGCGTGAGCAACAAAAGGGTAGTCATGAAACCTTCCAAAATGTAAAGGTTGAGAACATAAGGAGCAAGCGACAACAAATACTAAGGAAGAAAAGTGTGATTATGGTGTTTAAAGCTAAGAGAAGAGAGCGTATTGAGGATGAGTGGAAGGTCAACTGGTCAAATGCTGCCGGGAGTACAAGGAAGAGGACTTAAAATTGTCTGTTGGCTTTGGAGACAGGAGTCTTTGGTCATCTGCCATTTTGGTGGAGTAGTGAGAAGGGAAGCAAAATAGGGGTGGTCTGAGGAGAGAATGAGACTTCAGGTTAAGTTGACTGAGTTGGGAAATGATTTTTTCCCAAACGCATAGCACCAACAGAAAAGACAGTATTTTATAAAAAAAAAAAAAAAAAAAAAAAAAAAAAGATATAGTCAAGAGATTTCCATTGAGTTTGGCATTTTTGAATTTATACTTTAAGCACTTACCCAGCCCTGCCTTAATAGTTTTAAATAATTATAACCATGGCCAAAAAAAAAGATGAACTTTTGTGTAGACCAGGGGCCAACAGAAATAATAATGGAGACTGAAGCAATGCATTTATTGGCTCAGGAACCAAAAGAGACAAAAGTAGAGCAGAGGCACCAGCACCCCGTATTCTGTTGTACCCCAAGTTCTGAGCTCTCAGCGTTGAGAGATACTTACAACAAGGAGGCAGTGCAACTATTTAGCTGGCATTCACTGGAATGACCATATCCGCTTTTGAAATACTGATACTTCCATACTACTTAGTAAATAGCCTCTATCTGAAGCCCCCCACAAGGGATTTTGTTAAGCATCGAATTATATATTAAAATAATGTTAAAAGTAAAAACTCTTAAATCATCATATCCTCTGTTTGAACTTTTCTCATTTTACTACATTCTTTAGTTGTTACTGGTAAAATCCAACTCTCCATTTTCCTTCCAAAACCACTGGAACAGCCTCTACAACTGCATTAGAAACAACATTATTCATCATGTTTAGGTTACTGGGAATCCTTGCCCATGATCTCAGCCTTGACCACCACTTTATTTGGAAACTCATGGCCCCTTTTTAAGAGAAAAGATATCATTAGAGATGCTTAGACATCAGAAATAGACTACCCTTTTATTTTAGCCTAAAGCAGTAATAATCAGGTATAATGTCACTGAAAGCTTTAAAAAATGAATATGATACTCAAATTGCAAACACTCAATATAATAGTTACTCTTTAGAGATAAGGTACTAAAATAAAAATCTCAAGTTTATCTGGGATATTACTTTGCATGTTTTACTGAGTAATAAAAAATTATCTCTTAAAAATATTGTGTTAAGTTTAAACTGTCTGTGATCTATAAGCACATGCCTCCAAGTCATAATTAATATGGAAGTCCATGCGGTCAGAGACTAAGACTAAAGTATATATTAAATAATTCTGAGGGTTTTCCCCAAATGAAACCTGAGCTAAGAAGCATCAAACCAACATCACTGTGAACTCTACTTCAACTCCTTAATTAACCAACTATCCTTAGGTGATTTGGGGATCCGCAAAGTCACTGGTTACCCTGACCCACAGAAAGCACACTGGATATTTTTGTTTGCAGTAATGAAGTATTTGTAGACACACTGCACATTGCAGAAATACTACAGCTACCGAAGAATGGGCATGCATAACAAAAAGGGGAAAAATAAAACAGAATGCATTTCAACGTAAATAATTCTGCCTTAATAGCAATACCAAGAGCCATGCAGCTTTCTGGTCAGGGTTTAAGATATCAATGGGGGCCATCTATACCTAGCAGAAAAATAAATCTTCCAAATACTCAAAAGGTACTTGTCCTGTTTTAAGCATATGTAATGGGGGAGAAGGATTTTTCCCCTCTAACTCCAGGTGCAGTTGAGCTGCCAGCAAGTGAGAGTAATGAGTGGCCCAACCTCACACATGCTCTGTTCTCTGCACACCAGGCAGGCATTTGTCAAGGTGTAAATTATTTACAGTGGTCTCCAAAGGCTCTGGAAAGTTAGTGCATTTCCTTAAAAATAAACGAAAAGGAAATCCTGGAACAAGTATTACATGAAATAGGGGCAAAGTAAAGGTATATTCTAAGTATTAAAGGTTGTTTTGATTGGAAAAACACACAGGCACACATTCTTGCTAACACCAGGTGAAACACCAGGTTCTCATTATTCAGTTCTCTATTTCTTCCTTGTCACTTTAGACTCTTAAGAACATGAATAGCAATGTTTAAATGTAAGCATGGAAACTAAACAATGGCTTAAGGGCTTATCATTTGAGCAAATCTTCACTGAGTGATAACAGACACCCAAGAAACGCATAATTAGATAATTACTTCGTACTGACTCCATCTTCTAAAGACTCAAGAATATTCGAAACTTCAAAGGAGCAAAGATGCAGCAACTCTAACTTTTCACTTAAACTCAATTGTAAGCAGAACAGTGAGGCTGACATTCTGTTTAAGAGAAGGAGGGAAGGAGAGAAGGAAACCAATCATCTGTATTAAACAATGAATCAGCGGTCACAATGCTTTCCACCGCAAGCAACCAAATACTTGATCATATGAAGCTTAAGTGATAAAGTTATCCCACTTCCTCATGTAACAAGAAGGTTGCAGTAGCAAGTCTAGGATTGGTTCATTAGCTCAAAGACGCCAAACCACTGGGTCCAAGAGACTGATTTGCTTACCCTTCTCCTTACAGCCTCAAGGTGCTGGCTGACACCTCCAAGCAGCATATCCCACTGAGAGATGAGGTGTGAGTACATAGTCTCCCTAAGGGAGCACAGGGGAAGGAAACGCATTTCAGGCACTGGCATCCAAAGCAAGAAGAAAGAGGGGAAGAACAACATCACCCCCTCACGGAGCGCTCTCTCTTATCAAGGAGAAAAATGCATTTTCCTTAAACACCTCCCCCCACCCCCAGCAGATTCCCCGCTATTTCTCATTGGTTAGAAGTAAGTCACATGCTCACACTTCAACCAATCAGTGGTGAAGGGCGTGGGATTGCCACTTTGGGTCGGACAAACCAGCTTCACCTGGGGCTGTTTAATTAAGGCCTGAATAGAATCAGGGGATTGTTAATCAAGAAGAAGAGGGAATGTTGTTAGACAACAAAAAGTGCCACAACTACGCTTTTTATACCGGAGGTCAAAACATTTGGCTCAAATGGACGTTTCAAGGAAAATAATTTCTCTTTTTTCCCAAAGTAATGCAGAGTTTCAACTTTACAATTATAAGCAGCAGCTCCCTGGATGACCTCCCTGCTGGTATAATAAAGCACTAGGAAATAGGTGCTCCCGTGCTTTCCAAGGTGGTTAGAACACCCAGTCGAGTGAAACTCCACAGATTCAAGTGGGCACTCTGAACTTCCCCAGAGGGCATAAGCAATCACTGCAGAGTCTACAACACAGAGTTACAGGGGAAAATACAGCTAAAGAGAAAAAAATGCATATTAGTAGCTTCTACTTCTGAGCAGTTTTCCAGTTTAAGTGCAACTCGTTGCTATAATCTGATCAAGAGGTATCAAAGGTGAGGCAGGCTATGGCAAAGAATTTCCGTGCTGGCAAGTTAAACACTGATTGTTTCCCAAAATGGAATGGCCAGCTTAGATTGTATCAAAGGACTAATAAATATCATCCCCTAGAACTTGAAATTGACCCAGAAATAACTCAGCTTGAGATTTAAACAAGTTACTCTACCCTTTGTTACTCTGATTCTTTCTTATTTCAACTTGATCTTAATGTTCTGCTAGAAACCCCATTATGAGAACACAGTGGGGTGACAGCCAGTAGTTCCTGCAGTTGTTAATCTGAAATTCTAAGCACAGCTCTGATCTTTCTGGACTGTAAGCTAATTCATTCACAGACGTTGAACTAGGGCCAACCATTTCAGGTGCCTACAATACGAGATAAATGAAAGAGTTCGTCACAGCCTATTAGGGACACAGATGTAAACAATTACAAGGTGGTGTGCAGGAAAAAACAATCTGGAAAAGAGGGAGCATAACATGCAGGGCTGTGTACTCAGGATGGGCTTTGGCGGCAGAAGGGGTTCCGGCATCACCCAAATTGGAGTCCTATGTACCTCCAGCCACACTCCTCTACTAAGGAGTTAAAAGTGCCTCTTTCCCCACTTTCTCAAGTCCCACTCTCTTGTGAAGAGCATGCAATCTGGCATTCATTCTCAACACTGGGTTGAAATTATTCTCAGGTTGTTTGGATTTTTTTTAATAAACCACATTTTTCTATAATTTACATAAAATACAATGCACCCATCTGAAGTGCATAGAACAATGAGATTTTAATATACATATATATTTATTTACTATCTCTATCAAACATGGAACATTTACATCACCCCAAAAAACTCCCTCATGCCACTAGCCAACCATTGACATGATCACCCCAGGCAACCACTGATGTGATTTCTATCCCTATAGATTTTTTTCTCTTCTAGACTATCATATAAATGAAATCATATGGTAGGCATTGTATGTCTGACTTCTTTAATTTAGCCTAATGTTTCTGTGGATCATTTGTTTTGCTACCTATTCTCAATATTTTATTTCTTTTCATTGCTGAGTAGTTGTTCATTTTACAGTTGTACCACAGTTTATTTATCAAAGCACATGATGAGG
This sequence comes from Physeter macrocephalus, assembly GCF_002837175.3. Classification (NCBI taxonomy): domain Eukaryota; kingdom Metazoa; phylum Chordata; class Mammalia; order Artiodactyla; family Physeteridae; genus Physeter; species Physeter macrocephalus. Next base: position 55,225,891 of record NC_041218.1, read on the forward strand.
GGCATTTGGGTTGTTTTCAGTTTTGGAGTTTATGAATAAAACTACTCTGGACATTCTTATACACAAATTATTAGATAGATATACATTTTCATTTCTCTTTCTTGCATACCTAAGAGTGAAATTTCTGGTCATATGATGAGTGTATGTTACTCGGTAAGAAACTGCTTTAAATGGCTTCCCAAAGTTGTACCATTTACATTCCCACTGACAATGTATGAGAGTTCCGATTGCTTCACATCCTGACCAACACTTGCTATTGTAACCTAGCAGGACCCTTTGGGGCCTTCATGGGACAGACCCTTCTCCCCACATCCTCTGCCTCCCTCATATTTGTAGAACAGCTATAGTCTCCCAGGCTTCCCCTGAGTCACAAAAGCCTAGCTCAAGAATTATTGATTGAAAGGATGTGAACAGGTAGCGACAAAAGTAGCAGTTGGGCCAGGAGAAGTGGTAACAATTTAAACAGTAATCAGCCACGTGTCAGTCACAGAATCTTTAAGTTTCTCCCTGAAGTACCTAGATAACACTATCTGATGCACATTTCCTGAGTTGTTTTATAGATGCTAAAATCCCCACCAAATGGAAGAACATTAACTACTGGATGAATGCAAGCACATAGCCCCCAGACCTACTGGAGCCTAAGGACTGATAATATTAGCCCTGTGACACAGCCCTGTTACCTCACCATCAACCAATCAGAGAATCATGCATGAGCTGATCACACCCCTGAGACTCCTCTCCCTCACCTTCCCCTTAAAAACTCTCCCCTGAAACCCATTAGGGAGTTTGGGGCTTTTGAGTATGAGCTGCCATGTTCTCCTTGCTCTACCCTTGCCATAAACCTGTCTCTGCTCCAAACTCTGACGTTTTGGTTTGCTTCACTGTGCACTGGGCACACAAACTTGGGTTCAACAACATTATCATATATGTTTATTCATTTATTTACTTGTTTATTTATTTTATCAATTTTACTGGATGTCTGTCAGTATCTCATTATGATTTAATTTGCATTTCCATGACAATTTTTAAAGATGTTGAGCATCCTGTCATGTACATATTGATGATTCTTATTTTATTAAGTATCTGTTCCAAGCCTTTGCTCATTTTATATAAGTTGATGAATCAAATTGTTGATTTCTGCCAGAAAGCCTGCCAGAATTTTGACTGAAATTGCAACGAATCTATAGATCAATGTGTGGAGAGTTGATATCTTAACAATACGGAGTTTTTCAATTTAAGAACATGGTGTATCTCTCCATTTATTTAGGTCTTCTTTAAATTCTCCCAGCAATGTTTGGTAGATTTTTGCATAAGGGACTTGCACTTTCATTATTGAATTTATTCTTGTGATTATAAATCAGTTTCTAAATTGTATTTTCTAATTGTTCACTGTTAGTATGTACAAATGCAGTTGAATTTTGTATAATGATTATGGTGGGTTGAATAGTGGCCCCCCAAAATCTGTGTCCACTCAGAACTTGTGACATTATTTGGAAATTGGATATTTGCGTTAGTTAAGGATCTGAAGATGAAATCATCCTGGATTTAGGGTGGGCTTCCTTATAAGGAGATGAGAGGACACAGAGAGACACACAGAGAAGAAGGCCATGTGAAGATGGACGCAGAGACTGGAGTTAGACCTGGGGCCACCAGGTATGGGCTGAAAGAGGCGAAGAAAGATTCTTCACTGAAGACTTCAGGGAAGATTGTTCTATATCCAGTTTTCTAGCTGTTATGTAGACAAGCCTCATGTGATACCTCGTTGTACATTTTGCAACTTGTTTATTTTGGCATGTGTGTTGGTTGTCAGTTTACTGCTTCTTAACTCCAAATCCACAATTCTTTGTTCGCATTTTTAGAGTAAAGCAAAACCCCTATGAACATCTCTCCTTTGTTAGCTGGCATAATGTTAGGTTTGCTCAACAGAGAGGGCTGGAGGGACACTGGAAGAAATAGCACAGAAAAGGGCTTCTTTTCCCAGTTCTAGGGTGATTTTTTTCCCTTCCTCTGGTATGGCAGCTGGCCGCAGGGGTGCTCACTCTCCAGCCAATCCAGCCAATTCCTCTGACACTCCAGAGGGCAGCTTTCTGCAGTTCAGCTTCATGCTTCGTTGCCAGAGAGAACTTCTCCACCATCTAGCAATCATCCCCAGCCATACCCTTTCCCATGATGTCTGAATCTCTTGTGGTAGGAAGGGACGGCTTCCAAAGTCCTTGTTCCTTTTTTGGCTGTGCTCCCTGGGCCCTATGGTAGGGACACTGGAAGAAATAGCACAGAAAAGGGCTTCTTTTCCCAGTTCTAGGGTGATTTTTTTCCCTTCCTCTGGTATGGCAGCTGGCCGCAGGGGTGCTCACTCTCCAGCCAATTTCTCTGACACTCCAGAGGGCAGCTTTCTGCAGTTCAGCTTCATGCTTCGTTGCCAGAGAGAACTTCTCCACCATCTAGCAATCATCCCCAGCCATACCCTTTCCCATGATGTCTGAATCTCTTGTGGTAGGAAGGGACGGCTTCCAAAGTCCTTGTTCCTTTTTTGGCTGTGCTCCCTGGGCCCTATGGTAGTAGCAAGTCCTATATTCCTTAGAGTCCCTTTTTTCTACTCATTTTAGTTATTAAACACTTCCACAAGTCAATGTTTTTTAATATATCAAATATAACAGCTAATGGAGTGACATCTTTAAAGTACTGAAGGTGAAAAAAAAACCTGTCAGCACAGAATCGTGTATGCAATGAATATATCTTACAAAATGAAGGAGAAATAAAGACTTTTTAAATAAACAGAAACAAAGTCTGTTACTAGCAAACCTACACTATAGGAAAGATTAAAGTTCTTCAGGTAAAAGTAATAATGCCAAAAAGAAACTTTTAATTACACAGGCAATAAAAAGCACTAAAATTGGCATAAACAAAGTTAATCTAAAACTCAAGTTTAAAATGTTTCCAAAGTCCAACGACTGTCTAAAGCAAAAGTGGTAGCCATGCCTTATGGGATCTCAGCACAGGTAAAAGTATAATGTGTGGCAAAACTAGCACGAAAGATGGAAGGGAAGATTGGGGATACATTGTTGGAAGATCTTTACATTACATGTAAAGTGGTACAGTATTATTTGAAAGTAGAATGTAATTAATTAAAAAATCACAAGAAATACCTATGACAATCTCTACAGCAAGAGAAATGAAAACTTGTGTTCACACCAAAGCCTGCACAAATACTTTTTGCGGCTTTATTCATAATCACTAAAATATAGAAGCAACCCAAATATCTCTCACCTGTAGAATGAATAAACAAACTGGCACATCCATACCACAGGATACTATTCAACAATAAAAAAGAACAAATTCCTTACTACTCAGCCATAAAAAAAATGAAATAATGCCATTTGCAGCAACGTGGATGGACCTAGAGATTATCATACTAAGTGAAGTAAGTCAGACACAGAAAGGCATATATCATAGGATATGACTTATACGTAGAATCTAAAATATGATACAAATGAACTTATTTACAAAACAGAAACAGACTCACAGACACAGAAAACAAACTTCTGGTTACCAAAGGGGAAATGGCGGGGAGGGATAAATTAGGAGTTGGGAATTAGCAGATACAAACTACTATATATAAAATAGATAAACAACAAGGTCCTAACTATGAAGCGATCCATATCTTAAAGAGGATGCAATAATCACTAGGACTATCTTTAAGCCCATGTATACTTGATCTTATAGTCAGGAAGATAGTACACATTAAGATTTCCCCGTGCTTGCTTTTGAGAAAAAAGGAAAAGAAACGTATGTGTGTGTGTGTGTAAAACAGAGAGAATCCAGGTATAACATGGTCGTTATAAAAATAAGTTGACCTATCATGAAGGAAACTGATTCATATACTATTAGTGTTGAAATGGGAGGAAAATGGAACAAGATTTTCATTTTCCTCTCATCATCTTGGAGCTTGAAAAGATGAACAGGAAGCAAGAATCTGTCCAGAAACACAACCATGTTTTCACAATCTTTGTAAGCCCAGACAGGATAAAGTCTAACATCTACAATTTGAGAAACAATTTTTATCATTTTAGTAAAATATATTTTAGTACATGAGGAGATACCCTTTCTTCATGCTTTCTGCAATGCATAGCCTTATCCTCTAAAGACTTCCTTTTCCCCAGAATGACCTCACAGCCAGCTGAAAGGACAAGATGGGCTGCCTGACTGATTATACCCTGGGAATATTTATGTAACTTCTTGATGGCAGCAAAATACTGAAAAGAGGATACAGGAGATAAAGTAATGGAAGCTGGCCTGACTTAAGCCTCATGTAATCCCTAGCATCTCCTAAATCACAAGGTAAGATTAGTCAGTGATAAAAATTATTTAACAGTTGGCAGCTGTCTGAAAGCCTGCATTTTTCTTTTGAGTGGACTGTCAAATTTAGAGAATTTATGACCTGACCTATCAAAGATATTACTTTCAAGTCCTTGACCAATTTAATAAACATTACAGACAACTATTATTATGGGTTTTTTTAAATTTTATCGTTTTTTAGCTGAATTCCGTCCAGTCCGGTTCACCTAGTAAATGGTTGAATGCTACATCAAACGATAGTTGCATCTAATCAGGCCAAAGCTCAAGAAATGCTTTTCCACTCTACTTCTGACTATTGAAGGACTTCCATTCCAAATGTGCAAAGGAGACATTTTTCTTTTCTATATGTATAGCGAAAATAATACATTCCCTGGCCTCTTAAAAACAGTCTCAAATTTTACCTTATAGGAAAATAAGAAATCTTTTATCTTTTTTTTGTAGTCCAAGATATAATGTTACATAAAGCTCCATGCAATATAATGCAATTTTTAAAAATTTCATATGAACAAGGATGATTCACAATGATATCCAGAGAACATACGAGGTTTTATGCAAATTTATCATTATAATAAGCTTATTTGATATAATTCTGATCACCATTAGGATCCCTGCATTATAGCATTTATTTAACAGCTTCCACGTAGCTCAATTCTTTTACTGCAACGTAATGCGGATATACTAGTTTTGAGTCAAAAGCGGATTCTGCTGTGATGAAACTACCTGAGATTTTCTCTCCAGTACCCAAATAAGTTTATTTATTAGATTTCTTCATTGATGAAAGACACAGTGAAGGGGAGCATTATACTCTGTTAAATTTTAAAGCATGTAATGTAACATATCAAATCTACAGTGGCTAAAAGCATAAAGAAATTCTCTTCATTTCTTTTTCTAATGTGTGGTCCATGGCCTAGCAAAAATACTATGCTCCAGGCACAATGAAATGCATGTACTTGGGAGAACTACTAATATTTAAATATGTTCTAACAATTCAGGCACAAAAAGCCACCACAGCAAAGCTGACACTTTCTCCCCATGATCCTGTAATACTGGACTCAATGTCAACCTCAGAAAATACATGCATGGGAGTTACCCGAAAGTCAACAGTATAACTAAAAGAGAAAATCACAATACACTGCTGGCTCCAGGGAGTGAGAATTAAAGAAAAAAATCCTGTTTCTATTTTGAATTTTGTTCAGGATGGTCTGTTTGGTTTAGCAGGTGAGGGATGAAGAATCAGTAAAAACCAATTTGAGCCTCACAGTTATAAATGTTGAGCATTTTCTTAAAGCCAACAATATTTTCTTTAATTAAACCAAAATCCTAATGTAGTACTCAAAACATCCATTTTTTATAGTTTAAATTTCAGATTTAGAAAAAGTTAAACTGTAGCAATACTGGTAAGGTAAATATTATCGATCAGAATGACTGTTAGGGTTCCAGCAATCTGAGTGTTATTAATTAAGGGATTTATTACAGATATGAGACTTTACCCAACTGTGGAAGAAGATAGGGAAGTATAAGTCCAGAAGGCAAAGGTTGGGCCCAGCTCCACTGAACAGGAAGGGGACCTAATGAAGAAATCTACAGGTGACTGTTGACTCTGCATTTGTTGGTGAACCCCAAGTCGCTGTAGGTCAGCAGGGCCCACAGTGGGGAAGAAAAGCTGGATGCAAAAAGGAAGAGAACAAGACAATGAAATCTGCAAAGACGTATTTAGATCAGTGAAGCCAGTGAATGTGTCTGTCTCTCAACGCTTCTAACCTCAATCGCACGGGTGACCTACAGATGAAGGTGGTACACTTCATCACAGAGCTACACACATGCCTGGCCTGGGACTCAGAGACAGTAAAAGGGAGATCTGGAGAATCTGCAAGCGCAGGTGATGTCTCACCTCAACAAAATGAGCCAACAAATCAGCAACAAATCAGCAAATACTCCCTATATGATGTTCTGTAGTATAGGTTAACCACTTGTGAATACATCTTATGTTAGACAGTAAAGGAATTGAAGAGGAAGCAATAGAAAAGAATGGATTAATATGTATATTACAATTGATAAGATAATATGCAAATAAATTCATATCAAGATAAGCAAGAAATTATCATAACTATTACGGTTCTCATTCCTCATTGGTCATATAGTTGTAGCTGGTATTATAGCTTCCTTCTTTCACTACCTATTACATATTCCTTTTGCCTCTGAAGAAATTTGATTGCTCAAGTTTCCTCACCTGGTGAGATGACCCAAACCTTCATTTTTGAAGTATTTGGGCCACTTGTATTAGATTATTATAGTTTTCCTATTAAGTCTTATTACAGGTGATGGAGGTACTAAGAGGCACCCCAAGGACGTCTGTATTCCAGACATACTCCTCCCAAGCCCCCACAGCATGGTAGTAATACATTTGTTCTCTTCATAATTGTGATAAACAACCCGAGCCAGGACAGCACCCCCTTCTTTGCCGGTTGATTCACTAGCATGAAAAACCCCAAGCGGCCAGTACCAACTCCCAGATTAAGAGAAACTGTACATGTCTCCCGGTGAAAGAATTACTCCCTTGGGAACACAGACCTCTAAACAAGCAGAGCCTAAAATCACTGGGACAGGGAACCAACATTTTGCTAACGGATCACCAGGAGAACTGTGAGAAAACCCACTCTCATTTTTACCCTTTGATTCCAAGACCCACAAATCCTGACTTTGGGAGAAGAGGACCATGTATTGGACAGTGATGTAGAGCATATACCACATCCTGGAGGATGCTGCCCCAACCCTGTCATGTGCTGTCATCTAGCTGGTGCTGTAATAAAGTCTTCAAAAGACCATTTCACCAGTCCATCTGGCCTCTTCTAGCTACTACAGACGGTTAAAAAAAAGCATTTGCCAGGTAAATAGTGACATATCAAGTTATGAAGGTATGTCAGTTTGCTCCAAAAACAAACCACATCTGGAACAGCAGCTAGAATTGGAGTTAACACCCAATTAAGGGGATGCTAATCCACTGATATTCTCCAAGATCCATCTGTCTGCTGAGCCAATATGCAAGTTGTTAGGACATGAGTCACCATTTTTCAAGCACACGGTGGGGGCCATATTCTCTACAATCACTTCAGATGTGCGCTGTTGTCTTTGATTTATGATTTTGGTAGATAGAAGAAGATCTAGGCGCTACCACCTGACCTTTCTTATCAAAATAGCCACCTTACCACCTTGGTCAGGGAACCATTGTGGGGATTCTGCCAGTGCTGAGCATGCCTATTTCAACTATGCATTTGCAAACCAGGGAAATAACCACAGGATGGATTTAAGGACCCATTGTCCCACTAATATCCAAATCAAAACTTCTTTGATTACCTTGCATCCATAAGCCTCTTCTCTGACTAGTGGACCACAATGGCATTTGGGGTTTCTTGGAATAAGTGTCTATCATGAGACCACTACCCAGTAATTCCCTACAACACTGGTTATTTACCCTTCTTCAACTTACCACCCTGGTAAATAGCAGTAGGTCCCTTTGAGGAATATTGAAAAAATTTCCAGTATAAAATGTTGGCTATGTCAAAGGATCCTTCCTCAAGGATACCTGGCCTTCCCTTCATTCAAGGTACTCTGGGTCTGGAAATCGGCTTGTGTTTGGGAATTGATTGAGAAGAACGACTCTATTGCTGTTACTCAAGACAGATCTTTGTTTCTAGACCTAGAGTTTGCCACTTAAACAATTCAAGTAAGACTACAGGCGACTGTAAAAATATTTCCATTTTACAGACACCAGGATCATCAAAGATCTCCCTCTCTCTTTACAGGTCGAATTCTGATTACTGCTTTAGTTCTGCTGTGCAGTATGGTAACTACACCCACCTTGCTTCTGGCAATTAAGTGCCACTTTTTGGTCCCTGCCCCCCAGGGAGCTCAACATCCCCTTTGAATTCGAGGAGTCCAGTTTGATGACAGCATCCCACTCTCAGTCCTGACCTATAGAGAACTGCCATTACAGAGCTCTCCAGGGATGCTGAGCTCCTTTACATATGTATTTCTTAGAGCTCAGATGAAGGGAGTGTCCTCTGGACCCTCCTGTGGGACATGGTTCAGGGTTGGGTGCATAGATCTTACATAACAGATCCACTCTTGCAACACAATCTTTCTAAGCCTTTGAATACCCTTCTCTACAGTACATCAAGAAACTCCTGGGCTTCCCTGGTGGCGCAGTGGTTGAGAGTCCGCCTGCCGATGCAGGGGAACCGGGTTCGTGCCCCGGTCTGGGAAGATCCCACATGCCGTGGAGCGGCTGGGCCCGTGAGCCATGGCCACTGAGCCTGCGCGTCCGGAGCCTGTGCTCCGCAACGGGAGAGGCCACAGCAGTGAGAGGCCCGCGTACCAAAAAAAAAAAAAAAAAAAGAAACTCCTGAAATGTCAACTTCAATTAGTATAGGTCATCTTTGGGCCCCTGTTTCAGTAAACAAACCAAGGAAACTCTTAGAGTCATCCTAGCTACTTAAGCTAAAATAGTAAATCCAGAATCTCTGCTTAGTTCATCCAGATCAACAAATTCAGCCCAAAACAAGATTATATTTCTCCCACGCTGTTCCAACTACCTCAGAATTCATTCCCATACATGTGCTCCAGGATTCTGTCAATATAATTAGTAAAACTGCAGTTATCTTGGTGTGTATGGCAGTGTATCATGTATCGTATTTTGTTTTTGTTTTTTTTTGTTTTGTTTTGTTTTTGCGGTACGCAGGCCTCTCACTGTTGTGGCCTCTCCCGTTGTGGAGCGGCCATGGCTCACGGGCCCCTCCGCTCCGCGGCATGTGGGATCTTCCCATACCGGGGCGCGAACCCGGTTCCCCTGCATCGGCAGGCGGACGCGCAACCACTGCGCCACCAGGGAAGCCCCGCCCCTCGTATTTTGTATCTAAGCCTCTAAGCTGGCACCAGGATTTTTAGTCTGATTACAGATCTAGAAGGTATTGGATGGAAGTAGGTCCTAAGAAGAATCAGCAGTGCTTTGCAAGGCTTTTACCTCAAAGGAGGCTTCATGTTCTTCAGGCAAGTAGAGCCTACCCTCCACAGACAATGGATAAACAGCCTCTTATTCTAGCAGACTCAGCAGAATTTGAGTCCAATGTCCTCAGCTTTATCAGGGTCTGTCCATATGCCCTCACTTCAATGTTCTGGTTTCCACTTCTTGCAAATCAATATAATCAACATAAGAAATTCTGTAAGATTGTACATGGATGGACCTAGAGATTGTCATACTGAGTGAAGTTAAGTCTGACAGAAAAAGACAAATATCATATGATATTACTTATATGTGGCATCTAAAAAAATTGTACAAAAGAACTTATTTACAAAACAGAAATAGAGTCACAGACATAAAAAACAAACTTATGGTTACCAGGGGGGAAAGGGATGGAGGGATAAGTTGGGAGTTTGGGACTGACATAAACACACTACTATACATAAAATAGATAACTAATAAGGACCTTCAGTATAGCACAGGGAACTCTACTCAATATTCTGTAATGGCTTATATGGGAAAAGAATCTAAAAAAGAGTAGATATATATGTACAACTGATGCACTTTGCTGTACAGTAGAAACTAACACATTTTAAATCAACTATACTCAATAAAATTTTTTTTTAAAAAAGAAAAGAAAGAAATTCTTCAAGGTTGTGAATTCAATTTGCATTGAAATTTAGGCACCTTCAGGGCTAGACTTCAAGTTTGGTTTTCAGAAATCTCAGCCCTATGTTTACAGAAAATAAAAGTTTATTTTAGGGCAGTCGTAAACGCATTTTAGTCTGTTCTCTGAATCTTGAGACTTGAGACCACCACTTTCTTTCTTCAAGTTCTCCCCTACACTTAGAAATAGCCCAGTGTCTAGCAGAACACCATTTACCAGTTACCTGTCCCAGGGGAGGATTCCAAACACTTCTGCCCATTGCATCTTGGTATCAAAGTGACCAGGGAGAATACAACAGAGTCAGGCACTGGATGGAACAATATTTTACTCATAAAGAGAAGAGACAGAGCAAGATCAGCTTCCATAGTGGACATCAGTCACCCAGGGCCAAAGGGTCTCTCCTGCCAGCTGACACAGGACATTTGGCTCACATGCACCCCTCTCATGCCTCAACAGATGGCTTCTATCCCCTCCCCTCCAAGAACAGACATAGCATTGGGGTCAGCCAAGTTCTATATGATGCTCGCACGTAGCAGAACAAAAGAACGTACCTTGGGCTAACAACAGAGAAAGATCTTCCCATGCAAAATGATAAGCTTGGCACTGGCTGTGTGAGATCTTTCTCCCAAGCTCAAGGCCCATCTTGAAGAGGTTAAATGGGAGTCGAAAGACTCATGGACCAAACTGCCTTTCTCAACATGGAGCATGACCACCTTGCCATAGCACGTCATGGACCACCAGTGTCCCCTTTATCACTGGCAACAGTGTCATTAATGCTGTTCAATTTGATCAGATCAGAAAAACACTTTCAGATAATCCAGAACCAGTACAGATACCCTATCTTCAAGTTTCTGTTGCTATGGAAGCTCCAAAATCACAGACTGCATTTGGTAGCCCTGAGTAACAACTGAAGGGAAAAATCCTGCTTCTATTCTGAATTTTGTTCAGAATGATCTAAAGTTTACTCAGTAGTTCAAGGGCTAAAAAAACCTAGAAAATTAATTTAAACTTCAAAGTTACAATCATTCTTAAAGCCCACAAAATTCCATTCAATTAAGCAAAGATATAAACAATGTTCAAAACCTCCAATGTGGGACTTCCCTGGTGGCGCAGTGGTTAAGAATCTGCCTATCAATGCAGGGGACACGGGTTCGAGCCCTGGTCCAGGAAGATCCCACATGCCTCAGAGCAACTAAGCCTGTGTGCCACAACCTATGAGCCCGCAAGCCACAACTATTGAGCCTGTGTGCCACAACTACTGAAGCCCACGTGCCTAGAGCCCGTGCTCTGGAACAAGAGAAGCCACCGCAATGAGAAGCCTGTGCACTGCAACGAAGAGTAGACCCTGCTCGCCACAGCTAGAGAAAGCCCGCACACAGCAACGAAGACCCAACGCAGACAAAAATAAATAAATAGATAAATAAATCTATAAAAATGAAAAAAAAACATCCAATGTTTTCTTTATTATATGTCTCAAGTTTAGAAAGAACTAGAAAATGACAATGTTTTCAATATATTAAATGTTAGTATTACTGATTAGCTTGAGTGCCTAGACTAAATCCTAAAAAGGAAATAAATGAAAGATGGCTACACTAGGTTTACCAGGGAAAGCAATTTTCACAAGGCAATGCATTTGATTAAGCAGAGCATATGGTCTGGATGGCAATTAATACAAGCCCTGTGGTGTAATATTTGCCTGCATGTGTGTAGCAAAACATCTTTTTTCACATCATCCTATTACAATAAAATGCATTTGCAGCAGAAGTTAAGTGCACCGTCAGCCCAGCAAAAGCCAATGATTGGTACCTTTGTATCTCTTTCGGTATAGAAAAGACTTCCTCTCTGCTTCCTCTTAAGCTTTAAAAGGCAGGTTTTAAAAAACAGCAGAAAAATCCTCTTTGAGGGCTTCCCTGGTGGCGCAGTGGTTGAGAATCCGCCTGCCGATGCAGGGAACACGGGCTCGTGCCCCGGTCTGGGAGGATCCCACATGCCGCGGAGCGGCTGGGCCCGTGAGCCATGGCTGCTGAGCCTGCACATCCGGAGCCTGTGCTCCGCAACGGGAGAGGCCACAGCGGTGAGAGGTCCGCGTACCACAAAAAAAAAAAAAAATCCTCTTTGAGATTGCTTTTAAGCTGATTAGCTGACATGTAATGATTATCAGATATTACACTGGAAGGTATTTAGGCACATATAAGCATCCATTTAAGGCCCTGAAAAACTCTACCTTCAAAACCAACTCTTAAGGTACTTGAATAGAGAACAGAACAAAACTGAGTGTCATTATACAAATGATGCTCTCCCTAATATCAGACAAGGCACTAACATCCAACTTGTCCCTTCAAGGGCCCTACTCACAGTGCCAAGCAAATGCTGGCAGGTCCCTCCAAGCTTACTCTTTCTAGATATAAAGCCATGAAACAATGCCAAAGTATTTGCTGTGACTTGGCTCCTTGAAAACGCTCTCTTTTAATGCACTGTATTCACCAACAAATGAAGGTCCCAGTGAATTATGTCTGGCATGTCAATTTCTTTCTACAAGAGAGGAATCCTTCACTCTATTCATTTTTGTTTACAAATGCAAACTTTGCTTAAGTCTATTCAAAAAAGCACATTAATGCATTCCAGAAGGTGCTGCAATCGCACTAGTTGAGTCTTTGGGGTCCATTGCTTCTTTTTAAAATCACCTTTCACTGAACTCCCCAAAGTACAGTCACTTTTTAAGATTGCAGTATTAGTAAAGTGCAAGGTCATGTGACAAAGTCAGTAGTCAAGAGAGCGAGATTCTCAAATAAACTGATTTCTCTGCTCTTTTGGTGACCTTAGACATGCCCCTGTTTCCCTCCCACCAAGTCAAAGATTCATCTTACTTCCACAAGGATCTCAATCCCACCAGGTCCAATACTAACAAGGAGGGAAAGACCTTCATCTGAGTAACCCCATCAGAACAGAACAGAAGTCTTACACGTTTGTTCTTATGGCAAAGGTCTTTGTAGAAAACTGGCACACAGAAAGGTGTCAGTCATCAGGGGGTTGGAGAGAAAGGATGCCCAAATGTTCATAATCACCTGCACCATCCTGCAGCTACTGAACAAGAGAGAGGCATCACCAACGCATTTTTAAGCCTCTAGTCTCTTATATTCTAAGATAGGCTCCTCCACCTTGTTACATGTAGAATTATAAAACATATACAGAAAAGTGCTGAAGTCATGAATGTATGATTTGATGGAGTCTCACAAGCTGATCATTATCCAACTCAAGAACCAGAACGTTGCCAGAACCTCTGATGGCAGTTTCCCCTTATTTTGAACCATCATACCTATGCTGGATAGCAAGGAGTCAGTGCCAGGCTATTTCACAACCTTGAATTATATAAGCTACTTATTGCAGACCAGCATATAAAACTTTTAGGGGATGCAATTTATATATCACTGAGCTCAAACTATACCCAGAGTTCTACCACTTCTTGCCACCCCACACTGCTACCATTTCTTGCCTAGAAGTTTACAATAACCTCCCAAGTGATAATTCCTGCTCTTTTCCATTCAGAATACTCTTAAACTAGAAGCTAATGTGAATATTTTTAAATGGACATCCCATCATGCCATTCGGATCATAACATTTCCCCCCATTAGTGATGTTTCTTAGTCTTGGTTCCACATTGAGTGACTTCAAACGGCCAATGCCTGGGTTTATCCCCCACGGATTCTAATTTAATTGGTCCAGGATGTAGCCTGAGCTCCCCAGGTGATTCTAATATACAGACCTTAAGGCCCAATGTGAGGTACACATTCCCTCTGATTTCATCTCTTAACTGTGCTTCCTCACTTACACCATCCCAGACACACTGGCGGCCTCTCTCTCTGTTCCTTGAAGTCGAGGGACAAGCTCCCATCTCAGCCAGCGCACTGGCTCTTCTATCTTCCTGGGCTGCTCTCCCGGAGAAAGCTAGCTCTATCACTTGCTTTAGGTCTTGACATAAAAGTCTACTTCTCAGTGACCCCTTCACTGGCCACCCCTGACATTTTAGAGCCCCCTTCCCTGATTTAGACCCTCAGCAATAGTCACTAAACTATAGTATACTTTTCTTGATTTGGCTGCAGAAGGGCAGGGCTTTCTGCCTGTTCGCTCAGCGCAGTGCCCCCCCTCATGGAACAGTGAGCACCTGTCACTGAGCCAGAGTTCAAGAAATGTTTACTAAATAAACAAATGACCTTTCCAAGTAATGAAAACCCTGCTAAAGAGATTTGAGTCAGCATCCAAGAGCCAATAATGGGACATCAGTTGTGATCATCAGCATTAAGCACGTTCTAAACCAAAACTGGTTAAATGAAAACAACCCAGGTGTGATTTCCAGCAAAGTAGTGATAGGCTCTCTGCACCGCACACTTTCGACAAAAGAAACCTCTAGAGAAAAGGTCCTATCTTCTTTCATGGGGCACTCAAGAGCTTTCAGGACTGCCAGACATCTAAAAGCCTCCAGAAATTACATATATACAATTCCCCAGAAATGGGAAATATACTGACTTTAACGTCTCTCTTGCATATATACTTTTTTATATTTTCTTTGCAAATTACTCACCTTGGGTATTAGAAACTGTGTAACATATGATTATGGAAGTGCTCTCATTTGCAATGATTGCTTTAAAGCACACGGAATGGCATCCACCCCACCCCCGAACTCTCAACTGCCTCAAGAGGACTTTCCTTGAGAAATTTAACACACTAATTCCATTTATTTTCCCCAGGAAATAAATCTTGAAATAAGAGCTCCTGAACTTTCTACCCTGACTAAAATATTAGGCTAAAATATTTTCTGAAGTACCAAGCTGATAAGAAAGATTAGGAGGTGGAAGGGTTGGAGAGAGAGAGAAACTCATCAGTACAGCAGAAAAAGAACAGATCGGCAAATACAAGGCAAATATTTCCAGCTGTACCCGTAAGCACTGCTGATAAGTCACAATTCCACTGGGCCCAAGCTTTCCTCTTCCTCAAAGGAGCTAACCCATTGTTCATCCCCACCTGCCTCAGAAACAGTGAAATTCCTGAGGCTTATAGTTGAGAAAATTGTTATAGTCTCTTCATACTTTGTTGTTTATATTATTATCACCATTTAAAATGAAAAACAAACTGTGATTCTTTGTAGTTCTGATACTCAACCTGATATCCAATCTATTTGAACACACTGTAAAATTGTTTGTAGTCTCAACAAATATTTCATGAAATAATAAAACTCTCACCGTTCTGAATTCTTTTCTACTTCCTGCACATTCAGCTTCATATAGGAATTTCTTACTATAGAAATTGCATAAAGAGTCTTCCAAAATTTGGGTTTCTATTTAAATTCTAGTCTAGTGACAAAATTCCATTCTACTGGGGCTTCCCTGGTGGCGCAGTGGTTGAGAGTCCGCCTGCCTATGCAGGGAACAAGGGTTCGTGCCCTGGTCCGGGAAGATCCCACATGCCGCAGAGCGGCTGGGCCCGTGAGCCATGGCCGCTGAGCCTGCGCGTCCGGAGCCTGTGCTCCGCAACGGGAGAGGCCACAACAAAAAAGAAAAAAATTCCTTTCTACTAAACTGCAAAGCAGACAATTTGTTTTGCTTCATTTTTTTCTCACACCCCCATGAAAATCCTATATCCTAGCATTCTATCAGTTAGAAAGTTAAATAAATATTTTAACGAATAAAAAATAACCAAAAGTTCACAATTTAAAGTTCATCATTAGAAATAACAAATGCTGGTGAAGATATGGAGAAAACCTCATACACTGTTGGTGGGAACATATCCTGGTTCGGCCACTGTGGAAAACAATATAGAGGTTCCTCAAAAATTATAAATAGAACTAGCATAGGATCCAGCAATTCCACTTCTGGGTATTTATCCAAAGAAAATGAAACCATTATCTTTTTAAAAAATTTTTATTTATTTATTTATTTTATTTTTATTTTTGGCTGCGTTCTTCGCTGCTGCACGCAGGCTTTCTCTAGTTGCGGCGAGCGGGGTCTACTCGTTGTTGTGGTGTGTGGGTTTCTCACTGCGGTGGCTTCTCTTGTTGCAGAGCACAGGCTCTAGGCACATGGGCTTCAGTAGTTGTGGCACATGGGCTCTAGAGCGCAGGCTCAGTAGTTGTGGTGCACAGGGCTTAGCTGCTCCGCAGAATGTGGGATCTTCCCAGACCAGGGCTCGAACCCACGTCCCCTGCATTGGCAGGCAGATTTTTAACCACCGCAGCGCCAGAGAAATCCCGAAACCAGTATCTTAAAGAGATATCTGTACTCACATATTCATAGCAGTATTATTCACAATAGCCAACCTAAATGTCCATTAACGAATGAATGGCTAAAGGAAATTACACACAATGGAATATTATTCAGCCTTAAAAAAAAGAAAGTCTGTCATCTGCAACACCATGGATGAACCTGGAGTGCATTATGCTAAGTGATGTAAGTCAGACAGAAAAAGACAAATACCTCATAGTATCACTAAAATGAGGAATCTTAAAAAAATTTTTTTAAAGTTGAAATCATAGAAACAGTAGAAAAGTTGTTGCCAGGGGGTAGGGGATGGAGGAAATAGGGAGAGAGTTTGATAAAAGGGTACAAACTTTCTGTTTTAAGATGAATAAGTTCCAAGGATCTAACATATAACACGGTAACTATAGTTGATAACAGTCTATTGTATAACTGAAATTTGCTAAGGCTAGAACTTAACTGTCCTCACCAAAAATAAAAAGGTAAATATGTGAGGTTATGAATCTGTTAATTAACTTGATGGGGGAATCATCTCACAATGTATACATATATCAAATCATGTTGTACACTTTAAATATCTTACATTTTTGTCAATTATACCCCAATAAAACTGGGGGAAAAAGTCCATCATTCAACTTAGTTTATTCAAACTGGTGGAATAAACAACTAGTTTATTCAAAAAGTATTTATCGAATACTACTTACTGCACTCATATTTTTGGCACTAACACAGTAAACAAACACACACAGTCCCTAACCTCCTTCACATTATCACCTAAAGAGGGAGAGAAATATTTATCATTAAGAAAATAAATAAATATATTTATCCTCATTCAAAAAGTATTTATTAAGCTCATGTTACAGACTAGGAGCTGAGTAAAAATGGTGATCAAAATACATATCACCAATATTGTTATAAAGCCTAATGAGGAAGACAAACATTAAACAAAGTACCAACTGTGATAAATTCTATAAAGGAAAGTAACAGGGTTCTATAAGACAGAATAATGAATATTTTCAGGAAGTGAAATTTTAATAGAGAAATGAAAAATGAGTGGTTATTAGACATATGATGTGTTTAGCAAAGAACAGTCTGAGAAGATTGGGAAGGTTTGTGCAAAGGCCCTGAGCAGAAATTACCTGTTGGTTTTAGAAGCCTTGTGAAACTACAGTAATAATGCCCAGAAAGAATATTTTGATATGAGGTAGGCAGAGATCATATCATAGCTGATGTGGTTAATTACTTAAGAATATGGAATTCTTCAGAATTACTAAAGAACATATTTATCAGAGTTTTAAGTTTAATTCATTAATGTACTGCTTCACAAAGCATCTTGCATGGATCACTGTTTCCATTTTAAATAATTTCATAGTCCAACATGTGCAAAATTCCAACTTACACAAAATTAAGTCGTTTTTCTTTCTGCAGAACTTCTCAAAGAGTTAACTGTAAATATTCATAACAGAGAAAGAAAAGTCATATTTAACAAACTTGATATCATGGAACTCCTTTTGCAGAGTATCTCAGTGGACTATTATGTACACGGAACATACTTTGAGAAATAGTGCATTTATTAAATGAATTTATTCAAAAAGTATTTACTGAGGATCTACTACATTATGATCCCTGTTCTGAATTCCACAGACAAAACGAATAATGAGTAGAGTAGCTGCCCTAGAGAAACAGAGGACCTAGTAGGAGAGAGTGATACCCATAAATCAGATTGCTATGCAACATGACAGTTATTCTAGACATATGTGCAAGTTGATATGGTAACACACAAGTGGGAATATCAAGCACTTATTCTGTTAGGTTTTAAGGAGATTGAATTTTGAGTTGGGACTAATTCTTTTAAAATCATAATTGATGTAAAGTATATTCCAAGACAATTTCTTTTTTAAAATAGGGAATTATAAAATGTAAAAACTGAATGAGACCTTGGAGATAGTCTAGCTCAAGTTTCTCATTTACCCATAAGAGGAAACTGAGGCTCAGGTGAAGCAGTTTACTTATATAAGTTAGTGACAAAGTCAAGACAAAAATCTCTTGACTTCTAGTCCAGTGTCAAGGGCATTTTATTAATTATATCACAGGATAGCACATTCATGACATCAGAGCATTTTCTCTAAATGGTTTCAAGATACTGAAAGACATTTTTCATTTCTTAGATAAAAATTTTCACATTCTTTGGGTTACGTTTCCAATCAACCAGACCCTGGAAGCCCAGGTTTGAAGCACTTGAAGCCACCATTACTCTCTTTCTTATAATCCCAAATTCAAGTCAACAAGTCGTCTCAGGTGATGAACTTAAACAGTTCCTTGTCAAAGGCTGAAATTTTCCCTTTGGTTTGGGGGTTATGGTAACTTTAGGACTCTAATCTTTCTGTAAACATGACTAAATATTAAACAAATGTCAACAACGGCATCTTCTAGTTCACAGAATAAAAAGGAACTTGTCAAAAATGATTATTGATATTATATAATTTAAATTATATTTCAGGGTACTAAAAATGAAACTGAATAATCCATTTGTCATATATTCACATATTTTAATAAAAAGAAGTAAGCAAAGAACATAAAGTTTTTTTTCACTTCTTTACCTGTGAGCGATCAAAGGCTTTAGGCATGATTTTTGATGTCATTAGAGGGGAAGAACTCTAAACGGTGTAAAGATTCTGCCACCCTAAAGAATATACAATGGAAAAAAAGAGCAAGTGGTATTCAGAAAACTGGACAGCCACATGTAAATCAATGAAGTTAGAATACACCCTCATACCATACACAAAAATAAAATCAAAATGGCTTAAAGACTTAAATATAAGACATGACATCATAAAACTCTTAAAAGAGAACATAGGTAAAACATTCTCTGACATAAATTGTACGAATGTTTTCTTAGGTCAGTCTCCCAAGGCAACAGAAATAAAAGCAAAAAATAAATGGGAACTAATCAAACTTTCTTACTGTGTCTTCAAATGGCTTTTGTTCTGTGAGTACACCCCCTGTATCTCCTCCTCTTCTTAGAGGAATACTAGTCATATTGAAATAAGGTCCCACCCTTATGATTTCATTTAACTTTAATTACCTCTTTAAAAGTCCCATCTCCAAACATAGCCACGTTGGTGATTAGGGTTCCAACATATGAAATTGGGAGAACACAATTCACATAAGACCCTATACACCTAGGGACGACCTTGCTAAAAAAAACATTCCTTTTACGTCAAATCAAGATACCTCAGCACCATCAATTAATTGTTATTTGGCAGCCATAAAAATATTTCCAGGGTGTTGTGGGGAATTTGAAAAAAAAAAAAAAAGAACAGATTTTCCAGATTAAAATGGCAACTGAACAGCAAGCTACACCATGGTTTTCAAAGCGATCTCCACAGGCAATTCATCATCTAGCACCACAAAACGTGAGGAAACACTCAAACAAAATCATATGCTGGAGAAAAAAATTAGGATCAAATGCACAACTCAATGCTCATGATCGGAGGTAAAATTTTTTTAAAAAACACATTTATAGAAAAAAAGGAATGGAACCAAAGATACATCTTTATTTGTGAATTTGCTTAAAATTATTGGAACATATGTTTTCTATATACTTGCACCTTTTTTTAACCAAGTAACAAATGGATACATCACTCCTCAGGACCGAGAACAAAAATAAAACAAAATTAAAGTTCTCAAAGCGCCATGATCCCTTTTAAATTTGTGTTAGAGATATCATTAGTTAACTTATCTCCTTAGTGAAGTAGTAAATCACCTTGGCCTGAAACCATTCGTACAACTTGAAATTTTCAGAGTAGTTCAAAAACAAGAAGATTTTGACTGGATGAAAGGTTGAATAAAATTATTATCAGTCTGAGAAAGTCTTATATTTAGGACTGACAGATCTTGGATCTGTCAAACTACCTACTTACTAGATGAATACCTTTATTTCCAAGCAAATAAGTTATATTGCAAGGCCTTTCTTGAAAGTATTGAGAATAATATCAGATCACAAAAGATCGAAAAAAATTTTAAGGAAGACATTGCAGCCTCATGGATATCTGATCCACAAAGAAGTGAAGCACTTTAATCTCAGTATTGAATTCCATGTTTGTCATGATCCTTAGGAGAAACATAAATGTTTGATAGATTAGGAAAAAGAAAATATGGTTTTTATCAAAATAATTTTCTAATCATTTATCTGAAGCAACCATTTATAATGAAACACACTGAAGAGATCAATAGGACAGTAAATCTTTAGAACATAAAAGATAGTTATCTACACTATAAAATGAATAGGTTCAAATATAAATGTGAGCATCTATTATATAGTCTCATTTAATGTGGACCACTCAAGACATCTGCTGAGAACTGGTTCTGTAAAACATAAAATTGCATCTATGTTCAGGCTCTATTTCTACACATATCTGCCTTCCCCTGCCCTCCATTCAAAATAAATAAATCAAATTTTGAAAGAATGAGTGCCTTCCGTTCATTTGACATCATATTAGTCAGGATTCTCCAGGGAAACAGAACAAGTATATCTATATAGAGAGGTATTTATTTATTTATTTATTTATTTATTTAAATTAATTTATTCATTTATTTAATTTTTGGCTGCATTGGGTCTTTGCTGTTGCATGCGGGTTTCCTCTAGTTGCTGGGAGTAGGGGCTACTCTTTGTTGCAGTGTGCGGGCTTCTCATTGTGGTGGCTTTTCTTGTTGCAGAGCACGGGCTCTAGGCGCGCGGACTTCAGTAGTTGCCATACATGGGCTCAGTAGTTGTGGCTCACGGGCTCTAGAGTGCAGGCTCAGTAGTAGAACCAGTATATCTATATAGAGAGGTATTTATTTATTTATTTATTTATTTAAATTAATTTATTCATTTATTTAATTTTTGGCTGCATTGGGTCTTCGCTGTTGCATGCGGGTTTCCTCTAGTTGCTGAGAGTAGGGGCTACTCTTTGTTGCAGTGTGCGGGCTTCTCATTGTGGTGGCTTTTCTTGTTGCAGAGCACGGGCTCTAGGCGCGCGGACTTCAGTAGTTGCCATACATGGGCTCAGTAGTTGTGGCTCACGGGCTCTAGAGTGCAGGCTCAGTAGTTGTGGCACACGGGCTTAGTTGCTCAGCGGCACGTGGGATCTTACCGAACCAGGGCTCAAACTCCTGTCCCCTGCGTTGGCAGGCGGATTCTTAACCACTGCAACACCGGGGAAGCCCAAGAGGCATTTATTATAAGGAATCAACTCACATGATATGGAAGCTGACAAGTCCCAAGATCTGGAGACCCAGGTGAATGCAGGGTGCAGTTCTAGCTCAAGTCCAAAGGCCTGAGACCCAGGAGAGCAAATGGCATAAGTTCCAGTCTAAAAGCCAGCAGGCTGCAGGCCCATGAAGAGCCAATTTTTCAGTTGAAGTTTGAAAGCAGGAAAAGACCAATATCCCAGCTCAAAGAGTCAGGCAGGAGGAGTAGCCCCTTATTCAAAGAAGGGTCAGGCTTTTTGTTCAATTCATGCCTTCAACTGATTGGATGAGATCCACCCACATTAGGGAGGGCAACATACCTTACTCAGTCTACCAACTTAAATATCAATCTCCTACAGAAACACCTTCACAAATACATCCAGAATAATGTTTGACCAAATGTCTGAGCACCCCATGGCCCAGTCAAGCTGACATGTAAAATTAACCATCACAGCATCTTTCCAAATAAATACAGATAACTTTTAAATTTTTGTGAAATACTAATGCTTCTCTTATGGAAAGTAATGAACAAGATTTCTCCAGTGTTAGAAAAGCAGAGAAAATTATTCACTTTGGAATATAGAAAGAATACAGAAATATATTTCTAAGAAAAAGTCAGAAGAACAAAAGTAGAATCTTTAAATCTTGTATCAGACACAAAATTTTTTTTTATGATGCATTCATGATGGAAAAGGGATTATCCTGAAGGGACAAAACAAACAACCCTCTTGAAATTCTCTGTCCCTAAGGAATCAAGTCTAGTCACAGCAAAGAAACCTGTGACCTTTCAAAAATAGAACAGTAAATATTCTACTAAAGAGCACAAAATTCCTTTGGAACAATATTATCAAAGGCATAGAAGGAAAAAATTCTTTAAGTCTGACAATGATCTGTTAAGAAATCATAAGATAATATTATAATATATAGAACATACAGTTAACTCTTGAACAATGTGGCGGTTAGGAGCACTAACCCCCTATGCAGTTGAAAATCTAAATATAACTTTTGACTCCCCCAAAAACTTACCTACTAATGACCTGCTGTTGACCAGAAGCCTTACCGATAACATAAACAGTTAACACATATTTTGTATGTTATATGTATTATATACTATATTTTTATAATAAAGCTAAATAAAAGAAAATATTATTAAGAAAAATCATAAGAAAATACATTTACAGTCTGTACTATAATTATCAATACCATGAGTTCATGTTTTCCATTTACAAGATGAGTCATATGTCAGCACCTACATAAATATTGCCTTAAATGATACAAAATGCTGTAGATGTTTTATACCCATTACTAACAGTAGACATCAAAAATGAAAATAAAATGTGAAAAAATTCATATTTGTTTACAGGTATAATGATTCATACACTGATAGTGAAGAAGTAGCCATATGATTGCTTTACAGTTACCTAATGTAAAAAATGCTTCACGGTAGCCTAGCCTATACACTAATGAATAAATTGTCATAAAATTCTTTTGGCATACAGTATACACTCATATTCATAATACAGTATTAGAAATATTGTTACATTAAAGAAAACACTTCCCTGTGATGACAGGCTGATACACAGTTTCTTTAACTACAAGAGAAAGAGAGGGGGGAGAGAGAGAGAAAGAGAGAGTCATATTGTTCAGTAATGTAATTCTTTGAAAACAAAGATATAAAACAGTAATAAAACTAACACATTATTAATTTTATAGTCAATATCACTCGCCTTAAGCCTATGTAAGGATAGACTACTATGTATATGTATTTTACACATTCTTGACATACCTAACTTTTTCTTAATTTTTTCAATATGTCTAGACTATGTTTCATCTGCAAATTTTTTCTAATTGTCACAAATCTTCAAAAAAATTTTCCAATATATTTGTTGAAAAAAATCTGCATATAAGTGGACCTGTGCACTTCAATCCCGTGTTGTTCGAGGGTCAACTGCATAGCATATAATAATATGAAAATAAAATAATATTATATCTTAAAAATTCTACCATATTTTAGCAGACCTCAACTCTCCTATCTTGTGCAAATCTATGTAATTAGATCATTCTTGTAAATCTTAAGTTTAATGCATATTCCTAATGATAAATAAAGAGCAAAATGGAAAACATCCTTTAACTGCTAAATTGATCTTTAATTTGGTCAAATTTTTATCAAGCACCTATCTCACACAGTTCCTGTTTAGGAAAATTAGCTCTTGTTTCCAGATTGTTCTAATTTGTAAGCAAATCTAGAAATTCATTGTGTGTTTACACGGTGACTGTATGTGCATGTGCTTGTGTGTGTGTGTATGCGTGCGCACATGTATGAAAACTAAATTTAAATTATAACAATTGAATCAAATTTTTAAAATACAATTTGAGCCAGATAAAGCATATTTATGGTCCAAATTTGACCCAAGACTTCCACTTTCCCTACTTTGGATTATATCATCATTTCTCTCTGTAATTCTATGCTTCTTTTAACTGCCTGGTAACTCTGTCTTATACAGTAAAACTTTAGGGTTCATCACATCCTTCCTATATATCCAAAGCATTGTGATCATTCTTGGTGGCTTCAATAAGGAAAGAATGTATTACCCATCATTCTAATCCTATTATTTCTTAACATCCTCAGTTCCAGTGACATCCATTTCATCTTCACTCCAACAGTCACATCCAGGACCTCCTCCCTGGTCCAGGTTCACCAGTACCTAGTAAGATGCTGGTCTACCACAAACTCCAAAACTAAAACATTACTCTCTCTGACCTCAGCCTGCTTTCCTCTAGGATCTCTCACAAGTTACATCCACAGCATCTGTTCTTTTGACTTATTGAGACCACTAGTCCTTGATCTTTTCAATGGGGACCTATCTCTTATTTTCAGCCTTTACTTTCTTCTCTATATTCTCTAGACTTCATGTAACATCAACAACTCTCTTGCTATTATCTGTAATAACTATCTCCTATTTTCCTTCCATCAACTGTTCCTAACTAAATGCCAAAATAGGATCAATCCAACTTCTCATCTTCCCTGCACCTGCACCCAGAGACTGGTAGGCATTTCAAGCAAAATTGCACAAATAGATGAGGAAGAGTTCCCAAGATGGCAGAGTAGGAAGACCCTGAGTTCACCTTCTCTTACAGGCACACCAAAATTACAACTATTTACAGAACAACTATTACTTTTTAATTTTTATTGGAGTATAGTTGATTTACAATGTTGTATTAGCCTCAGGTGTAGAGCAAAGTGAATCAGTTATACACTGATATCCACTCTTTTTTTTTTTAGATTCTTTTCCCATATAGGTCATTACAGAGTACTGAGTAGAGTTCCCTGTGCTATACAGCAAGTTCTTATTAGTTATCTATTTTATATATAGTAGTGTGTATATGTCAATTCCAGTCTCCCAATTTATCCCTCCCCTCCCTTATCCCCTGGTAACCATAAGGCTGTCTTCCACATCTGTGACTGTACTTCTGTTTTATAAATAAATTCATTTGTACCCTTGTTTTTTTTAGATTCCTCATATAAGTGATATCATATGATATTTGTCTTTCTGTTTGACTTACTTCACTCAGTACAACAATCTCTAGGTCCATCTGTGTTGCTACAAATGGCATTATTTCATTCTTGTTAATGGCTGAGTAATATTCCATTGTATATATGTACCATATCTTCTTTATCCATTCCTCTGTTGTTGGAAATTTAGGTTGCTTCCATGTCCTAGCTATTGTAGATAGTGCTGCAAAGAACATTGGGGTGCATGTATCTTTTTGCATTATGGTTTTCTCTGGGTATATTCCCTGTGCTATACAGCAAGTTCTTATTAGTTATCTATTTTATATATAGTAGTGTGTATATGTCAATTCCAGTCTCCCAATTTATCCCTCCCCTCCCTTATCCCCTGGTAACCATAAGGCTGTCTTCCACATCTGTGACTGTACTTCTGTTTTATAAATAAATTCATTTGTACCCTTGTTTTTTTTAGATTCCTCATATAAGTGATATCATATGATATTTGTCTTTCTGTTTGACTTACTTCACTCAGTACAACAATCTCTAGGTCCATCTGTGTTGCTACAAATGGCATTATTTCATTCTTGTTAATGGCTGAGTAATATTCCATTGTATATATGTACCATATCTTCTTTATCCATTCCTCTGTTGTTGGAAATTTAGGTTGCTTCCATGTCCTAGCTATTGTAGATAGTGCTGCAAAGAACATTGGGGTGCATGTATCTTTTTGCATTATGGTTTTCTCTGGGTATATGCCCAGGAGTGGGCTTGCTGGGTCATATACTAGAGACCCCACTCAATTTCTAGGACAGGCTCTGATCACCATAACACCAATCAAACCCCCTATCAAGGGGATAACAGCACAAGCCTCTGGATCAACCTCCCCTACCAGGGGGCAGACACCAAAAGCAAGAGGAACTACAATCCTGCAGCCTGCAGAAAGTAGGCCACAACACAGTAAGTTTGACAAAATGAGACAACAAAAAAATATGTTGCAGATGAAGGAGCAAGATAAAAACCTACAAGAACAAATCTAAATGAAGAGGAGATAAGCAATCTATCTGAAAAAGAATTCAGAGGAATGATAGTAAAGATGACCTAAATCTTGGAAAAAGAATGGAGGCATGGATTGAGAAGATACAAGAAAAGTTTAACAAAGACCTAGAAGAACTAAAGAACAAACAAACAGAGATGAACAAGATAATAACTAAAATGAAAAATACACTAGAAGGAATCAATAACAGAAGAACGGATAAGTGACCTGGAAGACAGAATGGTGGAAATCACTGCCTCAGAATAGAATAAAGAAAAAAGAATGAAAAGAAATGAGGACAGTCTCAGATACCTCTGGGACAACATTAAATGCAACAACATTCAAATTATAGGGGTCCCAGAAGAAGAAAAAAAAGAGAAAGGGCCTGAGAAAATATTTGAAGAGATTATAGTCAGAAACATCCCTAACATGGGAAAGGTAATAGTCACCCAAGTCCACGAAGCACAGAGAGTCCCATACAGGATAAACCCAAGAAGGAACACACCAAAACACATATTAATCAAACTATCAAAAATTAAATACAAAGAAAAAATATTAAAAGCAACAAAGGGAAAAGCAACAAATAACATACAAGGGAATCCCCATAAGATTACCAGATGATTTTTCAGTGGAAACTCTGCAGGCCAGAAGGGAGTGGCAGGATACATTTAAAGTGTGAAAGGGAAACACCTACAACCAAGAATACTCTACCCAGCATGGATCTCATTCAGATTTGATGGAGAAATCAAAAGATTTACAGGGCTTCCCTGGTGGTGCAGTGGTTGAGAGTCCGCCTGCCAATGCAGGGGACACGGGTTCGTACCCCGGTCCGGGAAGATCCCACATGCCGCAGAGTGGCTGGGCCCGTGGGCCATGACCGCTGAGCCTGTGCGTCCGGAGCCTGTGCTCCGCAACGGGAGAGGCCACAACAGTGAGAGGCCCACGTACTGCTAAAAAAAAAAATATATATTTATAGACAAGCAAAAACTAAGAGAATTCAACACCACCAAACCAGCTTTACAACAAATGCAGGGACTTCCCTAGGCAAGAAACAAAAGAGAAGAGTACAAAAGAGAAATGGAAGAAAAAAGACCTACAAAAACAAACCCCAACAATTAAGAAAATGGCAATAGGAATATACATACCAATAATGACCTTAAATGTAAATGGATTAAATGCTCCAACCAAAAGACATAGACAATGGATACAAAAACAAGACCCATATATATGCTGTCTATAAGAGACTCACTTCAGACCTAGGGACACATACAAGCTGAAAGTGAGGGGATGGAAAAAGATATTCCATGCAAATGGAAATCAACAGAACAACTATTAATGAAAAAAAAAACAGAACCTACTGGAAAGGATCTTCTGCAACTAAAGATATAAAGAAGGAGCCACAAGAAGATGGATAGGAAAGGTAGAGTAGTGGTACAGTCCAGACTCATACCCTGGGTGGGCAACCCACAAATGAGAGAATAATTACAATTGCAGTGGTTCTCCCCAAGGAGCAAGGGGTCTAAGCCCCACATCAGGTTGCCCTGTCCAGGAGTCCTGTGTTGGCAAGACAAGCACCCAGAACATTTGGCTTTGAAGGCCAGTGGAGCTTAATTTTGGTAGTCTCGGAGAGCTGTGGGAAATAAAGACTTGAGTCTTAAAGGATGCACACAAAATCTCACATGCTCTGGGACCCAGAGCAGAAGCAGTAATTTGAAAGGAGTTTGGGTAAGACCTATCTGCTGATCTTGGAGAGTGTTCCAGAGATGCAGGAAGCAACTGGAGCTCACCCTGGGGACAGAGACACTGGTGGCAGCCATCTTGGGAGCTTCATTCTACCACATGGACACTGGTGCTGGCAAGCACCATTCTGGAATCCTCCCTCTAGCTTATTAGCCTCAGGACCCAGCCCCACCTCCACCCACCAGCCCATAGGCACCATTACTGGAAGTCTCAGGCCAAACAACTAACTGTGTGGGGAAACAGCCCCACACACCAGCAGACAGGCTACCTGAGACCACCTGAGCCCACTGCTACCTCTGGACAGAGCCCTGCCCAACAGAGGGCCCAGGTCTGGCCCCACACACTAGGTGCAGGCACTAGACCCAGGACCCTGAGGGTCCTACAGCCAGAAACCCTGGAACCCAGCTCTGCCCACCAGTGGGCAGGCCCCATCCACAGCAAGCCTGCTCTAGCCTCAGAACCAGAATCACCCACCAACAGAGAACAGGTCCAGGACAAATAGAGCCCCACAGCCTGCCAGCCCAACCACCAGCCAGCCAGCACCAGCCATGGGACTGGCTGGGTCCTGGATGTGCCCACCAACAGGCCACACAAGCTTTAAGACACCCCAGACGCTGCAGCCACCTGTTTCAGGAACCGGCCCCACAAACCAGTGGTCAGACACAAGCTCTGGGATCCCTAGGCCCTGCAGCCAGACCCCAGGACTTGGCTCTGCCCGCTAGTGGGCTGGCACTAGCCCCACTACCTGGCCTCATTCACCAATGGGCGGAC
Organism: Physeter macrocephalus; assembly: GCF_002837175.3. Classification (NCBI taxonomy): domain Eukaryota; kingdom Metazoa; phylum Chordata; class Mammalia; order Artiodactyla; family Physeteridae; genus Physeter; species Physeter macrocephalus. The sequence goes on from NC_041218.1 coordinate 55,254,469, forward strand.
ACCAGTCCCGGAATATCCTGGACCCCAACTTCACCAACCACTAGCCCCAGGGTTCCACCTCATGAACCCACCCTGCCAACTAGCAGCCCACAACCTCCACACAAGGCAGGGCCTGACAATCATCCAGACCAGGGGCCAACCATGCCTACCAGACCACCCATAATAGTCAGGCCACCACAATAGAAGGACCCACACAGCTTACATAAGGGGCATGCCTAAAGCATACAGCTTTAGTGACCAAGCGGGAGTGTGCTGCTGGGATGCACAGGATGTCTCATACAAAAGACCACTTCTTCAATGTCAGGAAATGCAACCAACCTACCAGATGCATAGAAATAAAAACAGCAAATTAGGCAAAATGAGGCAAGAGAAGAATGTGCTCAAAATGAATTAACAAGAAGAACAAAGTGAAGTGGAGATAGGCAATATACCTGAGAAAGAGTTTAATGTAATGATCATAAAAATGATCAAATAACTCAGGAGGAGAATGAAGGAACAGAGCTAGAAGTTAAAGGTTTTCAACAAGGATTTAGAAAATATAAAGAAGAACCAAACAGAGATGAAGAATACAATAACTGAAATGAAAAATACCCTAGAAGGAATTAACAGTAGACTAAATGATACAGAGGAATGGATCAGTGAGCTAGAAGACAAAGTAGTGGAAATCACTGAAGATGAACAGAAAAAAAGAATAAAAAGAAATGAGGATGGTTTAAGAGACCTTTGAGACAACATCAAGTGCACTAATATGTGCATTATAGGGGTCCCAGAAGAAGAGAGAAAACCATATCATCTCATATCTGTTAGAATGACTATCATTGAAAAGATCACAAACAACGAATGTTGGCAAGGATGTGGAAGAAAGGAAAACCTTGCACACTGTTGGTGGGAATGTTAATTGGTACAGCCACTGTGGAAAACATTATGGAGGTTCCTCAAAACATGAAAAATACAACTACCATATGATCCAACAATTCCACTCTTGATTATATATCCCCATGTTCATAGCAGCATTTTTTACAATCTCCAAGATATGGAAGCAACCCATATCTTGTGTTGGGTTCCTTAAAAGAGAAATGGATAAAGAAGGTATGGTATGTATATACAATGGAATACTACTCAGCTATAAAAAAGAATGAAATTTTGGTATTTGCAACAATGTGGATGGATCTGGAGAGTATTATCTTTAGTGAAATAAGTCAGAGAAAGACAAATACTGGATGTTACTTCTTATGTGTGGAATCTAAAAAATAAAACAAACTAGTGAATATAACAAAAAAGAAACCGACCCACAAATATAGAGAACAAACCAGTGGTTACCAGTGGGGAGAAGGAAGTGGGGAGGGGCAAGATATGGGCAGGGGATTAAGAGGTACAACTACTTTGTATAAAATAAATAAGCTAAGGATATATTGTACAGCCCAGGGAATATAGCCAACATTTTGTAATAACTATAAATGGAGTATAACCTTTAAAATTATTGAATTACTATGTGTACATCTGAAACTAATATAAAATATTGTAAATCAACTATACTTCAGTTAAAAAAAAACTGCACAAGTAGGTACATTGGTATCACAACACATTTTAGATCTCCAGTGTTAACAAAGGGATACTGCTGCTTGCCAAGCTTTCTGATGTTTCCTTCATCTAAAAGCTTTCTCATTCACTCTTCAAAGCATGTATTTCAAACCTCTTCATTACCCTCAAGTGCTACCAATGCCCTCATCATTCCTTCCTGCTCTACAGAGAAAAACAGAAGCCAGTAGAAGGAAACTCAGTTCATTGCACCTCAGTTCTTTGGAACCATGCTTACTCTTTTTCTTTTCTTCCTCTCACAGTGAAGAGAAACTTCTTGGACTAATGCTTCCTTTCATGCTCTGGATCCATCCACAGATTCCTCCTTGGGGGCCTCTTTCTGTTTATTCTCTCTCTCTTTTTCTTTAATATTATTTTCTCTTGTTCTGTCATTCACCCAAAGAAAACTTAAACATGCTTATATTTCTGTTATATTAAAAAAATACTGTGGTATATGTTTTTTCTTGAATTATGGTTTTCTCAGGGTATATGCCCAGTAGTGAGATTGCTGGGTCACATGGTAGTTCTATTTTTAGTTTTTTAAGGAACCTCCATACTGTTTTCCATAGTGGTTGTAGCAATTTACATTCCCATCAACAGTGCAGGAGTGTTCCCTTTTCACCACACCCTTTCCAGCATTTACTGTTTCTAGATTTTTTGATAATGGCCATTCTGACCAGCGTGAGGTAATACCTCACTGCAGTTTTGACTTGCATTTCTCTAATAATTAGTGATGTTAAGCATTGTACTTATGAACCTAGTTTCAGGGCAGGAATAAAGATGTAGACATAGAGAATGGACTTGAGGACACAGGGTGGGAGGGGGAAGCTGGGGCGAAGTGAGAGTAGCATCAACATATATACACTAATGAATGTCAAATAGTTAGCTGGTGGGAAGCAGCAGCATAGCACAGGGAGATCAGCTCGGTGCTTTGTGATGACCTAGAAGGGTGGGATAGGGAGGATGGGAGGGAGGCTCAAGAGGGAAGGGATATGGGGATATATGTACGTATATGGCGGATTCACTTTGGTGTACAACAGAAACTAGCAGAGTATTGTGAAGTAATTATACTCCAATAAAGATCTATTAAAAAAAAAAAGACTATGTCTCCCTCCACAGCTGCCTTGTCTTTCATTTATCTTCATTTATTCAACAAATAAGTAGATACTAGACAGTTCTCTGAGTTGTCCACTTATTTTGTTTCCACTTACTCACCTCCTATTTACTTCTCAACCCATGTCAGGTGTTTACCATCAGTTCACTAAAATAGCTCTGACTATTATGACCAATGACCTCTATTTTGGTAAATCCAATAGTCACATGCAGGTCTTATTTGACGTCTCCACAGCACATTACACTGTTGTGTTCCTTTTATGTGAAACTCTATCTTTCCTTGATGTAGGTGGTGCCACATTTTCCTCATGATCTTGGCTACTTTTTCTCAGATGGGATATGCACAAAATGGAACTTTTCTATTCATTGCTTAAATGTTCATACTCTCTACCCTCTACTCTTTTAGTCTACAAATTCTCTCCCTAAATAACTGCATTCATGCTCATGACTGCAATTTCCACACTAGTTCAGTGTCCTCCTGAGTTCCAGAAAAGTTATGCAATTGCAAAGACATTTATCCATTTAAATATCTCGAGCTCCACTGGTACAAAAATGAACCAATAACCGATCCCATAAATGTGTTCCTCTTTCTGTACTTCCCATCCCCATGAAAAGCAGCAAAATCCTGCCAACTAAAACCCTCCTACATCTCCCATCCCAGGAAAAAGCTGCAAAATTCCCTCTAGATGATCATGCCAAAAACCTGTATGTTGTTTATAACCTTCTTCTTCCTCATCTGGTTGGTTCCACCTCCTCAAAATTTCGCAAAGCTGGCAATTCCATTGGTGTTCGCTGCTAAATTCAAAATGCCATTATCCCCTTGTGTGTTCACTCTAACAGCTTCCCACATGGTCTCCTCACTTCTGCTGCCACTCCCACTACCACCCATTCTATTCTCACACTGCAGCCTGAGTGATCTTTCAAAAGCATAGGTCTAAATACATTACTCTCTTGTTTAAAATCTCTCAACAGCTAATCATTTCTTCCTGAATAAAGTCTAAAACAATAGAAAGCTTAAAAGAACTGAATAATTTACACAGGTTAATGCTTTTCCTATTGCAACCATGCAAGCAATTTTTAGGAGATATTTAAAAACATAAAGCTCTAAATCCTATAATCAGCTCCAAAATAATAATAATAATTAACATTATATAGCACTCCTATTTATAAAACACTTTCACATATGTTATTTCATTTGGTACTTTTGAAAGCACTTGATAAGGATCATTGTCCCCATTTTATGGATAAGGAAATGGAGAAGTTAAGTGGCTTACCCAAGGTCAATTAGCCACTAAGTGACATGATCGTTACTCAAATTCAACTAAAACTATATCACTTTATAGAAGACTTTAAAGCAACTTTAAAGCATCTTTTAAAGCATCTTTTTGGAGTTTCAGTAAACTGGAATGAGACTGAAGCCAGTGCGCCATGTTGAATTGTGACAGATGATGAGTAAATAGTTACATAGAGGGCTTCCCTGGTGGCGCAGTGGTTGAGGATCCGCCTGCTGATGCATGGGACACGGGTTCGTGCCCCAGTCCGGGAAAGATCCCACATGCCGCGGAGCAGCTAGGCCCGTGAGCCATGGCCACTAAGCCTGTGTGTCCGGAGCCTGTGCTCTGCAATGGGAGAGGCCACAGCAGGGAGAGGCCCATGTACCACAACAACAACAACAACAAAAAGTTACATAGATACATATACAAAGAGATCTCAGTTCAGAATTAAAAATAATGTTTAAAGGGACTTCCCTGGCGGTCCAGTGGTTAAGACTCCACTCTTCCACTGCAGGGGGTGCAGGTTTGATCCCTGGTTGGGGAACTAAGATCCCATATGCTGCATGTGGGCACAGCCAAAAAAATAATAAAAATAAAAAATTTAAAAATTTTAGAAAATAATACTCAATAACAGAAATCTAATCAATAGCACTTTAAAAGGATTATGGAGGCTAACTGAGTCGGATTTAACCCTGGGGTGAAAGGACAGTTCAACATATCCAAATCAATTAATGTGATACACCACAGTGACAGAATAAAAGAGTAAAACCACATGATCATCTCAATAGATGCAGGAAAAGCATTTTACATCCATTCATGATAAAAAAAAAAATAAACCTCAACAAAATAGGTATAGAAGGAACATGATAAAGGCCATATATGAAAAGTCCACAGCTAACATCAGAATCAATGAGGAAAATTGAAAGCTTTTCCTTTATGATCTGGTACAAGGCAAGGATGCCCACTCTCACCACTTCTATTCAATATAGTGTTGGAAATCCTAGTGAGAGCATTTAGATAAGAAAAAATAAATAAAAGGCATACAAATCAGAGAGTAAGAGGTAAAATTATCTCTGTTGGCAGATGACATGATTACGTATGTAGAAAACCCTTAAGACTCAACAACAACAAAAACTGTTATAACTAACAAACTAATTCAGTAAAGTTGCAGGATATAATAATAACTTTCAAAAATCAGTGGTATAGCTATACACTAACAACAAACTATCAAAGAAAACATTATTTTTATATCATATACAACAGCAACAAAAAGAACAAAAAACTTGGGAAATAATACATCCAAAGAGGTGAAAGACTTGCATGCTAAAAATTATAAGACATAGGTGAAAGAAATTAAAGAGACACAGATATACAGAAAGGCATCCTTTGTTTATGGATTGAAAGAGTTAGTATTGTTAAAAAATCTAAACTACTGAAAATGATCTATAGATTCAATGCAAAATTTATTCAAACCTCAATTATATCCTTTTTAGAAATAGAAAAAACAATCCTAAAATTCATATGAAAACACAAAAGACTCCCTACAGTCAAAGCAATCTTTAACAAGAGAAAAAAAGCTGGAGTATTACATTTCCTGATTTTAAAATACATTACAAAGCTACAGAAATCAAAACAATATGGAACTGGCATAAAGACAGACATATAGATAAATAGAACAAAACAAAGAGCTCAGAAATAAATCTACACCATTAAGGTCAACTGGCCAAGAAAGCAAAATGGGGAAAGGATAGTTTCTTCAGTAAATGGTTTCAGAAAAACTGGATATCCATACACAGAAGAATGAAATTGGATCCTTATCTCACACCATATTCAAAAATCAAACTAAAATGAATTAAACACTTAAGCATAAGGCATAAAATGGTAAAACTCCTAGAAGAAAATATAGAAAAAAAGCTTCTTGACATTTGTCTTGGCAACAGTTTTTTGGATATGACACCAAAAATACAACCAACAAAAGAAAAAAAAATAGTTACATGAGATTACATCAAACTAAAAAGCTTCTGCACAGCAAATTCAGTAGTAAAAACAAAACAAAACAAAACAAATAACTTAATTTTAAAATGGGCAAAAGGGCTTCCCTGGTGGTGCAGTGCTTAAGAATCCACCTGCCAATGCAGGAGACACAGGTTCGAGCCCTGGTCCGGGTAGATCCCACATGCTGCAGAGCAACTAAGCCCATGCACCACAACTACGGAAGCCCGTGCACCCTAGAGCCCATGCTCTGCAACAAAAGAAGCCACCACAATGAGAAGCCCGCGCACTGCAACAAGGAATATCATCCGCTTGCCACAACTAGAGAAAGCCTGCGTGCAGCAACGAAAACCCAACACAGCCAAAAATAAATAAATAAATTTTTTTTAAAAAATGGGCAAAAGACCTGAATAGACAACTCTCCCAAGAAGACATAAAAATGGCCAACAGGTATATGAAAATGTGCTCAACATCACTAATCATTAGGGAAATGCAACTCAAAACCACAATGCAATATTACCTCACATCTGTTAGAATGGCTATTATAAAAAAAAAAAAGATAATAAATATTAGCAAGAATTTGGAGAAAAGGGAACCTTTGTGCACTATTGGTGGGAAGGTAAATTGGCACAGCCATTATGGAAAACAGTATGGAGATTCCTCAAATATTAAAAGTAGGACTATGATCTAGCAATCTCACTTCTGGGTATACAGCCAAAGGAAATGAAATCTGTATTTCAAAGAGATATCTGCACACCCATGTTCCTTGCAGCATTATCCACAAAAGCCAAGATATGGAAACAACCTAAATGTCCATCAACAGGTTAATGCATAAAAAATATGATATACATGCATACAATGGAATATTATGCAGCCATGGGAAAGAAGGAAATCCTGCCATTTGTGATTACATAGATGAACCTGGAATACGGTAAGTGAAATAAGCAAGACACAAAAAGACAAATGATCTCACTTATATGTGGGATCAAAAACAGTCAAACTCATAAAAGCAGAGAGTAGAATGGAAGTTGCCAGAGGTGGGGGAAGGGGAAATAGGGAAATGTCAGTCAAAGGGCACAAAGTTTCAATAATGCAAAATGATTAAGTTCTGGAGATGGGGACTATAGATAACAATACTGTATTGGGTACTTGAAATCTACTAAGAGGGTAGCTCTTTGTTGTCACCACCAAAAAAAAAAAAGAAAGAAAAAGAAAGGAAGAAAGGAATGAAGGCAGGAAGGAGAGAAAATACCATGTTGAGATGATGGATATGTTAATAGCTTGACTGTGGTGATCATTTCGCAACATATACCTATATCAAAACATCAAGTTGCAATCCTTTAATATATACAGTTTCTATTTGTCAATTATACCTCAGTAAAACTGGGGGGGTGGGGGAAAGCAGATATCTGATATTTAGAAGAAATATTATCCCCAGAAGAAGAGTTATTTTCTAGCTTCATTTTATTTCATCAAAGACTACGTCTAATACTTGATTTTATGCATGCCAAAGATATCAGAAAACATGGAAATTTAACTAGTTGAGTCTTTATCTTATTTTATTTCAACACTAGAGTTGACTTCCAAAGCTAAATTTTTTAAAAAGCAGTTCCTGCTATAAAATGACCCAGTTGCCACTGAATAAATGTTTTGCTAGCCTGAAGTGAAAGATGGCTGAAGGGGAGCTGAATAGATTCAGGAGGAGATTCAGCATTGTCATTGGAAGATATGAGCACTGCACCACAACTGCACATGGGGAATTCTGCCAAGAACAAAATAAACACCCACCATCAAGACCAACTGACAGAGGGAGTCATGGGAGCATGTGTGAAATAAAAGACAGAGAACAGAGCCCATTCAGGTCAACGAGGCTTCATGAAAGACCAGATGAGGGAAGAGATAGAAGCCAGCCAAGTGGATATGCCTGTCTAGATAACAGCAAATCAAAGAACCCACTAAAATTTGCTATGAACAAAAGGTGGTTCTCACAGGCCAACCCTCCAAGTGATTGAAATGCAAATGCTTTCCATGAAAGCAGTTTTTCCCAAGTAGAGAGAAAATCCAAAATGAAACTTTTCATAATATCACCATTTTTAGAGATAAAAGTGACCCTGAAACTCATTTTGGCTTAAGGAGAAATTGCTTAATACTCTGAATTAAATCCCTGGATTTAGTGGAAACATTTGAAAAGAAAAAGTCACAATGATAGTTGCTGCCCTTTTTCCAATAATTAAATAAGAACAAATACAAGCACAAATAATTAAAATAAAAACAAAGAAAACCTTCCTGTGATGAAGAACCACATTATAACTATACAATCATCCAGAACCAGATTCCCCACTGAAGTTAGGTGTGGATAGTGGAACAATTCAAAGACCATCCAATTTTGAAGGAAAGATTTTATGCCCACTTTGAAATAATAAAATAAATAAAACCATGGTATAAAATAAATCTTTTTAAAGCTCTTCTTTATTTCATAGCTGTTGGAATAAAGAGTTATTCTTACTTTGCTAGACACTTTATCAAGAAAAGACTAGGGCTTCCCTGGTGGCGCAGTGGTTGAGAATCTGCCTGCCGATGCAGGGGACATGGGTTCGTGCCCAGGTCCGGGAAGATCCCACATGCCATGGAGCGGCTGGGCCCGTGAGCAAAGGCCGCTGAGCCTGCACATCCGGAGCCTGTGCTCCACAACGGGAGAGGCCACAACAGTGAGAGGCCCGTGTACCACAAAAAAAAAAAAAAAAGAAAGAAAAGACTAGAAAATATATCAAGCACTAGTAGCTATAATAACCAATTTCCTTTGAAGCAAAAGGTTAAGAATAATAATAAATAAACAAAAATGAGTTGGCTAGACAATTGTCAAAAGTCATGGCAGATATCAAGAAAAATTTCTCCTGATTACCTCAAGACACATTTAAGTCTGTCTTGATGTTCTCTAGAACACACTACACGACGTAAATTTTCTGACCATGTGCATTTACAAACATTTTCCAAAATGTCTATGGGATTTATCCTAGCAGCTGGGATATGAGACCACTTTGAATTTTGTTTTTGTTTTTTTCCTGATAAAAGTTAATTTTTTAATGCGGCAAGAACTGTCAAGTATGAAAGAAAAAGATCAAGTTAGCCATGGTAGGGCTTCTTTGCTTAAAATGAAGCATAAACACTCATACCTAACCCACAATATATCCACAGTACTGGCTCCTAGGAGCACATTCTCTTCCTACCTCCAGAGTAAGCATGCTCGATGAGGCAGTGGTGTTTAATTAAGCACAATTTTTAAAAGCTGGATCAGGCCCCACTAGACTTATAAATGCAGTATACTCAGCACCATAAAGTTTACTAATAATACACATCCATAAGGTAAAAGCCCTATTATAGCAGGGTATTAGGTTAGCTGGAATCCAATTTATGAAAAAACCTCCTGTATATTCTCACTGATATGCAATAATGCATTTCAATTCCATCCTGACACAAAATGTCCCAGGTTCCTTTATGTTCTTTCAAATAAGTATCATAAAACATTAATAGAAGTGTCCTCCTAGGTCTCTATTCAAACGTTCCTTGATTTGTCGATTTCATTAACAAAATCAAGAAAAAATTTTTTGCCAGTGTTACCAAGCAGGACAAAGATGTTAACTCTTGCTTCGTGGAAACGTGCATAACGGCATTTAAAAACAACTTTGGGAGCCTTGTCAAAATCAGAAATGATCTCTTCTCAGGACTAGGACTATCTGATTGTCTTTTTAATAAGCAATAAGATGGATGTTTCAGCACACCTGGAGACAGAAACCAGTCAAAGGAATATTCTACTCTTCCCTTTATTCCTTCCCCTAAGGCAATGCTTTTAAAAGATTCAATTACAATATACTTCACATTGCATTTCAGCCCTCTGCTGAAGAGGGAAAGTTCTGAGCTGGCATGGCCCCTTGGTCTTACAGATACAGAGAGAACTGCCTACAACCTACAACTTCATTTGAGGGTCAAACAGGGGACTTGAAAGGCAGGAATATTCTGATCACTTTATTACATACTCTGGAGCAGAACTAGGAACAGTGATAATAACCAATCATAACCCACTTCCTCATTGAGGCAGTTTCAGGGTACAAGTCTCCCTTCTTCCCAATAGCAATATTTAACAGCAACCAAGCCTAGTTTCCCAAAGAACGTTTCTCATAGGAATTCAATAAGCATTACATGTTCTATTTGCTACAATACATGTTGTTTTCTGGGAAAAGTACACACAGATAAAAGCTTGATTGTAAATTTTGTTTATGAACAATAAATATTTGATCCCATGATGCCACTTTTTCCAGCTTTGGTGAATCTGGGAAGATTTGAGGCCAGTAAAGGACAGTTGAGTATGGGCGCCTAAGAATGATGCTAAATAGACCACTGAAGAGAAACTTTAATGTCTACCAGAAAAAAATTCAAGTTTTCACCCATTTATTGACACTTAATTCACCCTCACCAGACAGGAATAGCAGCATGTTAAGGAAAAAATTGAACTATAGAAATACATGTTGAATGGAAAGCAATTTCTTTATTCTGAAGTCCCAAAAAACTGTGATGACTGCGACAGACTGTTACATACCTCAGAGAACCTTATATTTTAATAATATGGGATAATATTTCTAATTAAAATGCATATCACTTATCAGCATTGTCTACCCACAAAGTATTTATACACACAAGGTGTCTACCCAACACACAAAATATTTTATATATGTTTAAAAACAGCTTTGTGGCCTTAACTCTTACACGGTAAAAACTCTAAACAGTTTATACTGTTTATTAACAAACTTTATATATCATGAAATTGCCATCAGAATGAGGTATATACTATAGTATTTCTATTGTGTAAATAGCGGAAATAGAGCCTGAGAAAGAATTTCTTAGGTTCACACAATAGGTTCAAAACGTGAATTGGGTATTTCTGTCTCCAAATCCTATGCCTTTCTATTATTACCTTATTTACATGCAATTAAATGAAATATTATGGTTTATATGAGATATATGCTTTATATACATTTAAGCTACAGGATTCAATTCTTATCTTCAAATAACTTACATTTGTATAGTAGTCAATCAGTTAAAAATATTTATTGAGTGCATACTACATGACATGCAATATTTTAGACTATAATGATGAACATTTAGAATCCCTTCTCTCAGGTATCATGCTACCTCATTTTAAACTATACCACAAAGCTACAATAATCAAAGCAGTATGATACTGGCATAAAAACAGACACATAGATCAATGCAACAGAATAGACAGCCCAGAAATAAACCCACATGCATATGGTCAATTAATCTATGACAAAGGAGGCAAGAATATACAATAAGGAAAAAACAGCTTCTTCAATATATGGTGTTGGGAAAACTGGACACCTAGATGCACAAGAATGCAACTGGACTACTTTCTAACACCATATACAAAAATAAATTCAACATAGATTAAAGACTTAAATGTAAGACCTAAAAATCATAAAATTCCTAGAAGAAAACATAGGCAGTATGCTCTCTGACATTGGTCTTAACAATATTTTTTTGGATCTGTCTCCTAATGCAAATGAAACAAAAGCAAAAAATTTTTAATGGGACTACATCAAACCAAAAAGGTTTTGCACAGTGAAAGAAACCATCAACAAAACAAAAAAGCAGGCTACTAAATATGGGAGACTGTATTTGCAAACAATATACCCAATAAGGGATTAATATCCAAAATATACAAAGAACTCATAAAACTCAACATCAAAAAATAAACAACCCAATTTTAAAATAGGCAAAGAGCCTGAAAAGATATTTTTCCAATAAAGACATACAGATGGCCAACAGAGACATGAAAAGATGCTCAACATCACTAATCATTAGGGAAATGCACATCAAAACCACAATGAGATATCACCTCACACCTGTCAGAATGGCTATAATCAAAAAGACAATAAGTACCTAGTGTTGGCAAATATGTGGAGTAAAGGGAACCCTTGTACACATTTACTGGGATTATAAATTGGTGCAGTCACTATGGAAAACAGTATGGAGGTTCCTCAAAAAGTTAAAAATAGAACTATCATCTGATCTAGCAATTCCACTTCTGGGTATCTACCCAAAGAAACCAAAAACACTAATTTGAAAAGACATGTATGCCAATGTTCATAGCAGCATTATTTATAATTGCCAAGATATGGAAGCAACCTAAGTGTTGCTTATTGAATGGATAAGGAAGATGTATGTACATATACAAAGTGTGTATATATATGTACACACAATGGCATATTATTCAGCCATAAAAAATGAAACTTGCCATTTGCAACAGCAACCACAATGAGATATCACCTCACACCTGTCAGAATGGCTATAATCAAAAAGACAATAAGTACCTAGTGTTGGCAAATATGTGGAGTAAAGGGAACCCTTGTACACATTTACTGGGATTATAAATTGGTGCAGTCACTATGGAAAACAGTATGGAGGTTCCTCAAAAAGTTAAAAATAGAACTATCATCTGATCTAGCAATTCCACTTCTGGGTATCTACCCAAAGAAACCAAAAACACTAATTTGAAAAGACATGTATGCCAATGTTCATAGCAGCATTATTTATAATTGCCAAGATATGGAAGCAACCTAAGTGTTGCTTATTGAATGGATAAGGAAGATGTATGTACATATACAAAGTGTGTATATATATGTACACACAATGGCATATTATTCAGCCATAAAAAATGAAACTTGCCATTTGCAACAGCATGGATGGATCTAGAGGGTATTATGTGAAGTGAAATAAGTCAGACAGAGAATGAAATAAGTCAGACACAGAATGAAATAAGTCAGAGAAAGACAAATACCATGTGAACTCAAATGGAGTATCTAAAAGCAAATCAAACAACCAAAGCAAAATGGAAACAGACTCATAGATACAAGGAACAAATGGATGGTTACAAAGAAGGGGGCAGCAAAATAGGTGAAGGTGATTAAAAGGTACAAAACCCAGTTACAAAATAAATAAGTCAGGGGGATGTAACATATAGCATAAGGAATGTTTATGGTCAATAATATCATCATAACTTTGTAAGGGGACTAATGGTACTAGATTTCTCATGGTTATAATTTCATAATATATGCAAATGTCAAATCACTGTGTAGTACACCTAGAACTAACATAATATTGTACATTTCAACTTAAAAAAAAGAATCCTTCCTCTTATTGAGCTCACATTTTAGAAATTGAGGAGCAAAAAGTAAACACAATATGATAATTTCAGGTACTCATAATTGCCGAGAAGAAGATGCATTAGGGTAACGTTACAGAAAGTGACCAGTAAGGGAGGCTGTTTTAGATTGGGTGGTCAGAGAAGACCTCTTTGAAGAAATGGTGTTTGAGTTGATAATCTGTTTGAAGAGAAGGGAGTAGTCATGTTTTCATCCGAAGGAAAGATTAATCCAAGCAGAAGGAGAGCAAGTGCTAAGGTTCTCATCTGTGTGAATTCATAGGACAGAAAGAAATCCAGAGTAACTGGGGCCTAGTGAGAAAGGAGAGAGTATTAAAAAAATGAGGTTGAAGAGATGGACAGGAGCGGAATGACATGGGGACTAAAACTGCGACTTACCAAAGTAAAGCTTTATTTTTTACACACCTTACGTTCCAATAAGAGTTGGCTAGGGTGGGTGGTTTGCTCCATGGAGACATTGAAGAACCCATCCTCCTTTCATCTTGCGGCAATACCACCCTTAACACATGGTCTCCAACTCTGCCACCCAGCAGGGAGAGAGAGTAGAGGATCCCACATGGGATTCTCTTACCAAAGGGGAAACGTCGGGGGGGGATAAATTAGGAGTTTGGGATTAACATATACACACTACTATATATATTGATTAATAAAACGGACAACAAACAAGGACCTACTGTATAGCACAGGGACCTATACGCGATATTTTGTAATAATCTATAATGGAAAAGAATCTGAAAAAGAATATATATATATATATATATATGGCACTGAATCACTTTGCTGTACACTTGAAACTAATACAAGATTGTAAATCAACTATACTTCAAATTAAAAAAAAAGAACAGTGAGAAATAAATTTCGGTTCTTTGTTTAAAAAAAAAGAAACTAGGATATTGGTGAGTGCTAGGATTCTTTGGCACTGGCTTTTTTCATGTACAATGTAAAGTCTTTGGAAGGTTTTCAGCAGAATGGTTACAGGAGGCTATTGTAGAAATGAGGGCAAGAATTATGGTTATTTGGACTGGCTGTGTCAAGGAAAATAAAGAGAAGAGGTCAGATTTCGAATATAGTTATTTTAGAAGGGGGGGGGTACAGCTTACTGACACATTGGTTGCAAATATGAAAAAAAGAAAAGAGCCAAGAATGACTTCTTGATTTTCTTTTTTCTTTTTATTGAGCAGTTTGCATAATCGGAGATATAATGGCTTGGAAGAAATTAGATTTGGGATTGAGGTGAGAGACTAGAGCATCTATACTTCTATTTAGACACATTAAGTTTGAAATACCTATTAGATCTCCAAATGGGGATCTCAAATAAGATGCTGTATATGTGACTGTGGAGCTCAGGAGAGTAACTCAGTTTGGAGATACAAATTTGAGATCATCAGTGAATAGATGGAATACAAACCTGAGAAATGGCATTGTCTGACACTTGCAAGGAACTAGAGAGACAGTGTTTAAACACAAATATATTTTTTAGCGATTATATACAAAAGACACAAAAATGTAGGTAAAAATTTTTCACTCTTAAAGAAAACTATATTTTGGAAAGTAACAACTTAATATAATCATACAATGAATTTACATTAGTATATGGATATAACTTTTTGTTTGCAAATAATGCAAACGTGGTGCTTCCGGCCATAATAATAAGATACAGTAGTTTTTCTGTAAATCTTCTTAAATAGGAATAGATGGCACTATACAGGAGTATGATGTATTTTCTGATTTTAGCTCTTAGAAAAACTGAAAGCCATGTCTCAAAATTTAAACTGACTTATAGAGAAAATCAAGTTACTTTTATATTATCCACTAAAGCCTAAAAATATCAGGTACCATAGAACTAAACCCAATCACAGTTGAAGGATTATTTGAGCTTCAAAAGGTTTATTCTAATTTGGAAACTTGATTATAAAAGTGCTCCTTCAAATAAAATGTTTCAGATTTTATTCTTAGTTCAAAACAGCCCACAGCCACATATATAAAATTTTTTTATTCAATGCATGAATAAAAGTTTAAAAGCTTCAGTACCTGACATTTTTCTTTAAAAAAAAAAACAAACTGCATCTAAATATTTTCAGAGTATCTTTCTAGCTTGAATTCAATACAGCACAAAAATGTTCACCATCATGTGGGCTGTTTTTTGCAGTCCCAATTTGGTTCTTCCCATGTCCTGGGCTTATACTTCACCTTATTACCAGGTTTCACTTGAATTCTTTGAGGAGTAGGATGACTTTGCTTTTGTTTCTTTGCTAGGAATTACTTAATCTTTAAAGTCTTGTGGGAAGATAAGGCAAAGGCAAAAATTTTGTACATTTAGTGTGCCCACTAAAATGGGGAGGAAGAAAAAGAGGGCTTATTTATATTTTACATACGGCAGATTTTTTTTTCTACAAGGGACTAAGGAGTTCATTTTACCTGAGTTAACAGATCAACCAAGCAGCTAGTCAAGTAACTGATCTTAATGATTTAAGATCAGTAAAGTAAGCAGTTGGTCAATACAATCATTGTTTAGAAAAACAAAAGAGCATTAACAAAGCTTTAGGTAAAATGAAAGTGAAAATGATGTAAATTGCACCCATATTAAAGACAAGTTATTGAAAAATATAAAATTCTTCCTATGGAGTTTAAATTGTGTTATTTATAATTTCTAAAAACCTTCTTCTTGGTGCATAAATACACTACCTTTAATTAAAATCCCAGTGAGGGGTCTTTATAGCACTACTGATCTCTTCTCCAGTGACTACTAAGGAATCTGTATCTGGAGTGGAACGAAGAGTATTGGATCACACAAACAACTAGAAATCTCCAAGTTCCCCATGCACCAGCATACAAACAAATGCTGCCTGGAACATCATATTCAAGAGCAAATTAATTAATATCAGCCTCTTAGTCAAGAAGCTTACATCTCACCGATTAGATCTCACCGATTCGATCTCACCGATTCTTCAACCAAGGAAAAAAATGAATTCATTATAACATGATATCTAATTCCATCTCTCACCATTAAACCAAGACCCCCATAAACAAGAAACAGTTTTAAGGACATAATCCTCAGCATGGTAATCACAGCTCTCCTTGATATATACCATAAATCTCCACTAATCCGGTACAAATCTCCTATGTGTACTTTGTATCAAACTGTACAAGTCTGTGTTTCTCCAACCTATGCCTCTGTCTGCCATCATATTCCATTCAGTATCTATTTTCCAAACACTACACATACCAAAGCCTATTTCTTAGGATAGTTCTTCCTTATAAATATCAATGACTTTCTTATATGTTTTGCTTTGAGCAAGCACTCAGACACACAATTACACACCACACCACACCTTCATATTTCGACTGCACTGCCACACCTCTGTGGAGCACTTATCACATCCTAATTATGTAGTTATTCTGTGTTCATTTTATTCATCCTGAGTAAGCAAGAAGCTTTTTGAAGGCTAGCGCAATGCCTTGCTCAGAGGGTAAAGTAGTACTTGAGGATACACTGGAATAGGGGTCAGAAGACTTGAGTTTGAAACCCATGTACCAACAGCATAACCTCTTTCTCTCTCTTAAATTCCCTTTATTCATCTGTAAAATTAACGTATCATAAATTACAATGCAGTATGATTATGAGGTTTAAACTGGTAATGTATGAGAAATCTTCTATAATATAAAGCAGATATAAACATAAATAATAATTTTTTTTTTTTTTAAATAATAATTATTTTTCATCATCTGGAACGTACCTATTTTGTGGTAAATGTACAAAAGACATTTTTATAGTTTTATCACATTGAGGAAAGGAAGACATGAAATACTATAAAACAATAGTACAGCGCTTTCCTGGTGGTGCAGTGGTTAAGAATCCACCTGCCAATGCAGAGGACATGGGTTCGAGCCCTGGTCCGGGAAGATTCCACATGCCACGGAGCAACTAAGCCCATGCACCACACAACTACTGAGCCTGCACTCTAGAGCCCACGAGCCACAACTACAGAAGCCCGCGCGACTAGAGCCCGTGCTCCACAACAAGAGAAGCCACCGCAATGAGAAGCCCGCACACCACAACGAAGAGTAGTCCCTGCTCACCACAACTAGAGAAAGCCTGCGCACAGCAACAAAGACCCAACACAGCCAAAAATAAATAAATAAATAATTTTTTTTAAAAGAAGAAAAAAAAACCAATAGTACATTTACAGCAAGTCCAGATCCAGTTGGAGATCAGGCAAAGACCTCAAAGATACATATGTTGATGTCAATCAACTCAATACTCCTATATCCACTTGCCCAATCTATCTGGTTGTCAGAATGGTGTAAAAGGACTCCCCAGGACTGGGAAGAGTTAGAAATCATTCTCCTGATGTGGTGCAGGCTCAAATAAATTAGCACAAGCCCCTAGAAATTAAGATGGCATGCTGCCTTTATTGCTCTGCAGTGCACGTGTCGCCAACAAGGAAGGTCCAGTCCATCTAAAAGGGGTAGAATAGAAAGATGGAAAATGCAGTCTTATTATAAAGGTGGGAACATGGGTTACAGAGG
Organism: Physeter macrocephalus; assembly: GCF_002837175.3. NCBI lineage: Eukaryota > Metazoa > Chordata > Mammalia > Artiodactyla > Physeteridae > Physeter > Physeter macrocephalus. The sequence goes on from NC_041218.1 coordinate 55,272,193, forward strand.
AGATGACACCTTAAAGTCTATGATCAAGGAAAGAAACTAAAGAAAATATGAACTCAGAAGAATGTTTACACAAAGCAAATGCCTTGGTATTTACTATATTATAGCATAATATAATAATTGACGTTCATAGTAATGATCCTGAACCATCAGTAGTTTTAAGTATGCCCTGTATTCTTTATTTAATTAGGCAGAGATGCTTGTAGTACTTGACAGAAATATTTCATACAAAATTATATAAAAATGAAGACATTTCAGTGCTTTCATATTCCAGAAAACTCACTCTTGTGAAAGCAATCATTTGCAACACTAACAGATAAATGAAATGTTGCACTAATTATATAAAGCATTTTATGTAATACAATGTAAATGTACTGGAGAAATGGTTCAAAAACTGCTGAGGTTGTCAGGGAAGATTTCAAAAAGCTGGTAGTGCCTGCATTCTCCTTGGACTAGTTGGGAATAAGTAGGTGAGGAGATGGAATTTCCGGACAAAGAAACACCATTATTAATGATGTGTAAGAATGAACATATATGCCATGTTCATGAAACCATAAAGAGACCAGGCTGGAGGAAGTGAATTTGAGAGCTAACAACGTACCCAGAACGTAAAAAGAGACAAAAGCCACGCAGAGAAATTTGGTTCTAACAGAACATGAAATAGGGTTATTGAAAGTTTCTGAGCTAGAAGCAGTAAGCAAGCCTGTTTTTGTCTGTTTGTTGTTTGCTTGTTTGTTTCATCAACTTGTTTTTAAGAAAACAGTGAATTAGTAAGATTGGAGACGAGGAAACTAGTCAAGTCCTTGGTGTCCCTCAGCTATCAAGTTCTGGGACATAACTGGAAAATGATCTTTCCTTCCTTCCTTTAAGTAGGAGCCAATTCCTGAAGCAATTTTACATGGAGAGTTTTATCAACTAGACAGCGTTAAAATTTACATGAAGGAACAAAAGTTAATTATTGAGAAAAAATTTTTGAGTTATTTCTAGCATGAGCAAAGTTATTGCTTCTCAGGGTATTTGAGAAATGCAAGGAAATTTCTGAGTTTCTATGAAATTATTTATTGGTTATAGATTTTTTATCACACCACCGATCTGAGACTAAATTTTAAGACTTTTTGAGTATTACACAATAGCACTTAAATACCAACTTCCAGAATAAAGACTAGCATATCACATTAAACTTAGATAAGCCTCCTAGAAATAATCCTAACAGAAAATTATTTTCTAAAAAACAGAAAATGTTTTTATCTGAGATATGTTGACAAAGACAGTCTTCATATCGGATGTTTTTTCTGTAAGTCAAGAAAGCAAAATTTAATAAACAGTATTGCTATTGTATCCACATAGACAAAACACAAACATACTGACAACTTCCTTTGTGGCCAGTAAAACAGCTAGTGAGAAGGTGACCCATTTAAATTACAGCCCACACCAATGTCCCTGTTTAATGAAGATGTGCAATATTTTATATGTATCTACTTCATAAGAATACTATTAAGTTCTTAGAAAAACAAAGTTTTTATATTAAGTGCATACGGTTATATAATGTCATTTTCCTAGCAAAGTTGGTTTTATACTTGTAGAGTTTTATTAACAGTTTCAGATGAGACAGTTACAGACAACCCTCTGAACAGAATTGTCTTTTTTTCCCTCACTTGGCTATCTGCTTATACATAGATAAAATATCAGAAGATCCCTGACCTTGGCCTAATTCCAGGAGAAAAAGCGACTGAAGCAAGAAAATACTAAAGACTGATTGTTTTCTCTGAGTGCCTTATGTGAAGCCCCTAACGTGCAAAGGTCCAGCCTCTGAACTTCCCATAGCCCTTGCTCCTCTGGGTGACAGATCAGGTTCTCTGCACATCAATGGATGGGGAATGGTAGGAGGTGCCCTTAAGAGAACGTGCCCTCAAAGCATTCAACTATCTAAGTATTTCTCAAAATCATCATTTGTAAACTATAATTCCCTCAGCAGAAATCACTGGCCATCTGCTGGGTTTAATGAACTACCAGTAAAAACTATTTTGATCTTAATTGGACCTCAATGTGAACGTTTCTTGGGAACAAACAAATTACAAATTTCTCTAAATGCCAATTTTCTCTATTTTTTCCTTTTCAGTGACTGTTCATTAAACCTCAGATACTGATAACTCAGATCAGTAATACATAATAGGCTTCCTAATTTCCCTAATTCTCTGATTTTTCATTTCTCCCATATATTTGATTGCTAGCAAATTCAGGAATTTTCTGAAATCTGCTGGACAAATTGAATAAAATTCCTTGAAGGTGCTTCCCACCCCCATCAAAAAGAAAAATAAATCTTTGTCTCTTTCCTCACAATAAAGAAAACAAAAAAAGGAAAGATGTTTCATCTCTTTTTTCTAAGGGCAGGATATTAGAAAATAAACTGGAGTAGAATTTCTTTATTTATGCTAAAAATGTTATCATCACAATCTCCCCTGTTTTGAGGGAGACAAAAAGGCTTATCTGTCCACTCAATTTAATTTGTCAAATATTCATGAACTGCCTTTAGAGAAAATACATTCTGCTAAACACTGTGGGAGATTTAGAAAACAGTGACATACATTTCTGCCCTAATTCTAGAAATAAGACATGTTTACAAAAAATTTATTTCAAGGCTGAATATGTCAAGAAAGGCAGTAAGAAAGAGTCACATGGATGGTTCAAAAGGTAAAAGATGTCACCTCCTTTTGAATTGGATAAATTGGGACATTGGGATTGACATATACACACTACTATATATGAAACAGATAACTAATAAGGACCTAATATATGGCACAGGGAACTCAACTCAATATTCTGTAATGACCTATATGGGACTAGAATCTAAAAAAGAGTGAATTTATGTATATGTATAACTGATTCACTTTGCTGTTAACTGGTTCACTTTGCTGTACAGCAGAAACTAACACAACATTGTAAGTTAACTATATTCCAGTAAAAATTAATTTTTTTAAAAAAAGAGGAGGACCTTTAAGATGGCAGAGTAAGACATGGAGATCACCTTCCTCTGCACAAATACATCAAAAATACATCTACGTGTGGAACAACTCTTACAGAACACCTACTGAACACTGGCAGAAGACCTCAGACTTCCCAAAAGGCAAGAAAATCCACACGTACCTGCATAGGGCAAAAGAAAAAGAAAAAACAAAGACAAAAGAATAGGGATGGGACCTGCACCTCTGGGAGGGAGCTGTGAAAGAGGAAAAGCTTCCACACCCTAGGAAGCCCCTTCACTGGTAGAGACGGGGAAGCTTCGGAGCCAAGGAGGAGAGCGCAGCAACAGGGGTGCAGAGGGCAAAGTGGAGAGATTCCCGCACAGAGGATCACTGCCAACCAGCACTCACCAGCCTGAGAAGCTTGTCTGCTCAGCCACCAGGATGGGTGGGGGCTACGAGCTGAGGCTCAGGCTTCATAGGTCAGACCACAGGGAAAGGAATGGGGTTGGCTGCGTGAACACAGCCTGAAGGGGGCTAGCGTGCCACAACTAGCAGGGAGAGAGTCAGGGAAAATGTCTGGACCTGCCTAATAGGCAAGAGGTCATTATTTTGGGGTGCATGAGGAGAGGGGATTTCTTCCCCATGTGCCCACAGAAGGCAGAGCACTGCCTAAGTGACTCCAGAGACAGGCGCAAGCTGCGGCTATCAGCTCAGACCCCAGAGATGGGGATGAAATCCTAATGCTGCTGCCGCTGCCACCAACAGTCCTGTGTGCAAGTACAGGTCACTACCCACAGCCCCCAAGAGAGCCTGTGCAACACACCACTGCCAGGGTCCCAAACTCCACGGACAAGTTCCCCAGGAGAACACATGGTGTGCCACAGGTTGTTGCACTGTCATGCTGGCCTCTGCCAGCAGGGCTCACCCTGAATTCCAATTATGACTACCGTACCCCTCCCTCTCCCCAGCCTGAGAGAGCAAGAGAGCACTAATCAGCCTCTGCTTTAACCACCTTCTCTCTCAATGGGGAACAGACACCTGAGGGCAACCTACATGCAGAGGCGGGGTCAAAACCAAAGCTGAACCTCAGGAGCTGTGAGAACAAAGAAGAGAAAGGGAAATTTCTCTGAGCAGCCCCAGGAACAGCTGATTAAACCCCCACAATCAACTTGAGGTAACCTGCACCTGTGGAATACTTGAATAGACAACAAATCACCAAAAATTGAGGTGGTGGACTTTGGGAACAATTGTAGATTTGGGGTTTGTTGTCTGCAGCTGATTTCTTTCTGATTTTTATATTTATCTTAGTTTAGATTTTAGTGCATATTATCATTGGTAGATTTGTTAACTGGTTTGTTGCTCTCTTTTATTTATTTTTTTCTCTTCCTTGTTTTTCTTCCTTTTCTTCTGAGCCATGTGGGTGACAGGGTCTTGGTGCTCTGGCCAGGTGTCAGGTCTGAGCCTCCAAGGTGGGAGAGCCAAGTCCAGGACACTGGACCACCAGAGACCTCCTGGCCCCATGTAATATCAATCGGCGAGAGCTCTCCCAGAAATCTCTGTCTCAGCACTAAGACCCAGCTCCACCCAATGACCAGCAAGCTCCAGTGCTGGATGCCCCATGCCAAACAACGAGCAAGAAAGGAACACAACCCCACCCGTTAGCAGAGAGGCTGCCTAAAGTCATACTAACTTCACAGACACTCCAAAACACACCATCAGATGTGGCCATGCTCACCAGAATGACAAGATAGAGCCCCACCCACCAGAACAGAGGCACCAGCCCCCTCCACCAGGAAGCCTACACAAGCCACTGAACCAACCTCAAGCACTGGGGACAGACACCAAAACTAATGGGAACTACAAACCTGCAGCCTGTGAAAAAGAGACCACCAAACACAGTAAATTAAGCAAAATGAAAATACAGAGAAATATGCAGCAGATGAAGGAGCAAGGTAAAAACCCACCAGACCTAACAAATGAAGAGGAAATAGGCAGTCTACCTGAAAAAGAGTTCAGAGTAATGTTAGTAAAGATGATGCAAAATCTTGGAAACAGAATGGAGAAAGTACAAGAAACGTTTAACAAGGATCTATAAGAATTACAGAGCAAACAAACAATGATGAACAACACAATTAATGAAATAAAAAATTCTCTAGAAGGAATAAATAGCAGAAAAACTGAGGCAGAAGAATGGATAAGTGACCTGGAAGATAATATAGTGGAAATAACTGCCACAGAGCAGAATAAAGAAAAAAGAATGAAAAGGATTGAGGGCAGTCTCAGAGACCTCTGGGACAACATTAAATGCATGAACATTCGAATCATAGGGGAACCAGAAGAAGAAGAGAAAAGAAAGGGTCTGAGAAAATATCTGAAGAGATTATAGTGGAAAACTTCCTTAATATGAGAAAGAAAATAATCAAGTCCAGGAAGTGCAGAGAATCCCATACAGGACAAATCCAAGGAGAAACACACTAAGACACATATTAATCAAACTATCAAAAATTAAATACAAAGAAAACATATTAAAAGCAGCAAGGGAAAAACAGCAAATAACATACAAGGGAATCTCCATAAGGTTAATAGCTTATCCTTCAGCAGAAACTCTGCAAGCCAGAAGTAAGTGGCAGGACATATTTAAAGTGGTGAAAGGGAAGAACCTATAACCAAGATTACTGTACCCAGCAAGGACCTCATTCAGATTCAATGGAGAAATTAAAACCTTTACAGACAAGCAAAAGTTGAGAGAGTTCAGCACCACCAAACCAGCTTTACAACAAATGCTAAAGGAACTTCTCTAGGCAAGAAACACAAGAGAAGGAAAAGACCTACAAGAACAACCTGAAACAATTCAGTAAATGGTAATAGGACCATACATATCGATAATTACCTTAAATGTAAATGGATTAAATGCTCCCACCAAAAGACACAGACTGGCTGAATGGATACAAAAACAAGACCCGTATATATGCTCTCTACAAGAGACCCATTTCAGACTTAGGGACACATACAAACTGAAAGTGAGAGAATGGAAAAAGATACTCCATGCAAATGGAAATCAAAAGAAAGCTAGAGTAGCAATTCTCATATCAGACAAAATAGACTTTAAAATAAAGACTATTACAAGAGACAAAGAAGGAGCACCTCAATACATAAGGCAAATGCTAACAGCCATAAAACGGAAAAGTGACCGTAACACAATCATAGTAGGGGACTTTAACACCCCACTTTCACCAATGGACAGATCATCCAAAATGAAAATAAATAAGGAAACACAAGCTTTAAATGATACATTAAACAAGATGGACTTAATTGATATTTATAGGACATTCCATCCAAAAACAACAAAAAACACTTTCTTCTCAAGTGCTCATGGAACATTCTCCAGGATAGATCATATCTTGAGTCACAAATCAAACCTTGGTAAATTTATGAAAATAGAAACTGTTTCAAGTATCTTTTCCAACCACAATGCTATGAGACTAGATATCAATTACAGGAAAAAAAACTTAAAAAGCATATGGAGACTAAACTATACACTACTAAATAACCAAGAGATCACTGAAGAAATCAAAGAGGAAAACAAAAATACCTAGAAACAAATGACATTGAAAACAGGACAACCCAAAACCTATGGGATGCAACAAAAGCAGTTCTAACCGGGAAGTTTATAGCAATACAATCCTACCTCAAGAAACAAGAAAAATCTCAAATAAACAATCTAACCTTACACCTAAAGGAACTAGAGAAAGAAGAACAAACAAAACCCAAGGTTAGCAGAAGGAAAGACATCATAAAGATCAGAGCAGAGACAAATGAAATAGAAACAAACAAAAAAAAACAATAGCAATGATCAATAAAACTAAAAGCTGGTTTTTTGAGAAGATAAACAAAATTGATAAACCACTGGCCAGACTCATCAAGAAGAAGGGGGAGAAGACTCAAACCAACAGAATTAGAAATGAAAAAGAAGTAACAACTGACACTGCAGAAATACAAAGGATCATGAGAGATTACTACAAGCAGCTATATGCCAATAAAATGGACAACCTGGAAGAAATGGACAAATTCTTAGAAAAGCACCACCTTCTGACTGAACCAGGAAGAAACAGAAAATATGAACTGACCAATCACAAGCACTGTAATTGAAATTGTGATTAAAAATCTTCCGACAAACAAAAACCCGGGACCAGATGGCTTCACAAGTGAACTCTATCAAACATTTAGAAAAGAGCTAACACCTATCCTTCTCAACCTCCTCCAAAGTATAGTAGAGGGAGGAACACTCCAATACTCATTCTACGAGGCCACCATCACCCTGATACCAAAACCAGACAAAGATGTCACAAAGAAAGAAAACTACAGGCCAATATCACTGATGAACATAGATGCAAAAATCCTCAACAAAATACTAGTAAACAGAATCCAACAGCACATTAAAAGGATCATACACTATGATCAAGTGGGGTTTATCCCAGGAATCAAGGATTTTTCAATATATGCAAATCAATGTGATATATCGTATTAACACATTGAAGGATAAAAACCATATGATCATCTCAATAGATGCAGAGACAGCTTTTGACAAAATTCAACATCCATTTATGATAAAAACCCTCCAGAAAGTAGGCATAGAGGGAACTTACCTCAACATAATAAAGACATAATAAAGGCCATATATGACAAACCCACAGCCAACATCGTTCTCAATGGTGAAAAACTGAAACCATTTCCTCTAAGATCAGGAACAAGACAAGGTTGCCCACTCTCACCACTATTATTCAACATAGTTTTGGAAGTTTTAGTCACAGCAATCAGAGAAGAAAAAGAAATAAAAGGAATCCAAATTGGAAAAGAAGTAAAACTGTCACTGTTTGCAGATGAGATGATATTATACATAGAGAATCCTAAAGATGATACCAGAAAAATACTAGAGCTAATTAATAAATTTGGTAAAGTAGCAGGATACAAAATTAATGCAGAGAAATCTCTTTCACTCCTCTACACTACCAACCAAAAATCTGAAAGAGAAATTAAGGAAACACTCCAATTTACCATTGCAACAAAAACAATAAAATACCTAGGAATAAACCTACCTAAGGAGACAAAAGACCTGTATGCAGAAAACTATAAGACACTGATGAAAGAAATTAAAGATAATACCAACAGATGAAGAGATATATCATGTTCTTGGGTTGGGCAAATCAATATTGTGAAAATGACTATACTACCCAAAGCAATCTACAGAATCAATGTAATCCCTATCAAACTACCAATGGCATTTTTCACAGAACTAGAACAAAAACTTTCACAGTTTGTATGGAAACACAAAAGACCCGAATAGCCAAAGCAATATTGAGAGAGAAAAACGGAGCTGGAGGAATCAGGTTCCCTGACTTCAGACTATACTACAAACCTACAGTATTCAAGACAGTATGCTACTGGCAAAAAAAACAGAAATATAGATCAATGGAACAGCATAGAAAGCCCAGAGATAAACTCACGCACATATGGTCACCTTATTTTTGATACACGAGGCAAGAATATACGATGGAGAAAAGACAGCCTCTTTAATAAGTAGCGCTGGGAAAACTGGACAGCTACATGCAAAAGAATGAAATTAGAACACTCCCTAACACCATACACAAAAATAAACTCAAAATGAATTAAAGACCTAAATGTAAGCCCAGACACTATAAAACTTTTAGAGGAAAACATAGGCAGAACAATCTATGACATAAATCACAGAAAGATCCTTTTTGACCCACCTCCTAGAGAAATGAAAATAAAAACAAAAATAAACAAACGGGACCTAATGAATCTTCAAAGCTTTTGCACAGCAAAGGAAACCATAAACAAGATGAAAAGACAACCCTCAGAATGGGAGAAAATATTTGCAAATGAAGCAACTGATTAATATCCCAAATATACAAACAGCTCATGCAGCTCAATATCAAAAAAAAAACCCAATCAAAAAATGGGAGGAAGGGCTTCCCTGGTGGCGCAGTGGTTGGGAGTCCGCCTGCCGATGCAGGGGACGCAGGTTCGTGCCCCGGTCTGGGAAGATCCCACATGCCGCGGAGTG
>NC_041218.1:55288923-55289776 GCF_002837175.3 Physeter macrocephalus
AAAAGAATGAAATTAGAACACTCCCTAACACCAAACACAAAAAATAAACTCCAAATGGATTAAAGACCTAAATGTAAGTCCAGACACTATAAAACTTTTAGAGGAAAACATAGGCAGAACAATCTATGACATAAATCACAGAAAGATCCTTTTGGACCCACCTTGTAGGGAAATGGAGATAAAAACAAAAATAAACAAATGGGACCTAATGAAACTTCAAAGCTTTTGCACAGCAAATGAAAACATAAATAAGACAAAAAGACAACCCTCAGAATGGGAGAAAATATTTGCAAATGAAGCAACTGACAAAGGATTAATTTCCAGCTCAACATCACTAATCATTAGAGAAATGCAAATCAAAACTACAATGAGGTATTACCTCACACTGCTCAGAATGGCCATCATCAAAAATACAAACAATAAATGCTGGAGAGGATGTGGAGAAAAGGGAACCCTCTTGCACTGCTGGTGGGAATGTAAATTGATACAGCCACTATGGAGAACAGTACGGAGGTTCCTCGAAAAACTAAAAATAGAACTACCATATGACTCAGGAATCCCACTACTGGGCATATACTTGAGAAAACCATAATTCAAAAAGTCATGTACCACAATGTTCATTGCAGCTCTATTTACAATAAACAGGACATGGAAGCAACCTAAGTGTCCATCAACAGATGAATAGATAAAGAAGATGTGGCACATATATACAATGGAATATTACTCAGCCATAAAAAGAAACGAAATTGAGTTATGTGTAGTAAGGTGGATGGACATAGAGTCTGTCATACAGAGTGAAGTAAGGCAGAAAGAGAAAAACAAATACCGCATGCTAACACATATATATGGAATC
>NC_041218.1:55289869-55311544 GCF_002837175.3 Physeter macrocephalus
GCAAATGTAAAAGAGATAGCTAGTGGGAAGCAGCCACATAGCACAGGGAGATCAGCTTGGTGCTTTGTGACCACCTAGAGGGGTGGGATGAGGGGGTGGGAGGGAGACACAAGAGGGAGGCAATATGGGGATATATGTATATGTATAGCTGATTCACTTTGTTATAAAGCAGAAATTAATACAACATTGTAAAGCAATTATACTCCAATAAAGATGTAAATAAATAAATTCAAAAACCAGAAAATAACGTATCCTGTCACCATAGTTCTGTGTTAAGACACGTGACCCCAGATCCATTTCTTTAACCAGCGAACACTAAGAAATATAATAATAATGATAAGTATATATTAATTATTAATGAGTAATTTATGAATTGAGAGCAAGATCTAGAGGACCTGGATGAAGGAGCAGGCAAGTTTTGATATGGCTTTAGAGAGGAAAGGTTGGATATGGAAAACCTAGGAAGCCAATTTAAAGGGTTAGAGTGGTCAGTCTTGGGCATTGAGGGCTATAGCTTGAAATGATCAAAAGGTGTGAATTGTCAAATCAGATTCAAAGGATCAGAGATGTTATCTAGAATTAAGCTGTACAAATAATTTCAAGGAGACAGGAAATCATGAGAAAAGGGAAGGATGGAGAAGTCTGGGATGGCCAATGCCACTCCCCAGGTTGTTTAATGCTGCATTAGTGCCTGCTGTGGTCTAGATTTAATACATGAGTTTTAAGTGTTGTATGCAGAAGCATCACTTTAATAAAAGAGAGTGTTTCTTTCTAGTGTTTCTGTCATGAAATATCTCCATTTTGTACACAGATGTTAACATAGCTTATGTGAAATTTTCCAGTTAGCCAGGACACTTAAATTCACACAGGTTTAATACAAGCAGTCCTAGACAGATTAGATACATATACTATAAATACTCCATGTATAAGAATACTCTTGCTAGAAAATACCATTGCTGTGTTTGCCATTTCTATCTTTTAGAATTTTACAAGGGGTTTTGGTATATTTTTCTTTCCAGGAGCATCCCGTAGCAAATGGAGAAAATGACTTGCAGGTCTGTGTCTAGCATTTTCCTTTCCAATCCACATTCTGACATTAGTCAATACCTCCCTGACACTTATTTCTTGAGTTTCTTTTCATTATTTGTCTTACAATATTTTATACAGAAGAATAAGTCCAACAATATCCTGACAACTACCAAAATTGAGCCTACCCAATGGACTCCATTATGGCCACATCCCTTCATGTATCTTTTGATATTCTCTTACAAGTTTGGTTACTCTTTTCTCCTTCTCACCTATAGTTATTTGAACCATTTATATGTTTTGATGGAGGTATTTAATAGTGTATGCAATTATTTCTAAAATAAGGCCAAATTCACTCATATTTCTGGCCAATTAGTTTCCATGCATATATTATTTGTGAGCTTCAAATCAACCTCCCAAAATATTTTCTAATTATTGTATAATTTCGTTGATTAACAAGCCACGTGTTACACTACACAGCTTTGGCAGAAAGATTAAAGTAACACTTAACATACCATGAAATTAGTCAAAATTATGGTGTCATTCTGCATTCCTTCCAACACAAATGAAATTTTCACGTGTACCACAGATTCCCAATGACTGGAACAGTGACTTAAAAGGTATTGTTTGGGACAGTCTAGATTCCACTGGTGTTTGATATAACCATATCCCGGACACCAAAGGACAGGGTTTCAGACACAGGTTAGGTCCCCGTGTGTCATTTTCTAATGCCACTCCTCTACCTCCCATAGGTACAGCACAGTGGGTTCATCGTCTGTGCACCCAAATCGGTTACAAAGGGAAGACATTTATTTTCTAGCCATGACACTTGGGTCATTAGACGACAATGATAAAACCTTCACTGTCCAGTGGCATAATTTAGGCTTATCATATTGTTCCCATAAGTGTATCCACCCAACCTAGCCTTTGGAACACTCTAGGCCACTGGCCTTTAAAAACTTCATATTCAAGAGTGACTAGAATATCCAATAGTCCTTCCTTGGGGAGGATACACACCCTCTCCTAGTGTTGTTGATGATTAGAGCGCTCCAGTTGAATAGCTATTCAATTCATTCATTTATGTATAGCTTTACTAGCTTCTCCATGGTGATTTTTGAAAGAGCGCTCCCTCTAGTGTCACTGTTTGGGTTAACAAGTCTCTCTGATTACCACGATGATCATCCAGAAACATTTCAAACTGACTCAATACCCAAAGCCGTCTCCAAAGAACATCTGGCGTGACAAAGTCACTGCTTATCAAGCTACCACATATGTTGCTGCCATTTAACATGTATGGGACTTATGCAATTTGGAAATATAGGCTACAATGAAAAATACTGTGTGCCACATGAGGCTGTCAATTGGATCTATTCTACCCTCAAACACAACTCCATCTGAGTGCACCATAATGCTTCCCATAACCATCCTTTGTGTACCTCCGAAAGAGACTTACTGGTAATATTGGATCACTGGGTTCCATTTCAGCTTTCTTTAAATGTGTTCCATGCACATTTACATTTGATACATTCAAAGGGACAAATCCAAGCTCTAAAATACTTGGCAGAAGGCACAATCTGCTTTCCATCACATCCAGGCAGCTGCTGCAGCAATGCATCATCATGACTTAATGCCCACACAGAATGCTGATGCTCTGCTGTTTGGCAGCTCCTCTCCAGTAGGATTCAGCAATAGCATTTCTCTCAGGTCAACTGAGAAATAACCAGAATGGTAAATACAGCCTGTAAACAATGATCTGAAAGAGAGCCATAGTTAGCTGCAGTAAGTTCATTCATGAGAGGACGCTGCATCACTTCTTTTCTCAAATTATTCAAGGAGAGTCCAATTCCCCTTCTTCAGAAAAAAGAGATCAAGAAGTTTCTCCCAGCATCCACCATTTGTCAGCCTTAGACCTGAGAGAGGTAGCTTAGAGTATTATTCTCTTGCTCTTATTGCATTCTTCCCTGGGATATGTCCCACCTCTGTTTGCTATGACATTCCCGTTTCCATTTGTTACCCGTTTACACCCCCATCATTTTCCCTGTGGTTGGGTTTTCCAGCTCAGATATACTGTTCAACCATAGCACTGGCAATAACAGAACCCTTCCTAACGCTTCTTCTTGGTTCACTCCCTGGAATAAGTTGTAAATCCATAAAAGCTCCTCCATTCAACAGTAGCTAGAATTAGTGATATGCCTCCAATCATTAATTTTAGGAATCCATGACAATAATGAGAGACCCTGTTACAGGCCTGTTGCTAACACTTGCCTTTTCACAGCTTAAGGGAAATAGGATGGGATGAAGGGATCATGAGTCAAATGAGAATATTCCAATAAGAAGAGGAAGAAGTGCCAGATTTTAGCCTAATTCAGCTTTGCTCTGGATCAAACTTTGTTAAAGTAATGGCTCAAGTTTCATTATAATTTCATTCAAAGGTTATGAAGGTTCTTTTCTCAAATTTTATTGATTATGAAGTAAACATGTAGGTAAGTTAGGATAAAACATTACACTCTAGTAATTATCTCTCCTGACATTCTGTAGCAGACATACACATTCTATGAGATCTTTGGAGGAACTTCCCTGTATGCAGAACTCCACAGTAGATGGTGAGTAACAGGAGTACAACTATGATTCTGGGCATCGACACACTACAGTCCTTGCCTAGTCTTTGCACCGAAGTGCTCGGAACCTCTGGGCAAATCATTGCTGTTTCCATGTTTGTTCCTCCATCTGGGAATAAGGTTGGGCTAGGATTTTTCCTGTAGTTTTCGTAATATTTTAGGAAGATAGCCATCCTTGATATCTTTCTGTTGCCTACAATCAAGGCCCAACTCCTTAGCAAGGCACACGAGGTACTTCACGATCTGCCCCCAAATAATGCTCCATTTTGACTCCAGCAAACTTTTACTGTAAAAGGGCAGGAGGGTAAATAAAGACTCATTCACCTTTGCAGGCCATTTAGTCTCTGTCACAACAATTTAATATGCCATTTTAGTGCAAAAACAGCCACAGGCAATAGATCAATGAATTGAGTATGGCTGCACTCCAATCAAACTTTACTTGCGGACACTGAAATGTGAACTTCATCTAATTTTCACATGCCACAAAATATTATTCTTCTTTTAATTTTTTCTCAACCATTTGTACAGCTTATGGGCCATAAAAAAGAAAAGGCAGTGTGCTGGATTTGGCCTGTGAGCTATAGTCTGCCAGTCCCTAACGCACACTGCTTACACCACACTGAATACCTCACCACTTCCCAAACAATTAAAGTATTTCCAAGGTTCAGTGACACTGCACACAATGATCCCTTTGCCTAGTACATCTTTACTTCCACACCCTTGCTCTCTCCTGGAGAATTCCTATAGGCCCATCAAAGCTTGCTCACTTATTGTACCCTTCCCCAAATCTTTTCCGACAATCTTCCCATCTTGATAAATGGCAGCTTCAACCACTTACTGACTTAAGCCACTCAACTCATGCTTGACTCTTTCTCTCACATCTCACATCCAATCCATGAGCGAATCTTTCCAGTACTCTCTTCAAAATACATCCCCAAACCTTCTCTTCATGACAGTCCGTGACATCATTATCTCTTACCGGCTCTATCTGAACCCGTCTCCCAGAGAAGGGAGAAGAGAACACAGAAGCCAGAGTAGTTTTCAACCTAGAAGTCAGAGGGATTCTATGAAAGTATAAGTCAGGTTATATTATTCTTCTGCTCAAAACCCTCCAATGACCTCCTATTTCACTCAAAGTAAAAACAATGCTCCCTCAAAGCCTAAAATCTCTACATAAAAATCCCCATTTATTATAAAAATCTCCACTCATTCCACAGGGTTGCCTAGCTATTCCTGGAACATGACAAGTTCCCACCTCAGGACGTTCTCACTTGCTGTTCTTCACGCCCAAAATGCTCTTCCTGCAGATATTTGCAAGGATCACTCATCTGCTTCAGGTTTTTGCTGAAATAGCAAATTCTCAGAGGCCATTTCTAAACACACTTTAAAATTTCAAACTCTACCACCCCAAAACCTTCATATCCTCTTTCCTAGTTCATTTTCTCCATCACACTGACATTATTTGACATACAATGTGTTATGCTTTTTGGTTTATCATCTATCTCTCCCCACCAGAATTCATGCTGCAAGAGGTCACGAAATTGAGCCTGTTTGTTCACTGAAGAAACTCTAGTGCCTCAAACAGTGCCTAGAACTTGGTAAATTTGTTGATTATATACTTTGTGTGACATTCTACTACTAAACCTTCAATGCCAAATCTTTATTTAACATCTCCATGCTCTGAGTCCCTTCAAAATTTATCATTATAAGACACCCATTAAAATCAAGGAAAAATATACTGAAATTTGGCATGGCCATATCAAAAACTTACATTGGATTCTACTTCAGTACAGACTTTGCCATGAATACTAGTATTAAATTTTTAGGGCCTTCTAAGGAGGTGTTCAGATATCAGAGGCATAAAAAAATACTTGCTTTTACGTATTTAAGCCAAAATTAAAGTGTAAGATGTATTTTAATGACTGTAAAGGGATGAAAGTATTCATTTAGGTTACAAACTATTACTTTCTTTGGCATACTTTCTCTGCTATAATCTAAAACCTCAACTCGGATTTCTACTGTATTTAAATCAGTCTTAAAAAATAGTTACCCATACAAGTCCTTAATCAAACTACCCCCTCATTTAGTATCTCTTGAGTATGCTTTTTAAAAGCTCAGTTAGCAAGAAAGCCACTTTACTACTAGCAGGGCATATATAGCCATTGACCCTGAAAAAAGAGCTGTGTTCAACCTTGACTAAACCAGCAGTAACCAAGCAAGTTAGTGCTTTTATGTAGCAAAGTTTTTGCCATGTATCTAAAATTCATGTTAAATCGTTTGATTTCATTAGCTGTACACTTCTTGTGATGGCAGACCTCAGTAATTGAATAACATTTCAATTACATGAAGTTTAACTTATCGCCAACATTTCCTATCCAATCCATTTGACCCCAGATTAAAAAAAATAAAGATAAAATAGCACCATAAGAAAGCAATTCAGAGGCAAAAATTCACCAAGTGTCAATATTTAGTTACTAAATTTATACCTAATCAGATATTTTATATATAAGTAACAGAAATTAAATGTTTAGTAAAGATGAGAAGATATAAAATTAATAAGAAATCTTAAATCAAAATTGCCACATAAGATTTAATTTGTACATGTATCTATTCCAGAATTGTTGCTGGTATAGAGCAATTTGAATTTCTTTAAACAGTACAAACCCTCGTTTTTTAGGATAGGACCAAGGCCAGAATTTTAAAAATAGGTTACCAAAGTCATCAAGGTATTTCATCATTACTGTTTATTTGTGAAAATTTCCATTATATAATAACAATTCTCCATACCCCCAACTAAATCAAAATTTAAGCACCTTATCCATCACTCCTAGCATGGGATAAATTAATATACTTAATAGGCTTAGAACAGTATCAAGAACATATTAAGCATTCTATAAATGTTGGTTATTGCTATTTGGGGCAATGAGAGGAGTAGTAGTATTACAAATTAGAAAATGCACACCACACATAGATTGATATTTCAGGGTGAGTTTTTGAGACAAATGCATATATTTTTAGAGTATCAATTTTACCTGAAAGCAAAGAAAGCAAATAATTTAAAACTTTTTTTGTTAAGATATAAGCATGGATATACAATACAGTTGAATACAGCATTCAAATGAATACGTTAAATAATAAGCTAGATTTTAAAGAAGTTTTTCCATTCCTGGAAGAGAGACCTGGGCTACATCCACAGACCCAGGTCAATCTCTTCCTCTTGGAATATTTTGGTAGAAAAGAATCTTCAACAAGCTCTGCTTTATGAAACAACCTCTTTGTGCCTGTAGATAAACAAATACTATGTGTATACCGTCACTTTCCATGTAGATGAAGAGTGACCTCAACACCTTGCTCTATCTACCTTTTCATGGGCCAATATTTTTCCTTGTCCTCCTCCCCAGGAAGGCTTTCCATCCTGGACATGTAGAAGCAAACCTGAGCTAATCCTCATGTCTACAATTGCTCTCCCTTTTATTTTGAGCACTGTAGAACCAAGACTGACTAATAACTGCCTGCAAATTCCTAAAATGCAGCTGCTTTTTCATACTTGATTAATAAATTATAATTAGGAAATACTAAGTGCCATATGTTTGCATTTTGATGAGAAAATTGGAAAGGAGGAAATCAAAATAATGATTTCTCCTGTTCTTAAGAAGTTCTATAGATCTTAGTGTTTACATCTTGATTACAAAGCCTCTTCACAATTCACAAGATGTCCCTCAGCTCTGCCCCCCATTTAAATCTGATTAATCCAGATGAACTTGTTCTAACAGTGGGTGGTTTACTGTGATTTATTTTTGGAAATTACTAATGAAAAAGAAAATTTTAAGTTCAAAATACTTGCGTCCTAGGAAAGTAAAACATAACTTTTAGGGAGGCTAAATATCTGAGAATTAAACTCAAAGGTGGTATATTTACAGCTTTCTACACTGAGTTGAAAATTTTTTGAATATCCATCTCTCACAAAGCAGCTTCCCACTAGCTATCTATTTTACACATGGTAGTGTATATATGTCAATGCTACTCTCTCAATTCATCCCACCCTCCCCTCCCCAGCCTGTGTCCACAAGTCCATTATCTATGTCTGCGTCTCTATTCCTGCCCTGCCACTAGGTTCATGAGTACCATTTTTCTAGATTCCATATATATGCGTTAATATATGGTATTTGTTTTTCTCTTCACTCTGTATGACAAACTCTAGGTCCATCCACATCACTACAAATGATTCAGTTTCATTCCTTTTTATGGCTGAGTAATATTCCATTGTAGATATGTACCACATCTTCTTTATCCATTCTTCTGTTGATGGACCTTTATGTTATTTCCATGTCCTGGCTATTGTAAATAGTGCTGCAATGAACACTGGGATACACCTATCTTTTTGCATTATGGTTTTCTCAGGGTATATGCCCAGTAGTTGGATTGCTAGGTCATATGGTAGTTCTATTTTTAGTTTTTTAAGATACCTCAATACTGTTCTCCCTATTGGCTGTATCAATTTACATTCCCACCAACAGTGCAAGAGGGTTCCCTTTTCTCCACACCCTCTCCAGCATTTACTGTTTGTAGATTTTTTGATGATGGCCATTCTGACCGGTGAGAGGTGGTACCTCATGGTGGTTTTGATTTGCATTTCTCTAATGATTAGCATGTCGAGCATCTTTTCATGAGTGCACCTAATTAATACCAAAACCTGAATACGTGTTCTAGGAAAAAAATAATTTTTCAAATTAACTTATTAGTACTATATATATATACTTAATTGTATTCTATATACATGTATTTTATATATATATGTGTGTGTATATATATATACACACACACACACACACACACAAAGTCGTATAACTGTAACAAAAAAATTTGTAGATTAATGTAATATATTCCCAACAGATGAAACTAATAAATAAGCTGAAGCAAGTGAGAAAATGTCTTATATTTGCTATCTTTTTTTAACATGATAAAATACATTTATT
Source organism: Physeter macrocephalus (assembly GCF_002837175.3). Lineage (NCBI taxonomy): Eukaryota > Metazoa > Chordata > Mammalia > Artiodactyla > Physeteridae > Physeter > Physeter macrocephalus. Next base: position 55,298,490 of record NC_041218.1, read on the forward strand.
GGCATTGAGAAAACAAGACGGGCAAGAAGAAGTGGTAATTCTGAGGTCCTCCCTTTTGTAAGTGCTAAAGCATTTTGTAATTGATTCATATATCATCCCTGTAGAATAGGTATCACATACATTACAATTAGTTATGGAAGCAGAAATACCAAAAAATTACTTTGGCTTATTGAAGAAAAAATCTCCCTAACTGTGGAAAGCAGATTATCCCCCAAATTAAGCTAGGATTATACATCCTTAAAAAATTTCATGAACACAGAAAGGAAATAAAACAGATGTGAATAGTCTTCTAGTTCCTTCACCATTCATTTGTGATTTTACAGATTGTAAGAGAGTTTGAAGTAAGCCCAGTAGAGAAATAAGGCCTAAGTTTTTTCTGTAAATGTATCACTGAAGCTATAAATGTTGAGATCTATTCATATTATAAAGTGAAACCTCTCTCAACTCATAATCCAAAAGAATGCCAACCCATATGAGTCTTCCTGTATTCTCTATACCACAGAGACTAATCTAGCTCTGGATGTGCCAGCAAGCCATCCTTGGAGGATGCTCATGTAAGAGCATCACTGGGTAAAGATTCCTTCCACACACTTACAGCCAGTCACCTGTGTCTCACTTCTACCTGCCAGTAGTGCATGCCAACCTCAAACCCTTCAGAACTCAGGACAGGAAGGTGAAAAGTAAGCTTCCTGGCATTGTAAGGAACATTTGATTTTCTACAAGTGACACTTTTTCTGTCTTCAGATATAAAATTGGGTTAGACAGTTTCCAGATCCAGTGTCAAATCTGTCTTAAATGTGCTCATCATTTTTTGCAGGCCAAAAAAATCATGGAGGGAGACAGCAACTCTCTTTCTTTAATTCCTATGAAAACACTGTTGGGGTTTGGGGGTTTCATACCTGTTGTAGATACTTTAAATACCTGTCAGTAACTCCAGTTTAGACTGCACACACTTTTCTGTTATTTCACTTGATTTTTTTTTTAGTGTGGTAATATGGTAAGAAAGTACGGCTTTGTTTTCATTTTTCTTTAACATCCTTCTCTTCCATCAGTAAATCTAATCCTGCTTTCCCAATAACTGCCGACACTGTTCAAATTTAGAAGATGATTTCCCCTTCTATCCTCCACCTTTGTCCTCACTTCAAATGGTTTATTTTCCATTTTTTTTGAGCTATAAGTAACATAATATTTTGAAAGTTCAAGATGTATAACTTATTAATTTGTTACACATACATATTGCAAATAAGTACCACCATAGCATCAGCTAACACCTCAATCACGTCACATAATTATCATTTCTTTATGGTGTAAACATTTAAGGTCTATTCTCTTAGCAACTGTCAAGTATACAATACAGTATTATTAACTATAATCACCACATTGTACATTAGATCCTCCGAATTTATGCATCTTAGGTTTGAATCATTTGATCAACATCTCCCCATTGCTCCCACTCCCCCCAGCCCCTGGTAACCACCACTATACTCTCTGTTTCTATGAGTCTGGCTTTTTTTGATTCCACATATAAGTGATATCATACAGTCCTTGTCTTTCCTCTTGTTATTGATTTTTAGTTTGACACTACTGTGGTCAGAAAAGATTCTAGATATGATTTCAATCTTCTTAAATTTTCTAAGACTTGTTTGTGACCTATCACATAACCTATCCTAGAGAATGTTCCATGTGCACTTAAGAGGAATGTGTATTCTACTACTGGTAGATGGAATATTCTATATATGTCTGTTAGGTTTGCTCTAAAGTATGGGTCAAGTCCTTGTTGATTTTCTGTCTGATTAACCTACCAGCTGTTGAAAGTGGTATGTTGAAGTTCCCTACTATTATTGTATTGTTGTTTATTTGTCCATTCAGTGCTGTTAGTATTTGCTTCATATTGTTAGGTGCTCCAATGTTGGATGCATATATATTTATGAATGTGATATCTTCTTGATGTATTAACCCCTTTATTTTTATATAATGATGTCTTTGTCTCTTGTTACCATTTTTGGCTTAAAGTCTATTTTGTCTGACAAAGTATAGCTATCCCTGCTCTCTTTTGGTTTCCACTAGTATGGGATATCTTTTTCCATCGCTTCACATTGAGCCTATGTGTGTCCTTAAAGCTGAAGTGAGCCTCTTGCAGGCAGCATATAGTTGGGTCTTGTTTTTTTTTAATCCATCCATCTACTTTATGTCTTTTGATTGGAGAATTCAATCAATTTACATTTAGAGTAATTATTCATAGTTAAAAATTTACTATTGCCATCTTATTCTTTTCTGGCCGTTATGTACCCAACTTGCTGCCTTCCTTCTTGAATTGATGATTTTCCATAGTGGTATGCTTTGATTCTCTTCTCTTTATCCCTAACTTGCTGCCTTCCTTCTTGAATTGATGATTTTCCACAGTGGTATGCTTTGATTCTCTTCTCTTTATCTTTTGTGAATCTACTGTAGCTTTTTGCTTTGTGGCTTGTGTAAGGCTTGCATAAAACATCTTATAGATATAATAGTCTATTTTATGCTGATGACCACACTTTGTATTCTTTGAATTCAGAATTTCTTGGATAAAACTCAAAAAAGTAAGAATATATTGCAAAATAATTATGACCTAGAAAATTAAAGTTCAGAATGGCTAATACATCAGTCAAAACATATGAAATAGAATGGACACAAGGCAGGGAGTGCTAGAAATTTTCAGTTTTTTTTTAATTTGAGAGGTGATTATATTTATGATCGATTAATAACATTCCATTGCCCTGTATATTTATGTTTTATATAGGTCTTTGTATGCATTTTACTTTTTACAAATAAAAGGGACTATTAGAAAGGAAAATATAAAATTGTAAAATTATCTATTACCACTAAAAAGAGTCCAGCAAGATGGCCAAAAAATAAGATCAACTTCCCTATGGGCCATTACTTTTCTGGTCAATAGCAACTGCAACTAGACAAGAGCAACTATACACTTAAGATACTTAGAAAAGCGTCTAACAGGGAATATTCAAGTCTTACATGAAGAAAACCATAAAAGTACTGAATAACATTTCTTTAAGATTCTGAATAAATGGAGAGGTGTACTACTGAGTAGCAAGACACAATATAATAAACACATATATAAAATAAAACCTTAATTTAAATACCCTAAGACCTTTTTATTTGAATCCTAAAAATAAATAACTTATGATATATGTTATATACATAATATTTTCTTTTACTTATTCAACTTATTATAAAATTTTTCAAATACAAAGAAAAGTAGATATATATAGGCACATTATAAAATAAATAGCCATAAGCTTAACACTTAGACATAACAATTAATATTTAACCATATTTGTTTATATATTTATTTACTGTAATATATTTTTAAAATTAAGGACTTTATGACACTCTGGTCCAAAGTATTTTAGGATGAATTTCTAAAAACTAGGAATATTTTTCTATACAACCACAATAAAAGTATAATATTTAACAAAATTAATAATAATTCTATTACTCAGTTCATATTCAAATATTCTTAATTATCCTAAAGATAATTTTCATTGCTAATAGGTTCAAACCAGGATCCCTGCAGGATCTGCATGTGGCATTTGGTTGTTGTATATTTTGTCTCTTTTAATATAGAGTAGGACTCATATTACTGCACATACATACACACATACAGACATACTTTTTCTTTTCTTGTCATTGACTTAAAGAACAAACCAGGAAAATTATATAAGTTGTCCTATGTTATGAACTATGTTTGAGATTTTTCTGTTTTTTCATGGTCTTGTTTAGCATTTTCTTTTGTTAAGCCCACTATTTCCTGAAAAATAGAAGTTGATGTAAAGCCTTGTTTAGACTCAGGTTTAATTTTTTAAGTAGAAATGTTTAATAGGTGACACTGGTTCTACTTTTAGCATCGTATTTAGAGATACAAAACATCTGGTTGTCCACTGCTAGTGTTGGTATGGTTGATCATTGGGTTTGCGTGGGGAGAGCCTGATTACTCCACTGCCAAGTTAGATTCTTTCCTTTTGCAACCGTAAAGAATCCTTAGGCTGGTAATTTGTCACCATGAAATTTTGAGTTTCCCAGCACCTCTCACTTAATGGTTTAGCATGCACTAATAATCTTTGCCTGAATCAATTATTTCAATATGGATTTTTTTTAAAGATTTTTCTAATTGTATTATTTATTCCACATTGATTAGCTGCCATTCTTCAAAAAAAACAAATCTGTTTTTAACTGAGACACTTTGGCTTCTCTGAAATTCATTTCCAGTTAGAATAAATGGAAGAATAAATGCTTAATCCTTTCTTTTTAATTACCAATGTATATGTTAAAAAGTTAGTATAATGGTCATCTCTGCTGATAAGAAATAAGGCTTATTTTGTTTTCTTTATGATATCATTATGTACTGTATCCATGTGTTTCAAATCAATCATAGCCATTTTTCTTTCAATGATAAAATTGTCCCACCTTCAGCCAAGGAGCCCTTGGCTTCTATGCTGTTTTGATAAGACTCCATCAGTCCTTGAAAGCCTCTTTGCTTTTTGGTACAACAAGATCTCCCTGGCTCACTTTTCTTTTCTTTTTTTTTTTAAATAATTTGTTTATTCATTTATTTTACTTTTGGCTGCATTGGGTCTTCGTTGCTGCGCAGGGGCTTTCTCTAGTTGTAGAGAGTGGGGGCTACTCTTCATTGCGGTGCACAGGCTTCTCATTGCGGTGGCTTCTCTCGTTGAGTAGCATGGGCTCTAGGCACGCAGGCTCAGTAGTTGTGGCACACGGGCTCAGTAGTTGTGGCTCACAGGCTCTAGAGCACAGGCTCAGTAGTTGCGGCACACGGGTTCAGTTGCTCGGCGGCATGTGGGATCTTCCCCGACCAGGGATTGAACCCGTGTCCCCTGCATTGCAGGCAGATTCTTAACCACTGCGCCACCAGGGAAGCCCCCTTGGCTCATTTTTTTACATTACCTGTTTCATACTTGGAAACTGCCATAGCCTTTAAGGAACCTTGTTATCTGTGGTGAATTATGTTTAGAGACCCATATCAGAGTACTGAAAAGGTTCACTGCTAGGGGTAGTTTACTCTCCCTTTCCTGAACAGAGCTAGAAAATATAAGTTTTAATTAATAAAAAATCATGAGTTCATATGGTTATTTCTGATACACATTGAACATTAAATTTTTATTCAGATTATTTTATTTTACACTGATTTCTTTTTGCCTACATAAAAAGTTAAGTAATACTGCTATTAAAATTAAAACAACTAGGGCTTCCCTGGTGGCGCAGTGGTTGAGAGTCCGCCTGCCGATGCAGGGGACACGGGTTTGTGCCCTGGTCCGAGAAGATCCCACATGCTGCGGAGCGGCTAGGCCCGTGAGCCATGGCCACTGAGCCTGCGCATCCGGAGCCTGTGCTCCGCAATGTGAGAGGCCACAACAGTGAGAGGCCTTCGTACCGCAAAAAAAAAAAAAAAAATTAAAGCAACTAAGTAAAAGTAATACACTGAGTGAAAAAAATCAGTTTTTAAATCATTAGAATATGTCACTACAAGTATAGTTATAAGACCAAATGGTATCAGCACAGAATTATTAAATACAGATCAATGAAAGGAAATTAAGATTTAAGAAAGATAAAAAAGGCATTTCAAACCAGGGGTGTTTTAGTCCATTCATGGTGCTATAATAGAATACCATCGATTATGTAGATTTTAAGCAACAGAAATTTATTTCTCATAGTCTGGAGGTTAGAAGGTCAAGACGTAGGTGTGGGCAGATTCAGTGTCTGGTGAGGGTCTGCTTCCTGGGTCATAGACAGTGGTCTTCTCACTATAACCTCACATGGGAAGGGGGCAAGGGAGCTCTCTTGGGCCTCTTTTTACAAGAACTCTTCCCTCATGACCTAATCACCTACCATAACCTACCATAGGATATCAACATATGAATTTTGCAGGGGACACAAACATTCAGTCTATAACAAGCACTGAATATGAGAACATCCAATAAATGGTATACATACGGTCAGCCACACTCAGAAAAAATCTGTTACTCTGTCAAACATACACAAAAATAAATTTCACCTGAATTCAAAGGCTAAAGTACAATAATACAATATATTAAAAACATTTTCAATCTTAAAGAAAGGAATGCTTTCCTAAACAAGATGTAAAACCCAGATTCAAAAAAGGAAAAGATTAAAGACTACTCAAAACGAAGGTATAAGATACAGGATACTGTGAGAAAATACTTTCAAACACATTATATCATTATATGATAAGGAAGAATTCCTATAAATTAATTTTTAAAGACAAAACTTGAGAGAGAAGATGGCGGAAGAGTAAGACGTGGAGATCACCTTCCTCCTCACAGATACATCAGAAATACACCTACCCGTGGAACTGCTCTTATAGAACACCCACTGAACGCTGGCAGAAGAACTCGGACCTCCCAAAAGGCAAGAAACACCCCACATACCTGAGTAGGGCAAAAGAAAAAAGAATAAACAGAGACAAAAGAATAGGGAGGGGACCTGCACCAGTGGAAGGGAGCTGTGAAGGAGGAAAGGTTTCCACACACAAGAAGCCCCTTCGCGGGCGGAGACTGCGGGTGGCGGAGGCGGGAAGCTTCGGAGCTGCGGAGGAGAGCGCAGCAACAGGGGTGTGGAGGGCAAAGCGGAGAGATTTCCGCAGAGGGTCAGTGCCGACCAGCGCTCACCAGCCCGAGAGGCTTGTCTGCTCACCCGCCGGGGTGGGCAGGGGCTGGGAGCTGAGCCTCGGGCTTCAGTCGGATCCCAGGGAGAGGTCTGGAGTTGGCAGCATGAAAACAGCCTGAAGGGGTTAGTGCACCATGGCTAGCCGGGAGGAAGTCCAGCAAAAACTATGGACCTGCCGAAGAGACAAGAGACTTTTTCTTGCCTCTTTGCTTCCTGGGGCGCGAGGAGAGGGGATTAAGCGCACCGCGTAAAGGAGCTCCAGAAACAGGCGCGAGCCGCGGCTGTTGCCGCGGACACCAGAGACGGGCGTGGGACGCTAGGGTTGCTGCTGCCGTCACCAAGAGGCCTGTGTGCGAGCACAGGTCACTCTCCACACCTCCCCTCCCGGGAGCTCGTGCAGCCCGCCACTGCCGGGGTCCCGGGATCCAGGGACAGCTTCCCTGGGAGAACGCGCGGCGCGCCTCGGGCTGGTGCAGCGTCACACCGGCCTCTGCCGCCGCAAGCTCATCTTCTTAAATTTTCTAAGACTTGTTTGTGACCTATCACATAACCTATCCTAGAGAATGTTCCATGTGCACTTAAGAGGAATGTGTATTCTACTACTGGTAGATGGAATATTCTATATATGTCTGTTAGGTTTGCTCTAAAGTATGGGTCAAGTCCTTGTTGATTTTCTGTCTGATTAACCTACCAGCTGTTGAAAGTGGTATGTTGAAGTTCCCTACTATTATTGTATTGTTGTTTATTTGTCCATTCAGTGCTGTTAGTATTTGCTTCATATTGTTAGGTGCTCCAATGTTGGATGCATATATATTTATGAATGTGATATCTTCTTGATGTATTAACCCCTTTATTTTTATATAATGATGTCTTTGTCTCTTGTTACCATTTTTGGCTTAAAGTCTATTTTGTCTGACAAAGTATAGCTATCCCTGCTCTCTTTTGGTTTCCACTAGTATGGGATATCTTTTTCCATCGCTTCACATTGAGCCTATGTGTGTCCTTAAAGCTGAAGTGAGCCTCTTGCAGGCAGCATATAGTTGGGTCTTGTTTTTTTTTAATCCATCCATCTACTTTATGTCTTTTGATTGGAGAATTCAATCAATTTACATTTAGAGTAATTATTCATAGTTAAAAATTTACTATTGCCATCTTATTCTTTTCTGGCCGTTATGTAATTTCCTTGCTCCTTTCTTCCTAACTTGCTGCCTTCCTTCTTGAATTGATGATTTTCCACAGTGGTATGCTTTGATTCTCTTCTCTTTATCTTTTGTGAATCTACTGTATCTTTTTGCTTTGTGGCTTGTGTAAGGCTTGCATAAAACATCTTATAGATATAATAGTCTATTTTATGCTGATGACCACACTTTGTATTCTTTGAATTCAGAATTTCTTGGATAAAACTCAAAAAAGTAAGAATATATTGCAAAATAATTATGACCTAGAAAATTAAAGTTCAGAATGTCTAATACATCAGTCAAAACATATGAAATAGAATGGACACAAGGCAGGGAGTGCTAGAAATTTTCAGTTTTTTTTTAATTTGAGAGGTGATTATATTTATGATCGATTAATAACATTCCATTGCCCTGTATATTTATGTTTTATATAGGTCTTTGTATGCATTTTACTTTTTACAAATAAAAGGGACTATTAGAAAGGAAAATATAAAATTGTAAAATTATCTATTACCACTAAAAAGAGTCCAGCAAGATGGCCAAAAAATAAGATCAACTTCCCTATGGGCCATTACTTTTCTGGTCAATAGCAACTGCAACTAGACAAGAGCAACTATACACTTAAGATACTTAGAAAAGCGTCTAACAGGGAATATTCAAGTCTTACATGAAGAAAACCATAAAAGTACTGAATAACATTTCTTTAAGATTCTGAATAAATGGAGAGGTGTACTACTGAGTAGCAAGACACAATATAATAAACACATATATAAAATAAAACCTTAATTTAAATACCCTAAGACCTTTTTATTTGAATCCTAAAAATAAATAACTTATGATATATGTTATATACATAATATTTTCTTTTACTTATTCAACTTATTATAAAATTTTTCAAATACAAAGAAAAGTAGATATATATAGGCACATTATAAAATAAATAGCCATAAGCTTAACACTTAGACATAACAATTAATATTTAACCATATTTGTTTATATATTTATTTACTGTAATATATTTTTAAAATTAAGGACTTTATGACACTCTGGTCCAAAGTATTTTAGGATGAATTTCTAAAAACTAGGAATATTTTTCTATACAACCACAATAAAAGTATAATATTTAACAAAATTAATAATAATTCTATTACTCAGTTCATATTCAAATATTCTTAATTATCCTAAAGATAATTTTCATTGCTAATAGGTTCAAACCAGGATCCCTGCAGGATCTGCATGTGGCATTTGGTTGTTGTATATTTTGTCTCTTTTAATATAGAGTAGGACTCATATTACTGCACATACATACACACATACAGACATACTTTTTCTTTTCTTGTCATTGACTTAAAGAACAAACCAGGAAAATTATATAAGTTGTCCTATGTTATGAACTATGTTTGAGATTTTTCTGTTTTTTCATGGTCTTGTTTAGCATTTTCTTTTGTTAAGCCCACTATTTCCTGAAAAATAGAAGTTGATGTAAAGCCTTGTTTAGACTCAGGTTTAATTTTTTAAGTAGAAATGTTTAATAGGTGACACTGGTTCTACTTTTAGCATCGTATTTAGAGATACAAAACATCTGGTTGTCCACTGCTAGTGTTGGTATGGTTGATCATTGGGTTTGCGTGGGGAGAGCCTGATTACTCCACTGCCAAGTTAGATTCTTTCCTTTTGCAACCGTAAAGAATCCTTAGGCTGGTAATTTGTCACCATGAAATTTTGAGTTTCCCAGCACCTCTCACTTAATGGTTTAGCATGCACTAATAATCTTTGCCTGAATCAATTATTTCAATATGGATTTTTTTTAAAGATTTTTCTAATTGTATTATTTATTCCACATTGATTAGCTGCCATTCTTCAAAAAAAACAAATCTGTTTTTAACTGAGACACTTTGGCTTCTCTGAAATTCATTTCCAGTTAGAATAAATGGAAGAATAAATGCTTAATCCTTTCTTTAGTATAATGGTCATCTCTGCTGATAAGAAATAAGGCTTATTTTGTTTTCTTTATGATATCATTATGTACTGTATCCATGTGTTTCAAATCAATCATAGCCATTTTTCTTTCAATGATAAAATTGTCCCACCTTCAGCCAAGGAGCCCTTGGCTTCTATGCTGTTTTGATAAGACTCCATCAGTCCTTGAAAGCCTCTTTGCTTTTTGGTACAACAAGATCTCCCTGGCTCACTTTTCTTTTCTTTTTTTTTTTAAATAATTTGTTTATTCATTTATTTTACTTTTGGCTGCATTGGGTCTTCGTTGCTGCGCAGGGGCTTTCTCTAGTTGTAGAGAGTGGGGGCTACTCTTCATTGCGGTGCACAGGCTTCTCATTGCGGTGGCTTCTCTCGTTGAGTAGCATGGGCTCTAGGCACGCAGGCTCAGTAGTTGTGGCACACGGGCTCAGTAGTTGTGGCTCACAGGCTCTAGAGCACAGGCTCAGTAGTTGCGGCACACGGGTTCAGTTGCTCGGCGGCATGTGGGATCTTCCCCGACCAGGGATTGAACCCGTGTCCCCTGCATTGCAGGCAGATTCTTAACCACTGCGCCACCAGGGAAGCCCCCTTGGCTCATTTTTTTACATTACCTGTTTCATACTTGGAAACTGCCATAGCCTTTAAGGAACCTTGTTATCTGTGGTGAATTATGTTTAGAGACCCATATCAGAGTACTGAAAAGGTTCACTGCTAGGGGTAGTTTACTCTCCCTTTCCTGAACAGAGCTAGAAAATATAAGTTTTAATTAATAAAAAATCATGAGTTCATATGGTTATTTCTGATACACATTGAACATTAAATTTTTATTCAGATTATTTTATTTTACACTGATTTCTTTTTGCCTACATAAAAAGTTAAGTAATACTGCTATTAAAATTAAAACAACTAGGGCTTCCCTGGTGGCGCAGTGGTTGAGAGTCCGCCTGCCGATGCAGGGGACACGGGTTTGTGCCCTGGTCCGAGAAGATCCCACATGCTGCGGAGCGGCTAGGCCCGTGAGCCATGGCCACTGAGCCTGTGCATCCGGAGCCTGTGCTCCGCAATGTGAGAGGCCACAACAGTGAGAGGCCTTCGTACCGCAAAAAAAAAAAAAAAAATTAAAGCAACTAAGTAAAAGTAATACACTGAGTGAAAAAAATCATAGTTTTTAAATCCTTAGAATATGTCACTACAAGTATAGTTATAAGACCAAATGGTATCAGCACAGAATTATTAAATACAGATCAATGAAAGGAAATTAAGATTTAAGAAAGATAAAAAAGGCATTTCAAACCAGGGGTGTTTTAGTCCATTCATGGTGCTATAATAGAATACCATCGATTATGTAGATTTTAAGCAACAGAAATTTATTTCTCATAGTCTGGAGGTTAGAAGGTCAAGACGTAGGTGTGGGCAGATTCAGTGTCTGGTGAGGGTCTGCTTCCTGGGTCATAGACAGTGGTCTTCTCACTATAACCTCACATGGGAAGGGGGCAAGGGAGCTCTCTTGGGCCTCTTTTTACAAGAACTCTTCCCTCATGACCTAATCACCTACCATAAACTACCATAGGATATCAACATATGAATTTTGCAGGGGACACAAACATTCAGTCTATAACAAGCACTGAATATGAGAACATCCAATAAATGGTATACATACGGTCAGCCACACTCAGAAAAAATCTGTTACTCTGTCAAACATACACAAAAATAAATTTCACCTGAATTCAAAGGCTAAAGTACAATAATACAATATATTAAAAACATTTTCAATCTTAAAGAAAGGAATGCTTTCCTAAACAAGATGTAAAACCCAGATTCAAAAAAGGAAAAGATTAAAGACTACTCAAAACGAAGGTATAAGATACAGGATACTGTGAGAAAATACTTTCAAACACATTATATCATTATATGATAAGGAAGAATTCCTATAAATTAATTTTTAAAGACAAAACTTGAGAGAGAAGATGGCGGAAGAGTAAGACGTGGAGATCACCTTCCTCCTCACAGATACATCAGAAATACACCTACCCGTGGAACTGCTCTTATAGAACACCCACTGAACGCTGGCAGAAGAACTCGGACCTCCCAAAAGGCAAGAAACACCCCACATACCTGAGTAGGGCAAAAGAAAAAAGAATAAACAGAGACAAAAGAATAGGGACGGGACCTGCACCAGTGGAAGGGAGCTGTGAAGGAGGAAAGGTTTCCACACACAAGAAGCCCCTTCGCGGGCGGAGACTGCGGGTGGCGGAGGCGGGAAGCTTCGGAGCTGCGGAGGAGAGCGCAGCAACAGGGGTGTGGAGGGCAAAGCGGAGAGATTTCCGCAGAGGGTCAGTGCCGACCAGCGCTCACCAGCCCGAGAGGCTTGTCTGCTCACCCGCCGGGGTGGGCAGGGGCTGGGAGCTGAGCCTCGGGCTTCAGTCGGATCCCAGGGAGAGGTCTGGAGTTGGCAGCATGAAAACAGCCTGAAGGGGTTAGTGCACCATGGCTAGCCGGGAGGAAGTCCGGCAAAAACTATGGACCTGCCGAAGAGACAAGAGACTTTTTCTTGCCTCTTTGCTTCCTGGGGCGCGAGGAGAGGGGATTAAGCGCACCGCGTAAAGGAGCTCCAGAAACAGGCGCGAGCCGCGGCTGTTGCCGCGGACACCAGAGACGGGCGTGGGACGCTAGGGTTGCTGCTGCCGTCACCAAGAGGCCTGTGTGCGAGCACAGGTCACTCTCCACACCTCCCCTCCCGGGAGCTCGTGCAGCCCGCCACTGCCGGGGTCCCGGGATCCAGGGACAGCTTCCCTGGGAGAACGCGCGGCGCGCCTCGGGCTGGTGCAGCGTCACACCGGCCTCTGCCGCCGCAAGCTCGCCCCGCATCCGTACCCCTCCCCGCCCCCGGCCTGTGCCAGAGCCGCCGAATCATCACCTGCTCCTTTAACCCCTTTCTGTCTGAGCGAAGAGCAGACACCCTCGGACAACCTACACACAGAGGCGGGGCCAAGTCCAAAGTTGAACCCCAGGAGCTGTACAAACAAAGAGGAGAGGGGGAGGTCTCTCCCAGCAGCCTCAGAAGCAGTGGATTAAAGCTCCACAATCAACTTGAAGTGCCCTGCATCTGTGGAAAACCTGAATAGACAGTGAAATATCCCAAGTTGAGGAGGTGGACTTTGGGAGCAAGATATATTACTATTTTCCCCTTTTTTTCTTTTT
>NC_041218.1:55314765-55315763 GCF_002837175.3 Physeter macrocephalus
AAAGAAACTACAGGCCAATATCACTGATGAACATAGAAAAATCCTTAACAAAATACTAGCAAGCAGAATCCAATAGCACATTAAAAGGATCATACACCATGATCAAGTGGGGTTTATTCCAGGAATGCAAGGATTCTTCAATATATGCAAATCAATCAACGTGATACACCATATCAACAAACTGAAGAAGAAAAACCATATGATCCTCTCAATAGATGCAGAGAAAGCTTTTGACAAAATCCAACACCCGTTTTTGATAAATACCCTGCAGAAAGTAGGCATAGAGGGAACTTTCCTCGACATAATAAAGGCCATATATGACAAACCCACAGCCAGCATCATTCTCAATGGTGAAAAACTGAAACCATTTCCACTAAGATCAGGAACAAGACAAGGTTGCCCACTCTCACCACTCTTATTCAACATAGTTTTGGAAGTTCTAGCCACAGCAATCAGAGAAGAAAAAGAAATAAAAGGAATCCAAATCGGAAAAGAAGAAGTAAAGCTGTCACTGCTTGCAGGTGACATGATCCTATACACAGAGAATCCTAAGGATGCTACCAGAAAACTACTAGAGCTAATCAATGAATTTGGTAAAGTAGCAGGATACAAAATTAATGCACAGAAATCTCTGGCATTCTTATACACTAATGATGAAAAATCTGAGAGTGAAATTAAGAAAACACTCCCATTTACCACGGCAACAAAAAGAATAAAATATCTAGGAATAAACCTACCTAAGGAGACAAAAAACTTGTATGCAGAAAACTATAAGACACTGATGAAAGAAATTAAAGATGATACAAATAGGTGGAGAAATATACCATGTTCTTGGATTGGAAGAATCAACATTGTGAAAATGACTCTACTACCCAAAGCAATCTACAGATTCAATGCAATCCCTATCAAACTACCACTAGCATTTTTTACAGAACTAGAAAAAAAAATTTCACAATTTGTATGGAAACACAAAAGACCCCAAATAGCAAAAGCAATCT
>NC_041218.1:55316371-55325487 GCF_002837175.3 Physeter macrocephalus
CTTTTTATGGCTGAGTAATATTCCATTGTATATATGTGTCACATCTTCTTTATCCATTCATCTGTTCATTGCAGCTCTATTTACAATAGGCAGGACATGGAAGCAACCTAAGTGTCCATCAACAGATGAATGGATAAAGAAGATGTGGCACATATATACAATGGAATATTACTCAGCCATAAAAAGAAATGAAACTGAGTTATTTGTAATGAGGTGGATAGACCTGGAGTCTGTCAGACAGAGTGAAGTAAGTCAGAAGGAGAAAAACAAATACCGTATGCTAACACATATATATGGAATCTAAGAAAAAAAAATGTCATGAAGAGATTAGTGGTAGGACAGGAATAAAACACAGACCTACTAGAGCATGGACTTGAGCACATGGGGAGGGGGAAGGGTAAGCTGTGACGAAGTGAGAGAGTGGCAGGGACATATATCCACTACTAAATGTAAATTAGATAGCTAGTGGGAAGCTGCCGCATAGCACAGGGAGATCACCTCTGTGCTTTGTGACCACGAGAGGGGTAGGATAGGGAGGGAGGGAAACGCAAGAGGGAAGACATATGGGAACATATGTATATGTATAACTGATTCACTTTGTTGTAAAGCAGAAACTAACACACCACTGTAAAACAGTTATACACCATTGTAAAACAGTTATACACCAATAAAGATGTTAAAGAAATAAAAATTAATTAATTAATTAATTTTAAAAAAGACAAAACTTGAATTTAAAATGGAAAGACATGGACATGTAACTTACTAAAAAAAAACCAAATATCTGAAAAGATGGTCAGCTTCACTAATACTGAAGAAAAAACAAGCTAAAATAAAAGCAAGATACCAGTTTTGGCAAAGATATTGACAAAAATTAAAATGATTCAATGTTAGCAAGGGTGCAGGAAGTAGAAATTCTAAAAAAGTTATGGTGGAACTGTAAATTGGAACATCTTTTTTGAAGGGCAGTATGTTAATCAAAATGTTGAATCTTGGGACTTCCCTAGTGGCACAGTGGTTAAGATTCCACTTGCCAATTCAGGGGACATGGGTTTGATCCCTGCTCCGGGAAGACTGAACATGCCATGGAGCAAGCTCATGTACCACAACTACTGAGCCTGTGCTCTACAGCCCACAAGCCATAACTACTGAGCCCATGAGCCACAACTACTGAAGCCCACTTGCCTAGAGCTCATGCTCCTCAATAAGACAAGCCACCACAATGAGAAGCCCGCGCACCACAATGAAGAGTAGTCCCCGCTCGCCACAACAAGAGAAAGCCTGCATGCAGCAATGAAGACCCAATGCAGCCAAAAATATTAAATTAAAATAAAATTCTTTTTAAATGTTGAATCTTTATGGCACAGTCGTTTCATTCCTAGTCATCTAACCATTAGAAACACACAGAGGCAAAATGATACATATACAGGAATAGTCATTAAAGCATTGCTTATTATAATAAAAACTTCTAAACAACTTCATTGTCCATTGATAGGTAAATGGTCAAAAACGTGTTGTACATTTATAATAAAAAGAAGATACATGTATACTGATTTAATGAGATATTTATAGCATAGACTATGTATGGTATGAGCCAATTTATTTTTTAAGACATATATGCAAAAATATGCAAATATTGCACATACTCTATGGATATATATACATGAGGACTCAGTTTCTGTCATATGTAGATATGAATAGATAGCACCTCTGTGTAGTGCATGTGACAAGAAGAGAAATAACTAATAGCTAGCAAAAGGATTTGTTTTACAGAGAAAGCAATTAATTTTGGAACAATAACCTGATAAGCACTTGAAGTAAATAGCAAAACCCAGAGAATGGATGTTGGTTTATAGCAAGGTTTCAAAGAATGGGGCAATATCCCTGTGCATGACCCAGGAGAGCAATATTCCAGAGGAGGCAGGAGGTGGCAGAACAGATGAGAGAGAGTGAGGAATGAGAAGAAAGAATCCAAGAAAGATGAGAGACAGAGGAGGGTGGCCAAACATAAGTGGTGAAGTGATTAAGAAATACTTTAGAGAAGAGAGGATCTCTAAAATGAGATTCTAAGATGTTCGTAGCATTGCTCAAAGGGATCCTTACTGGTGAGGTACATCATCCAAAGAAATCTGACATAGCATAAATGTTTTATGTGGGCAAGTTATTGTAAAACAAACAAACAAAAAACAGTAAACGGGGCTTATGTAACCTCTGGGGAATACAACATAAAATAGCCATGTGTAAAGAAGACCCCTGAAAATAAAGTGACAATAAGAACAGTAAGACAGGGGGCTTCCCTGGTGGCGCGGTGGTTGAGAGTCCGCCTGCCGATGCAGGGAACACGGGTTCGTGCCTCCGTCTGGGAAGATCCCACATGCCGCGGAGCGGCTGGACCCGTGAGCCATGGCCGCTGAGCCTGCGCGTCTGGAGCCTGTGCTCCGCAACGGGAGAGACCACAACAGTGAGAGGTCCGCGTACAGAAAAAAAAAAAAAAAGAACAGTAAGACAGTAAGAAGCCCCCAGGCATCCAGAGAAATCTTATTGAAAGCGGTGGAAACACTGCATGGGGTAAAGCTTTAGATCATTTTGTCCAGCTCTCAATGGTCCAGGAGAACCCAGGCAACATTTGATTGTATGTGCTTTTGGATTGCTTGATTTTTTTAAACTATGAAAATGTATTACTACTATATGAAGAGAAGGGAGGGAGGGAAGGAGGAGGGAAGGGGGGAGGGAGGAGGAGGAAAAAAAGGAAAAGAATATATGGATAGCTGGCATCCAGTAATGAACTAGAACTAGGAGAAAAGCTAGCTAAATCATGTCCAATTATCATTCATCTTCCCTCTACAAGTTCCTCCTTCAACGTCCCCATTTCAGTTAATGATACCGCTGCTTAACCAATCACTTCACCTTAAACTTTGCAATCATTTTTCATTCTCCAGCCCTACATTCTTCTTCACTTCAATTAGTTGCAATGACCTGATGTATCAACCTTGATTGAAAGTTAAAATCTTCTTTCATCTAAAAAAAGGCATCCTCTTCACCTCAGATCTTCGGAAGGAAAGTACATGATCTATGGAAAAAGAGGTGAGATGTACACCTAACCAGCCAGATCAGGCATAATCAACCTTGGTAATGAAATAGTAACATATAATGCAGGCTGTTCAACCTCATATCCAATCCAGTATCATATCTCCTACATGCAGCCCCTCCTCTCTATTCTGATTGCCACTGTCCTCATTCAACTGGTGTCACCTGGATGATGAACCTTCTTACCTAGACAATGGTAGATGCCTACTAAATATTCTGGCATGTCATCTCTACCCACTTCACTCCATTCTGTGTGAAGATTCTAGGTTAATATTTGTTTCAGTCATGATTCTAGATTGTAAGCCACCAAAACTGACTTGGGCTAACTTAAGCAGAAACAGTATTGTACACAGAATATCAGAAGTCCTCAAAATCAGGTGGAAAGCTAAAGAAACAAGTTCCAGAAATTGGGAAGAATCAAAGAAGGCCAGAAAGTGGGGAATATAGTCAAGATCACGTTTTGAGAAGAGTCAGGGGAGGACTCAGCCATTGATGCCATGCCACTGGACACTCCTCACTGCCCCAGCTGGATACATTGTTAACATGATAGTTTGCTTTATGTCACCACATCATTCTGTTAATCCCTAAAGTTAAAAAAAATTCATGGGAGTTTAAAATTGGCTGCGTCAAGGCCATGTGTCTCTGGCTTCAAGTGGAGAGAAGACATGTCTGCCCCCTCTCTGGTTTTCACAGTGGAAATCAGACGTCAGCCTCCAACTAATACCTCATAATAGGGACTTCCCCCAAAATAGGAATGGTGATTAGATTCTGGGTAGCCAAAAAACAGACCAGTAATGTTAACCACCATCTTCTTTAAAGGAAACCCTTACCTTTGAATTCACATTCCTTACCAGAGGAACTGGTAGAGGGAAGATGAATGATTATTGGACATTATTTAGCTGGTTTTGCTCCTACTTCTAGTTCATTACAGGATGCCAGCCAGCCATGCATTCTTTTACTTTCCCCCCTCCCTCTTTCCCTTCTCTTCATACAATAGTAATACATTTTCATAGTTAAAAAAAAAATCAAGGCAACAATCACTCCATCTCCCAAACTCCCTTTTGGCTTTTTCTTCTTTTAATTGATTCTTCACTGACCACTCTTCAGTCCCATTGCATCTTTCAAATAGTTCCTTCTGCTAGTAAGGATCCTTCCTTATTTCTACCTGTACAAAAGTTACACCACCTGCAATACCTCCCCTAGCAAATGCAACCTCTTTCAAAAATCTTCCTTGTTTCCAGATAATCTCTCTGTGGTCCCAATTTATTATACTTACATTCTTCCCAATTTATATTTTAATTATTTGCATGCATTCTATCTCTCCCTCTAGATTGCAATCTCTTTAAGAACAGAGTATGATTTATTTTTCATGTTTTTACAAATATCTTTAATATAGGTGCCAAATAAATGCGGACTGATAGTGCAAATGTAGTACTCAAAAGCAGACCTAATACATAATACTTCACAAGCAGAAATTGGTTACTGAATTGCTATGGAACAAAAAGACAGGATGTTATAATAATACAAATGGCCTCTACTTTAAGAAAGCTTGATGTAAACATAAAAATCTGAATTTAAGAAACTCTCTCTCTTTATATATTTACCTAACAAAGGTGTTCAGTTTAAAAAAGATTTACTTATAACCTTTAAAAGGTAAACTTGCTAGGAGTATTAAAATATCGTTTGACTTGCAAAAGTATGTTATTTAAAATATCTATTGTATAAAGAAAGGTGCACATATACATAAATACAAAGGATGAAATCCTTTCATCAAACTCCTACTCCTCCAAAAATATCCTCTCTGGCTCTGTGATCTACAAGTAAACAGGGAGGGAAAAAAATAGAGCTGGTTTAGCAGAAACTACAAATGGTGATTGAAGGGTTTGGAAAAAGATCTATTAAGGGAGGTCAAGAAAATGGATATTATTCAGTTTGAAGATTAAAGGTGATTTGGGACAATTTAATAACAATCTATAAATACATGAGGGCTCTCACACAAGGAATAATCACAAGCTACTCTCCAACTCCAATCTGGACCAGAACAAGAGAAAAATTATGTTAGATAAAGGGAAGAATTCTTGATAGTAAAATCATTTAATACTAAAATGGAGAGCTAAGGAGAGTTGTGCACTCTGCTGCATGTGAGAGTGCTCTAAAATGTGGCTCAAAGCACACAACCTGCCCAGAGGTAAAAGAATGCATGAGGTAACCTTTCAAAGTTTTTTTCAATGTCTGGAGTCAGGAGTTTTAAATTTATTTCTCTTTTAGAAAATCTTACTGTTTTTTTAAGATTCCCTGTTTCGCCTATGAAAAACTGTATTGAAAGAATAATTTTAGGACTTGGTTATATTCCAATTTTCTCCCACATCCATCTTAAAGTTCTGCCATTTTGATGATTACTTTCTGGCATCTATTTGAGTGTTAAACATTGGGAGAAGGTGAGCAAGAACATATGCAATATAAATTTTAAAATATACTATAGTTAGCTTCCTCTATATTATAGTTCTTGATAAAAGAACTATATACTGATACTTGATAAAAGAGCAACATATATTCTTGATAAAAGAGCTAAATATAATATATGACAAAATTTATATTACATATGCTCTTGCTCACCCTCTTCATACTCAAGAAGATTCTAGCAAAGCATGACTCCTCCACCTCCATAGCGCTACCTTCTCCCATACCCCAAAGCTGGCTTACATTTGGATCAAAGAACCCCTTCTGCCTCTGTGTTACTTCACACAAGCTTGTGTGTAACATTGATACAGATCAAAAAAATTAATAAATGGAGAGATGAAAATAGTGTGGAGATAGCCATGACACAATGAGCCTCAAGGTTAACCACGTACATCTTACATTAACATTTCTATTTGTTTTCAACTACCTCCATTTTAGCAGAGGAAACTAATCACGTATGATGAAAGTCTCAGAATTTAAAGAAAACTATATTTTTTCCTTAAAAACTCTATACACAAACAATGTATTCAATTCAAGGAAGTTAAAGAGTTGTTAAAATAATTTTATTAGTGTATCAGTCAAAGTTCTCCAGAAAAATAGGCGATACACAGAGAGATAGATTTTAAGGAACTGGCTCACAAGATTGTGTGGGCTGGCAAATGTGTGTATCAGGTCAGCTGGCTGGTAACTCAGACAGGAGTTGATGGTGCAGTCTTGAGTCACAAATTTGTAGAGCAGCCTCACTGGCTGGAAATTCAGGGAGCATTTCTGTGTTACAGTCTTGAGGCACAATTCCTTCTTCTTCGGGAAATCTCAGTTTTTATTCCTAAGGACTTCAACTGATTGGATGAGGCCCACTCATCAAAAGTGGTCTCCTTCATTTAAACTCAACAGATTTTAGGTGCTAATTATATCTACAAAATTACAAGATGCTAATTACATCTTCACAGAAAAATCTAGACTAGTGTTTGACCAAACAACCGGGTACATAGCATAGCTAAGTGGATGCATTAAAATTTAACCAACACAAATGGGTTTCTTGTTTTTAAACAAGTAGGAGTTTTCACTGGATTTCTTTGTTCTGAAGTCCCTGAATCTCTGCAATGAACACATACATGATAATAAGTGTAGATGATTTGCAAGCAATTCAATTTGTGTATTCATTCATTTAGTCAGCAAATGTTTATTGAGCATTCTTATGGCCTGGCACTGTCCTAGGAGCTAGGGATACAGAATGCAGAAGCTAGATTCGAGGGAGAAATCAAAAGCTTTACGGACAAGCAAAAGCCAAGAGAATTCAGCACCACCAAACCAGCTCTACAACAAATGCTAAAGGAACTTCTCTAAGTGGGAAACACAAGAGAAGAAAAGGACCTACAAAAACAAACCCAAAACAATTAAGAAAATGGCCACAGGAAACAATTAAGAAAATGGCCATAGGAACATACATATCTATAATTACCTTAAATGTGAATGGATTAAATGCTCCAACCAAAAGACACAGGCTCACTGAATGGATACAAAAACAACACCCACATATATGCTGTCTACAAGACATGCAATTCAGACCTAGGGATACATACAGACTGAAAGTGAGGGGATGGAAAAAGATATTCCATGCAAATGGAAATCAAAAGTAAGCTGGAGTAGCAATACTCATATCAGATAAAATAAACTTTAAAAAAAAGAATGTTACAAGAGACAAGGAAGGACACTACATAATGCTCAAGGGATCAATCCAAGAAGAAGATATAACAATTATAAATATATATGCACCCAACATAGGAGCACCTCAATACATAAGACAACTGCTAACAGCTCTAAAAGAGGAAATCGACAGTAACACAATAATAGTGGGGGACTCTAACACTTCACTTACACCAATGGACAGATCATCCAAAATGAAAATAAATAAGGAAACAGAAGCTTTAAATGACACAATAGACCAGATAGATGAATTACAGGGAAAAAAACGTAAAAAACACAAACACATGGAGGCTAAACAATACATTACTAAATAACCAAGAGATCACTGAAGAAATCAAAGAGGAAATCAAAAAATACCTAGAGACAAATGACAATGAAAACACGAAGATCCAAAACCTACGGGATGCAGCAAAAGCAATTCTAAGAGGGAAGTTTATAGCAATACAATCCTACCTCAAGAAACAAGAAAAATCTCAAACAATCTAACCTTACCCTTAAACGAACTAGAGAAAGAAGAAAAAACAAAACCCAAAGTTACTAGAAGGAAAGAAATCATAAAGATCAGAGCAGAAATAAATGAAATATAAACAAAAAAACAATAGCAAAGATCAATAAAACTAAAGCTGGTTCTTTGAGAAAATAAACAAAATTGATAAACCTTTAGCCAGACTCATCAAGAAAAAAAGGGAGAACTCAAATCAACAGAATTAGAAATGAAAAAGGAGTAGTTACAACAGACACTGCAGAAATACAAAGCATCATAAGAGACTACTATAAGCAACTCTATGCCAATAAAATGGACAACCTGGAAGAAATGGACAAATTCTTGGAAAGGTACAATTTCCAAGACTGAACCAGGAAGAAATAGAAATATGAAAAGACCAATCACAAGTAATGAAATTGAAACTGTCATTAAACTCTTCCAACAAACAAAAGTTCAGGACCAGATGGCTTCACAGGTGAATTCTATCAAACATTTAGAGAAGAGCTAACACCATCCTTCTCAAACTCTTCCAAAAAAAACTGCAGAGGAAGGAACACTCCAAACTCATTCTATGAGGCCACCATCACCTTGGTACCAGAACCAGACAAAGATACTACAAAAAAAGAAAATTATAGACCAATATCACTGATTAATATAGATGCAAAAATCCTTAACAAGGGCTTCCCTGGTGGCACAGTGGTTGAGAGTCCACCTGCTGATGCAGGGGACATGGGTTCATGCCCCGGTCCGGGAAGATCCCACTTGCCGTGGAGCAGCTGGGCCTGTGAGCCATGGCTGCTGAGCCTGCGCGTCTGGAGCCTGTGCTCCACAATGGGAGAGTCCACAACAGTGAGAGGCCCGCGTGCCACAAAAAAAAAAAGAAAAAAAAAATCCTCAACAAAATACTAGCAAACAGAATCCAACAATGCATTAAAAGGATCATACACTATGATCAAGTGGGATTTATCCCAGAGATGCAAGGATTCTTCAATATATGCAAATCAATCAATGTGATACACCATATTAACAAACTGAAGAATAAAAACCATATGATCACCATATGATGCAGAAAAAGTTTTTGACAAAATTCAACACCCATTTATGATAAAAACTCTCCAGAAAGTGGGCATAGAGGGAACCTGCCTCAACATAATAAAGGCCATATATGACAAACATCATTCTCAATGGTGAAAAACTGAAAGCATTTCCTCTAAGATCAGGAACAAGACAAGGATGTCCACTCTCTCCACAGTTATTCAACATAGTTTTGGATATCCTAGCCATGGCAATCAGAGAAGAAAAAGAAAGAAAAGGAATACAAATTGGAAAAGAAGAAGTAAAACTGTCACTGTTTGCAGATGACATGATACTAAACATAGAG
>NC_041218.1:55325710-55329879 GCF_002837175.3 Physeter macrocephalus
GTAAACCTACCTAAGGAGGTAAAAGACCTGTACTCAGAAAACTATAAGACACTGATGAAAGAAATCAAAGATGACACAAACAGATGGTGAGATATACCATGTTCTTGGAGTAGAAGAATCAACATTGTGAAAATGACTATACTACCCAAAGCAATCTACAGATTCAATGCAATCCCTATCCAATTACCAATGGCATTTTTTACAGAACTAGAACAAAAAATTTCACAATCTGTATGGAAACACAAAAGACCCCGAATAGCCAAAGCAATCTTGAGGGAAAAAAAATGGAACTGGAGGAATGAGGCTCCCTGACTTCAGACTATACTACAAAGCTACAGTAATCAAGACAATAAGGTACTGGCACAAAAACAGAAATATAGACCAGTGGAACAGGATACAAAGCCCAGAGATAAACCCACGCACCTATGGTCATTAATCTATGACACAGGAGGCAAGGATATACAACGGAGAAAAGACAGTCTCTTCAATAAGTGGTGCTGGGAAAACTGGACAGCTACATGTAAAAGAATGAAATTAGAACACTCCCTAACACCATACACAAAAATAAACTCAAAATGGATTAAAGACCTAAATGTAAGGCCAGACACTATCAAACTCTTAGAGGAAAAAATAGGCAGAACACTCTATGACATACGAAGAACAGTCTTTGACATAAATCACAGCAAGATCTTTTTTGACCCACCTCCTGGAGTAATGGAAATAAAACAAAAATAAACAAATGGGACCTAATGAAATTTACAACCTTTTGCATAGCAAAGGAAAGTATAAACAAGATGAAAAGGCAACCCTCAGAATAGGAGAAAATATTTGCAAATAAATCAATGGACAAAGGATTAATCTCCAAAATATATAAACAGCTCATGCAGCTCAATATTAAAAAAACAAACAACCCAATCCAAAAATGGGCAGAAGACCTAAATAGACATTTCTCCAAAGAAGACATACAGATGTCCAAGAGGTAAGTCAGAAAGGGAAAAATGTCGTATATTAACACATATATGTGGAATCTAGAAAAATAGTACAGATGAACTGGTTTGCAAGGCAGAAATAGAGACACAGATGTAGAGAACAAACGTATGGACACCAACGGGGGAAAGTGGGGGGGGTGGGGGTTGGATGAACTGGGAGACTGGGATTGACATATATACACTAGTATGTATAAAATAGATAACTAATAAAAACCTGCTGTATTAAAAAAAAGAAAAAAAGAAATGCAGAAGCTAGACAAAGGCTTTGTCATCATGGACCTTATATTTATCTTGTTTAGAGTAGTTATTACCACTCAATATTATACTTTATATCTACTTGCTTATTTATTATTTTAACCCCACAGTAATATCAATATCAATAAGCTGGGGACATTATCTGGGTTTTTTTTATTGCTTTATGCCCAGCACACCCAGTTTCGGGTAGATAATAGGTAATCAAGACATGTACTAACTGAATTAATGAATGGTCCAGTACATCGTGCAAATGATAAATCGAAGACCCAGAGAAGTTGACTTATTTAAAGTCATACAATTTTAATTATTCAACCAGGAATAGGCCACAAATATCCAGGCTCAAATATCTTTGAATAAACCACACATATAAAAGGTACATTCAATAAACATTTGTAAAAACCATGTTGATTTATGAAAATAATGGTCCCAACAAAGAGCAATTACACTGATGAACTAGTCCAAGAGTATTACTCATTTTTCATCATATTCCTTCCTCCACTAATTTAATGTCTATTTGACCACTTTCTTCAATCTTGAATTTAAAACTATAGCCTTGGGACTACCCTGGTGGCACAGTGGTTAAGAATCAGCCTGCCAATGCAGGGACACGGGTTCAAGCCCTGGTCCGGGAATATCCCACATGCCACAGAGCAACTAAGCCCGTGCACCATAACTACTGAGCCTGCACTCTGGAGCCCTCCAGCCACAACTACTGAGCCTGTGTGCCACAACTAATGAAGCCCATGCACCTAGAGCCCATGCTCCGCTACAAGAGACCCCACCCCAATGAGAAGCCTGTGCACCGCATGGAAGAATAACCCCTGCTTGCCGCAACTAGAGAAAGCCTGCACACAGCAACAAAGACCCAACACAGCCAAAAATACATAAATAAAAATAAAAATAAATTTGTAAAAAAAATTGTTTTTAATTAAAAAAATAAAAAGACAGCCTTGGTATTTTAGAACAAAGGTATAATAACTAGAACTCCACTGACAACTGCAAATTAGTACAAGAGCTTGAGTCCTAATATAAATAAATTACTCTATCAACCTACCCTGCCTAACTTTGATACACATAGTTTAGAACTTAAACTAAACTGTAATAGCTTGACAGTTTATCTCAAGTTTTCTCCAACAATAACCCTGCTTTCCTATTGGAAATTCATTTCATGAGGTGAAAATGGAAAAAGTACTCAAACTTCTACATTCCCTTTTGCACCCTGGGAGCAGGGAGGGGACCACATCCAGAACAAGTCATGCAAAGTGCTCCAGAAATTGTTTCAAAGAAGCTAAACAGCCTGAGGAGGGCTGATTAGAGGCCATCTATGAGGTTCCTCTAAGGCCAGTAAGTAGTAGAACCCAAACAGTTGAAGCTGCTGGCAACGATCTTTTCAATCATGTGGAGAGAACTAGCCTATAAACAAAGTCATTTTAGTAGAGAGAAAAACTAAAAAATGGGAGAATGAGAAACCTAATAATATACCTTGAGGGTCCAGATCCAGTTGTGCCTGAATTTCAGATTTTCAATTACATGGGTCAATAAATATATTTTTTCATTTAAGAACATTAACCAGAAAAGCTCTGATAAATATAGTCCTACAAGTGTAAGCTCTATAAATGTTGAGATTTTGATTCACTGCTACATCACCAGCATCTACAATGGTACCTTATCATCTAGAAAGCATTCAATAAACATTTGAAATAATGGATCCAGCGTCCATGGTGTCTAAGTCACCATGGTTAAAAAGTGCAAAGAAAGTCAAGCCAAGATCCCTGTCACTGATGTAAATCACACAGCCCAAAAGCACTACCATGCACTGATATCTGTTATCTCATTCATCTTAACAACACAGGAGATAGTCATTATTATCCTCATTTCACAAATGAGGAAATTGAACTCAGAGAGGCTAATTAATTTGCCCAAGGTCATACAGTAAACGATGGAGCGGAGATTGAATCTCAGACTCTAATGTCTACATGTGTCTCTATAATTACAATACTATACTATTTTATTTTAAGAATATTTTTTATCAATGTCATTAGTCATTTGACACAACAGAGCAACTTTAACCCAACTTTTTATTTTTTAATAAAAATTTCAAAGAACTAAAGGTCAAACAACTTGTACCAAATCAAGCAGCAAGAATAAAAAGGCTGTAAATAGATGACAAGATTCACCACTTGCTGTTTAAGCCTGTCTTAATCAATTTTAGCTGCTATAATAGAATACCATAGACTGGAGAGCTTAAATAGCAAACATTTATTTCTCACAGTTCTGGAGGCTGGGAAGTCCATGATTAAGGTGTTGGCAGATCCAGTGTCAGATGAAAGCCTGCAACCCCTTTTACTGATGGCCACTTTTTTGTTGTATCCTTACACGGGAGAGAGACAGAGAGAGTATGGGAGAGAAAGCAAGCTCCGGTGTCTCTTCTTATGAGGGAACTAATACCATTCACAAGGGGTCCCAAAGGCCCCTAATACCATCACATTGGATGTTACAATTTCAATATAAAAATTCTGAGGGGACACAAACATTCAGTTCATAACAAGCCCCTGGATCATATACATGTCAAGCCATTTTCTAAGCACTAAAATAAAACAATACACTGAAAGCTAAATTACATACAAAGAATGTTCTTGGCCACTAATGGAAGATTAGATTTAGGACATTACTTAAAAGTAGTAAAAAGTTGACTAATAATTAGTGGGTAGCTCTTCCCATAGGCCTATACCCAAATGTATGAACGTTTACAGGCAATTTGGTGATTTTGAATATGATTATGTACAATTTTTTTTTTTTTTTTCGGTACGCAGGCCTCTCACTGCTGTGGCCTCTCCCGGTGCGGAGCACAGGCTCCGGATGCACAGGCTCAGCGGCCATGGCTCACGGGCCCAGCCGCTCCGCGGCATGTGGGATCTTCCCGGA
>NC_041218.1:55330041-55353324 GCF_002837175.3 Physeter macrocephalus
GTGTCTCCTGCATTGGCAGGCGGACTCTCAACCACTGCGCCACCAGGGAAGCCCGATTGTGTACAATTTGCCATCACTCACATCGTATAAATATTTGTGTCTCTCATTATTGAAGTTGAGGTCAAGAATTTTGGTTCCAAAAGATATATGATAGCCTTCTAGTATCAAATCTTTCCAGTTCTCCTCCTAAAACTCACATGGAGCAAAGGGAATAATAAAGTTGAAAAACTGTTACCTTTTAGCAAAAGTAGGAGACAGAGAAAAATCCAAAATTCACTAGATATCTGTAAGCATGGCCAAAAACTCCTCAAAATAGCAAAATTGACTGGGGGACCTAAGACAGAACAAGAAGAAAATATAAGGGTAGAAAAGGAAGTATAAAGTTAACATATGTAGAGAGACTAATGAAAAGTTAGGGTTGTAAAAGGTGGTTAAAGATCAAAGAAATCATCAGCAAATATTCAACCCGAGATAGACAGAACCTCACATGAATGGGAAATGCTATAAGTTGGTCAAACAAAAAACAAACTAGAAAAATAATAACTCCAGATTCTGGGTAAATACTACTTAAGATACAACCAACCAGAACAGAACCAGAGAAAGAGGCAAATGGGCATCAGGATAAAACAGGAAGTTCTAGGTCTTGGACTAGAAAGAGTTCAGAAATTTCCCACAAATAACCAGTTCCAGAAGGAGAGAGCCTTACACTAAAAGGAAACTTGTAGAGCAGCCTCCTGAATAACAGAACAGAACTGCTGAGGCAGTGAAAGCAGGGAAGAGAGAAAATCTTGATGGGTGATGGGTAAAGTGAACCCCTCGCCTTGTAAGTCAAAGGCTGACAGGAGACGTGGCACCCAGAAAGAGGGGCTGTATTTTCAATACCTGATTCAAGCTGCAGAGGAGAGAAGCCTTGAATAATGAAACCTGGAAAGTCCTTTTCCGATTAAATCCACCCTAAAATAATCTCCTATCACTAGTTCAGGAAAATCCATCTGATTCAAAATACATAACATAAAATAAATTTGGTCTGGTTCCATACAAGTAAAGGATGAAAATGAGTAACTAGATTTTTCAACAACTAATGAAAACTCATCAAAAATTTTTGTTTTGAAGCAGATGAAAATTTTAACATAACATTCCCAAGTGAACTTTTTAAAAAACACTCCTTCAGGAAGCAACAGCAGTTATGAAAGAACATAAAACAGAAATGGAGGAATTCATAGGAAAAAGAACCAGAAAATAGAAGCATATGCAGAATTCAAGAAAAAATGTAAAAAAATCAATTTTAGAAATAAAGAAAAAGTTATAAGAACCACAGCAGAAAGTAGACACTACAGAATGATCAGTAACAGAGTATTTTTTTTAAGTTAAATGTGAATAAAATAAAACAGATATTGAAAAAGAGAAGAAAGGTCTGGAGAGAAGCAGATAGACATAGAAGAGAAGGAAATCCAACATGTACTTGAATCCCTGAAAAAAAGAACAAGATAAGGGAATAAAGTAATATTCAAAAGTTTAATTAAGAAAATTATCTGTGACAGTTTAAAAAAAGACATTAAATGAATAAATGTCCTGAAATGGCACACTATGTACCTGGATAAACATGCAGGCCAACACCAAATATTTCCCAGTAAAATTATTAGAAATCAAACAGAAAGATAGATTATTTGGGCATTCAGCAAACAGATCAAGACATGCATAATACATAGAAAAACAGAACAGGACTCAGAGGCAAAAAATATACAAATCAATTTTCACTGCAAAGTAAAGGAGCTGTTACAGTGGAGGATTACTGGACTGAATGTCAATATTATGACACAGTATGAGTGTGTTTCGTGTTTGGTAATTGCAATCATTGTCGCTTTTGTTGTGGTCATCCATTTACAATGCTTGGTGTCAGTTTATTTATCTCTTGTAAAAATAAAATACAGTATGTGTATGTGAAAAATAAATTAAAAATAAATAAAATCACAAAAAGAAATCCAATTACTTGTTTCAAGAA
This sequence comes from Physeter macrocephalus, assembly GCF_002837175.3. Lineage (NCBI taxonomy): Eukaryota > Metazoa > Chordata > Mammalia > Artiodactyla > Physeteridae > Physeter > Physeter macrocephalus. The sequence continues at coordinate 55,332,044 of NC_041218.1, forward strand.
AGCAGTTAGACAGATGTGTAGGGAATGCAGGAGAGAAGTCTAGGCCAGATATGCAATTTGGAAGTCAACAGTATATAGATGGAAATTTAAGCCATAAAACAGGACTTTTTCTTTTACTCTGAAAGGATGAATGATTCACTAATCTTCTATATGTAAAATTATAATCCTCATTTAAGTGTGTATTAAAAACTGCCCTTCAATCTGAATGCCCTTACACTAACTGCTTTCGGGAGTATTGTGTTTTATAGAGTATTGTTTTTCCATAATAAAATATTGCCTAACCTAGATTAATAGAGCTGTGAACACAGACAAAAATATCTGGTACAATAAAATTATGTAACTCATTCATTTCAAAAAAAGAAAAAGAAAAACAGAATAGCATCAAATTTCTCACTGCAACATCAACACCAAAAAACAGCAAATACCTACAAGTTACTCAAAAGGAAAATACAAGATGAGCATTTTATTTACATCTAAGATCCCCTTTAAGTATAGAGGTATGAAAGAACCCAGGGAATAGTTCTCCAATTGCCCTTTCTGGGGAATCTATTATGGAATGATCTCTAGACAATCAAGAATTTATTGGAGAAACTTTGCTGAAAGGAATGATCATGCACAATAATTATACTTTTAAAAACTGAGACTAAAATGTGGGGATAAGAATGAAAGACTAGCATGCAAATATTAAATATGATCTGGCAATATAAAAATAGCACAAACCAGGGGCTTCCCTGGTGGCACAGTGATTGGGAGTCCGCCTGCCAATGCAGGGAACACGGGTTCGTGCCCCGGTCCGGGAAGATCCCACATGCCGCGGAGCGGCTGGGCCCGTGAGCCATGGCCGCTGAGCCTGCGCGTCCAGAGCCTGTGCTCCGCAACGGGAGAGGCCACAACAGTGAGAGGCCACAACAGTGAGAGTCCCAAGTACCGAAAAAAAAAAAAATAGCACAAACTAGAGTGATGTCAGCAAATGGCAGAAGTTTCCAGCCTTCATTCCCCCACAGAAACACCATTTTAATAACCAGACATGGAAAAAAATATCTTCATGAGAACAATAGAATCCAGGTGAGAGATTACAGCAAACAAGTGGAGCACAGAAATGAGAATGGATGCACTGAAGAGAGTAGGAAGGACAGTTTCACTTTACCTGCATCACTGCTTTTTCAAAAGTACACAGTGCAGTGCCAAGAGTGATCCCTTTAGCCTGGGAAGTCTCTCATGGAGGAAAGAAAGTAAAGTGGGCATCCAACTTTATGACAGACCCAGGCTCCAGGCCCACAGCCAGAGATATCAATACCAGGCCCACCCACCTGCAGATACTAGTACAGAGCCAACCTGGCTGCAGATACCATCACAAGCCCTACCCATGGAATTTGGTACCTGGCCCACTCACAGACCCCAGCACCAGGCCCACCTGTGAACCTGGCACATCCCACCCACCCAGAGACTCCAACAGCAGGCCCACTCATGGACTCTACCTGCCAGACTGCCAAGAATCTGCAGCTGAGCTGACTGGTTAAGGTTTTTCCCTGCCAAAGCCAGTCTATACATACTGGAAGAGGACATTACTCCTTCAAATGTATAGGTACCAAAGCAAAGCTAAAAGGATCATAAAGAATCAGGGAGGGGGCTTCCCTGGTGGCGCGGTGGTTGCGCGTCCGCCTGCCGATGCAGGGGAACCGGGTTCGCGCCCCGGTCTGGGAGGATCCCGCGTGCCGCGGAGCGGCTGGGCCCGTGGGCCATGGCCGCTGAGTCTGCGCGTCCGGGGCCTGTGCTCCGCAGCGGGAGAGGCCGCAGCGGAGGGAGGCCCGCATACCACAAAAAAAAAAAAAAAAAAAAAGAATCAGGGAGGGCTTCCCTGGTGGCGCAGTGGTTGAGAGTCCACTTGCCGATGCAGGGGACACGGGTTCGTGCCCCGATCCGGGAGGATCCCACATGCCACGGAGCGGCTGGGCCCGTGAGCCACGGCCACTGAGGCTGCATGTCCAGAGCCTGTGCTCCGCAATGGGAGAGGCCACAGCAGTGAGAGGCCCACGTACCCCCCAAAAAAAAAAAAAGAATCAGGGAACCATAAAACTACCAAAGAAACAAAATAAAGCTCTAACAGTCAAACCTAAAAAAAAAGTTTTTTAATAATAAATAAATAAGTAAAAATTTAAAATTTAAAATTAAAAAATTTAAATCAGTAATAAAAATAAAAAATAAATTTTTAAAAAATTTTTAAAAATTTTAAAAAGGAGATCTGTGAACTGCCTGAAAAGAATTAAAAATAATTGTCTTAAGGAAGCTCAGTGAGCTAGATGAAAACACAGATAGACAACGAAACAAAATCAAGGAAACAATATATGAAATCAGAAGTTCAACAAAGAGATAGAAATCATAAAAAAGAAACAGAAATTGTGAGCTGAAGAATACAATGACAAAATTGAAAAATTCAGTACAAAGTTTCAACCACAGACTTGACCAAGCCAAAGAAAGAACCAATTAGCTCAAAAGCAAATTATCTGAAATTACACAGTAAGAGGAACAAAAAGAAAAAGTATAAAAAAGAGTGAAGAAAACCTATGGGAATTATAGGATACCATCAAAACAATCAATGTACACATTATGGAAGTCCCAGATGGAGAAGAGAAAGTCACAAGGGTATAATCTTATTTAAAGAAATAAAGACTGAAAAATTCCCAATCTGGGGAGAGAAATGTAATTAAAATTCATGAAGCCTAAAAGACTCCAAAGAGGTTAAAATGAAAGAAATCCACAATGAGAAACATTAAAATTAAACCATCAAAAGACAGAGAATTGTGAAGTCAGGAAAAGTGACTCATCACATACAAGGAAACGCCCAAAAGACTATCAGTGGATTTCTCAGCAGAAACCTTGCAGTCCAGGAAAAGAGTGGGATGATATTCAAAGTGCTGAAAGGAAAACATGGCCAACCAAGAATATTATACATGGAAATTTATCCTTTAAAATTGAAGAAGAGATAAAGACTTTCCCAGAAAAACAAAAACTGAGGGAGTTCATCATCACTAGACCTGCCTTGAATAAAAGGTTAAAGGGGGTTCTTCAAGTTGAAAGAAAAGTACACTAAACAGAAACACAAAAGCACATGAAAGTATATATCTCTCTGGTAATGGAAAATATTTAGAGAAGTACAGAATAATGTAATACTGTAAGAGTGGTGAATAAATCACTTTTAACCCCAGTACAAAAGTTAAAAGACAAAAGTATTAAGAATAACTATAATCACAAAAATTGGTTAATGGATACATCATATAAAAAGAAGTAAATTCTGACATCAAAAATATAAAATGTAAGGAGAAGTACATGTATAGATTTAAAAACTAACAAAAAACTCATCTTTATTCTACATACCAGATGACAGTTCATGTATCTTTCTTTCACTAACTTCATTTTATACTTTTTAACCTTCAATTCTGTTGCCTTGCAAGAGAAAGATGTGGGATTTAAATTTTTTTAATTTTAGAATATGTTATTAGCTGAATAAATAGAGGCTACTCATTTACTAAAAATTGATTTTGCTTTGAGAGAGTGTGTACAGTTTTTGTATGCAGTTGAAATTAAGTTGTTATCAGTTTAAATTAGGCTATGATAACAATAAGAAGTTTTATGCAAGCCTCATGGTAAACACAATGAAAAAACTTATCGTAGATACAAAAAAGGTAATGAGAAAAAAAATCAAATCATCAAAACACAAGGAAGGACGGAAAGAAAGGAAATGAGAAACAAAAGAACTATGAAATACACAGAAAACAAAAAATTTCCTTTTATCAATGTTTCATAGTTTTCAGCAAATAGATCTTTCACCTCTTTGGCTATGTTTATCCTAGGTATTTTGCTTTTTTGATGCAATTTTAAAGGATTGGGTTTTTTTTTTACTTTCCCTTTCTTTTTCTTTTTTTTTTTTTTTTTTTTGCAGTATGCGGGCCTCTCACTATTGTGGCCTCTCCCGTTGCGGAGCACAGGCTCCAGATGCGCAGGCTCAGCGGCCATGGCTCACGGGCCCAGCCACTCTGTGGCATGTGGGATCTTCCCGGACTGGGGCACGAGCCCATGTCCCCTGCATCGGCAGGCAGACTGTCAACCACTGCACCACCAGGGAAGCCCTACTTTCTCTTTCTGATATTTCAGTATTAGTGTATAGAAATGCAACAGATTTCTGTATATTACCCTTATGTCCTACAACCTTGCTGAATTCATTTATTAGTTCTAATAGTTTTTGGGTGGAGACTTTACAGTTCTCTACATAGAGTATCATGTCATCTTCAAATAGTGACAGTTTTACCTCTTCCTTTCCAATTTGCGTACCCTTTATTTTTTTTTATTGTCTGATTGCTATGGCTAGGACTTCCAATACTATGTTGAATACAAGCAGTAAGAGTGGGCATCCTTGTCTTGTTCCTGAATTTAGCAGGAAGGCTTTCAGCTTTTCACCATTGAGTATTATGTTGGCTGTGGATTTGTCATAAATGGCTTTTATTATGGTGAGATATGTTCCCTCTATACCCACTTTGGTGAGAGTTTTTATCATGAATGAAGGTTGAACTTTATCAAATGCTTTTTCTGCATCTATTAAGATGATTGTATGGTTTCTGGCTTTTCTTCCGCTAATATGGTGTATCACAATGGTTGATTTGCACATGTTAAACCATCCTTGTGACCCTGTGATGAACCCAACTTGATCACAGTGTATTATCCTTTTTATGTATTCGGATTCGGTTTGTCCGCAATGGGAGAGGCCACAGCAGTGAGAGGCCCACGTACCCCCCAAAAAAAAAAAAAGAATCAGGGAACCATAAAACTACCAAAGAAACAAAATAAAGCTCTAACAGTCAAACCTAAAAAAAAAGTTTTTTAATAATAAATAAATAAGTAAAAATTTAAAATTTAAAATTAAAAAATTTAAATCAGTAATAAAAATAAAAAATAAATTTTTAAAAAATTTTTAAAAATTTTAAAAAGGAGATCTGTGAACTGCCTGAAAAGAATTAAAAATAATTGTCTTAAGGAAGCTCAGTGAGCTAGATGAAAACACAGATAGACAACGAAACAAAATCAAGGAAACAATATATGAAATCAGAAGTTCAACAAAGAGATAGAAATCATAAAAAAGAAACAGAAATTGTGAGCTGAAGAATACAATGACAAAATTGAAAAATTCAGTACAAAGTTTCAACCACAGACTTGACCAAGCCAAAGAAAGAACCAATTAGCTCAAAAGCAAATTATCTGAAATTACACAGTAAGAGGAACAAAAAGAAAAAGTATAAAAAAGAGTGAAGAAAACCTATGGGAATTATAGGATACCATCAAAACAATCAATGTACACATTATGGAAGTCCCAGATGGAGAAGAGAAAGTCACAAGGGTATAATCTTATTTAAAGAAATAAAGACTGAAAAATTCCCAATCTGGGGAGAGAAATGTAATTAAAATTCATGAAGCCTAAAAGACTCCAAAGAGGTTAAAATGAAAGAAATCCACAATGAGAAACATTAAAATTAAACCATCAAAAGACAGAGAATTGTGAAGTCAGGAAAAGTGACTCATCACATACAAGGAAACGCCCAAAAGACTATCAGTGGATTTCTCAGCAGAAACCTTGCAGTCCAGGAAAAGAGTGGGATGATATTCAAAGTGCTGAAAGGAAAACATGGCCAACCAAGAATATTATACATGGAAATTTATCCTTTAAAATTGAAGAAGAGATAAAGACTTTCCCAGAAAAACAAAAACTGAGGGAGTTCATCATCACTAGACCTGCCTTGAATAAAAGGTTAAAGGGGGTTCTTCAAGTTGAAAGAAAAGTACACTAAACAGAAACACAAAAGCACATGAAAGTATATATCTCTCTGGTAATGGAAAATATTTAGAGAAGTACAGAATAATGTAATACTGTAAGAGTGGTGAATAAATCACTTTTAACCCCAGTACAAAAGTTAAAAGACAAAAGTATTAAGAATAACTATAATCACAAAAATTGGTTAATGGATACATCATATAAAAAGAAGTAAATTCTGACATCAAAAATATAAAATGTAAGGAGAAGTACATGTATAGATTTAAAAACTAACAAAAAACTCATCTTTATTCTACATACCAGATGACAGTTCATGTATCTTTCTTTCACTAACTTCATTTTATACTTTTTAACCTTCAATTCTGTTGCCTTGCAAGAGAAAGATGTGGGATTTAAATTTTTTTAATTTTAGAATATGTTATTAGCTGAATAAATAGAGGCTACTCATTTACTAAAAATTGATTTTGCTTTGAGAGAGTGTGTACAGTTTTTGTATGCAGTTGAAATTAAGTTGTTATCAGTTTAAATTAGGCTATGATAACAATAAGAAGTTTTATGCAAGCCTCATGGTAAACACAATGAAAAAACTTATCGTAGATACAAAAAAGGTAATGAGAAAAAAAATCAAATCATCAAAACACAAGGAAGGACGGAAAGAAAGGAAATGAGAAACAAAAGAACTATGAAATACACAGAAAACAAAAAATTTCCTTTTATCAATGTTTCATAGTTTTCAGCAAATAGATCTTTCACCTCTTTGGCTATGTTTATCCTAGGTATTTTGCTTTTTTGATGCAATTTTAAAGGATTGGGTTTTTTTTTTACTTTCCCTTTCTTTTTCTTTTTTTTTTTTTTTTTTTTGCAGTATGCGGGCCTCTCACTATTGTGGCCTCTCCCGTTGCGGAGCACAGGCTCCAGACGCGCAGGCTCAGCGGCCATGGCTCACGGGCCCAGCCGCTCCACAGCATGTGGGATCTTCCCGGACGAGGGCACGAACCCGTGTTCCCCGCATTGGCAGGCGGGCTCTCAACCCCTGCGCCACCAGGGAAGCCCTATTCCTAGATATTTTATTCTTTTTGTTGCAGTGGTAAATGGGAGTGTTTTCTTAATTTCACTCTCAGATTTTTCATCATTAGTGTATAAGATTACAGTTCTCTACATAGAGTATCATGTCATCTTCAAATAGTGACAGTTTTACCTCTTCCTTTCCAATTTGCGTACCCTTTATTTTTTTTTATTGTCTGATTGCTATGGCTAGGACTTCCAATACTATGTTGAATACAAGCAGTAAGAGTGGGCATCCTTGTCTTGTTCCTGAATTTAGCAGGAAGGCTTTCAGCTTTTCACCATTGAGTATTATGTTGGCTGTGGATTTGTCATAAATGGCTTTTATTATGGTGAGATATGTTCCCTCTATACCCACTTTGGTGAGAGTTTTTATCATGAATGAAGGTTGAACTTTATCAAATGCTTTTTCTGCATCTATTAAGATGATTGTATGGTTTCTGGCTTTTCTTCCGCTAATATGGTGTATCACAATGGTTGATTTGCACATGTTAAACCATCCTTGTGACCCTGTGATGAACCCAACTTGATCACAGTGTATTATCCTTTTTATGTATTCGGATTCGGTTTGCTAATATTTTGTTGAGGATTTTTGCATCTATATTCATCAAAGATATTGGCTTGCAATTTTCTTTTCTTGAAGTGTCTTTGTCAGGTCTTGTTATCAGGGTGATGGTGGCTTCTAGTGTTCCTTTCTTTTCAGTCTTTTGGAATAGTTTGAGCAGGAAAAGTGTAAGTCCTTCTTTGTATGTTTGGTAGAATTCCCCAGTGAAGCAAACCAGATTCACTAGCACATTAAAAACATCATGATCAGCCACCATCATGAATGACAAGTAACTATCCAGACCAGGAAGATCATGACCAACTGACTACTTCAGCAGAAACAAATGGTCTTCGATGTCCTTCACTGTGGGAAGGCAATAGTACCTAAGACAGAAATTCGGGAAAAACTAGCCAAAATGTACAAGATCACACCAGATGTCATCTTTGTATTTAGATTCAGAACCCATTTTGGTGGTGGCAAGACAACTGGCTTTGGCATGATTTACAATTCCTTGGATTATGCAAAGAAGAATGAGCCCAAACACAGGCTTGCAAGACATGGCCTGTATGAAAAGAAAAAGACCTCAAGAAAACAGCAAAAGGAACACAAGAACAGAATGAAGAAAGTCAGGGGGACTGCAAAGACCATTGTTGGTGTTGACAAAAAGGAGTAAAGATTCTGCAGTGACTGTATCTGTGGTGATTGTGCAGATATTTCATGAGAGAATTAATAAACTAAGACCTTTAAAAAAAAACATCATATACCATGACCCAGTGGGATTTATTCCTGGGATGCAAAGATGGTTCAAAATACACAAAATAATCAATATGATACTTTAACAGAATGAAAGGTAAAAACCAAATAATCATCTCAATAGATGCATAAGAGGGATTTAACAAAATTCAACATCCTTTTATGATAAAAACTCTCAACAAATTAAGTATAGAATAAACTTATCTCAGCACAATAAAGTCCATATATAAGAAGCCCACAGTTAACATCATACTCAATGGTAAAAACTGAAAGCTCTTCCTCCAAAATCAGGAACAAGGCACTGAATGTTCACTCTCACCACTTCCATTCAACATAGTACTAGACATTTTGGCCAGAGCAATTTGACAAGAAAAAAAAAAAAAAAACGGTTCTCCAATTGAGAAAGGAAAATGTAAAATTATCTCTCTTTGCAGATGACATGATCTAACATGTGAAAACCCTAAAGACATCACAAAAAATACTGCTAGAATAAATGAATTCAACAAAGTTGCAAGATATGAAATCAATGTACAAATATCAGTTGCACTGCTATACACCAACAACAAAGTATCCAAAAAGAAAAGTAAGAAAATACTCCATTTATAATAGCATCCAAAAAAGAAAGAATAAACTAAGGAATAAGCTTAAACAAGGAAGTGGGGACTTCCCTGGTGACACAATGGTTAAGAATCCGCCTGCCAATGTAGGGAACACGGGTTCAATCCCAGGTCCAGGAAGATCCCACATGCCGTAGAGCAACTAAGCCCATGTGCCACAACTACTGAGCCTGCACTCTAAAGCCCGTGAGCCATGACTACTGAGCCCAAGTGCCACAACTACTGAAGCCCACGCACCTAGAGCCTGTGCTCTGCAACAAGAGAAGCCACCACAATGAAAAGCCCGTGCACCGCAACGAAGAGTAGACCCCGCTCGCCACAACTAGAGAAAGCCCGCCTGCAGCAACAAAGACCCAGCGCAGCCAAAACTAAATAAGTAAGTGTGTACGCTTAAACAAGGAAGTGAAAAACTTGCACACTAAAAATTATAAAACACCGATGAAAGAAATTAGACACAACTAAATGGAAAGACATCTCATGTTCATGGATTAGAAGAATTATTGCTAAAATGTCCATTCTATCCAAAGTAATCTACAGACTCAATGCAATTCCTATCAGAATGTCAATGGCATTCCTCACAGAAGCAGAAAAAAATATCTAAAATTCATATGGAACCAAAAAACACCCTGAATAGCCAAAGCAATTTTGAGCAAGAAAAACAAAGTTTGAAGGCATCACACTTCCTGATTTCAAAATTTTAACAAAGCAAGAGCAGTCAAAAGGGAATAGTACTGACATAAAAGATATATAGGCCCGTAGAACAGAATAGAGAACTCAGAAATAAACCCATTTATATAGCCAACCCATCTTTGAAGAGAGTGCCAAGAATATACAATGGAGAAAGAATAGTTTATTCAATAAATGGTGGTGGAGAAACTGGATATCCACATGCAAAGGAATGAATCTGGACCGCTATCTTACATCATACACAAAAATCAACTCCAAATGAATTAAAGACTTAAGTGTAACTCATGAAGCTATAAAATTCCTAGAAGAAAACATAGGGTAAAATCTTCTTGACATTGGCTTTGGCAACTATTTCTTGAATACAACACCAAAAACACCAGGAACAAAAGCAAAAATAGACAAGTGGAATTACGTCAAACTAAAAAACTTCTGCACAGCAAATGAAAAAATCAAGAAAATTACAAAACAGAAACAGACTCACAGACTTAGAAAACAAACTTATGGTTACCAAACAGGAAAGGTGGGGGGAGGGATAAATTGGAAGTTTGGGACTGACATATACACACTACTATATTTAAAATAGATAACCATCAAGGAGCTACTGTTTAGCACAGAGAACTCTGCTCAGTATTCTGTAACAACCTAAATAGGAAAAGAATTTGAAAAAGAACAGACACATGTATATGTATAACTGAATCACTTTGCTGTACACTTGAAACTAACACAATATTGTTAATCAACTATACTCCAATATAAAACTTTTTTTAAAAAAAGGCAATCTAAGAGTAGGAGAAAATATCTGCAAACCAAATGTCTTACAGAGTTAATGTCCAAAATATATAAGAAACTTCTACAACTAAATAGCAAAATAAACAAATAACTGATTTTAAAATGGGCAAAGGACCTGAAAAGACATTTTTCAAATTACATTCAAATGGATAACAGGTATATGAGAAGGTGTTCAACATCACTAACCATAAAGGAAATGAGAATCAAAACCACACTGAGATGTCACTGCATGCATGTTAGGATGGCAATTATCAAAAGGACAAGCAATAATGAATGTTGGAAAGGATGTAGGGAAAAAAAAAGGGAACCCTTGTACATTGTTGGTAGGAATGAAAATTGGTACAGCCACTATGGAAAACAGTACGGAGGTTCATCAAAAATTTTTAAATAGACCACTGTATATTATCCAGCAATCTTACTTCTGGGTATACATCCAAAGGAATTGAAATCAGTATCTCAAAGACGTATTTGCATTCCCATATTCATTTAAACATTATTAACAATAGCCAAAACATGGAAGCAACTTAAATGTCCATTGACAGAAGAATGAATGAGGAAAATGTGGGTGATGTCAACATCATGGTGGTGTGAGATGCTCCCTTTTTCTCTCCCCTTTAATCTACAAGCAATAAAATATCCATAACTCAACAAGGTGCCTCTGCCCAAAACATCATGATGCTGAAGAATTCCACACATCTGTACTTTTAAGGTACCCAGTGGACTAGAACATATAGAGGAGGTGGAACCAAGGGAACAACAGAGTCAGTGTCTGAGATTTTAAACCCCCAGCTGCAGCAGCTGAACCCTCAGCCCAAAGAGAGTCTGGTAGCATCAGGGGAGGTGTCACACATGACTCTGGCTTTTAGGCTGCAGTGGCACCCATAGCCACAAGGAACTGGACAGCAGTGACAACAGTGCATGCAATCCTACCTCTCCAGCTGTGAAGGTACCCCTGACTCCCATTGCCCCCCAACAGCTCCCACAAACCCAACAACCCTGGATACGGCAAAGGCACCTGTGACCCTGGCATCCCTCCTCACCTTCCCCCTCCCCTACAGTGACAGAGCCCGCAACCCAGGAGACCCCCAACATGACACAGGTGCCCACCATCTTGGTGCCCCAGGCAAGGACTCCAGCAACATCGGCAGTAGCAGAGCACCATCAACCCTGGAGGCACAAGCAGGGACACCAGGGCACTAGGCAACACTTCTAGCAGAGGTGGTGGAAGGTGGAAAGTACTGATTCCCAAATATAACCAGAGGCTCAGGTAAGAGGAATCAAAAACTTGTGCTATACCACCACCTACTGGAAAACAAAAGAAAAGCCTCTAACTACTAACCTGTTGAATCGTTAGAATCAAGTGTAAAGGAAAAAAAAAAAAAAAAAAAAAAGGTTTTACCTAAAGAAACGTGTTCACTATTTCAAATGCACCAGCAGAGAAACAACTCATCAAGCACCAGGAAGAACCACAGTAACATGATATCACAAAAAGAAAAAGACAATTCTCCAGAAACCACACTTAAAATCATGGAATACTGCAATCTAACTGATCAAGAATTCAAATAGCTGTCATGAAGAAACTCAATGAGCTACAAGAACTCAGAAAGCCAAGAGCTCAGGAATAAAGTTAGTGAACAGAAGGAATACTTTACCAAAGAGATTGAAACTCTAAAAAAGATTCAATCAAACAGAAATTCTGGAGCTGAAGAATTCAATAAATGAGATGAAGAACACATTAGAAAGCAATGGAAATAGAGCGGGCCATATGGAAGAGAGAATCAGTGAGCTCAAAGGCAGAAATCTAGCAATGATACAGGTAGAAGAGGAGAGAGAATTAAGATCTAAAAAAATAAAGAAATATTATGAGAATATCTGACTCTATTAGGAAGAGCAACATTAGATAATAGGTATCCCAGAAGGAAAAGAAAAGGAGAAGGGAGCAGAGAGTCTATTTAAAGAAATAATAGCTAAGAACTTCCCAAACCAAGGGAAGGAACTAGATATACAAATCCATGAAACTAAAAGAACACTTAATTACCTCAACACAAAAAGACCTTCTCCGAGACATATTAACACTGTCAAAAGCCAAAGACAAAGATAGAATTTTAAAAGAAGTCAGGGAAAAAAAAGGATGGTAACAAACAAAGAAATCCTCATTAGGCTATCAGCAGATTTCTTAGCAGAAAATCTAGGCCAGGAGGGAGTGAAATGACATTACAGAAATACAGAAGGATAAAAAACTGTCAGCCAAGAATAATCTATCCATATAGTTATCATTCAGATGTAAAGGAGAAATAAAGTTTTCCCCAGACAAATAAAAGCTGAGGGAATTCATCAACACTAGACCTGCCTTACAAAAAGAATATTGGAAGGAGCTCTTCTACTAGAAACAAAAAGGCAAAAGTATACAAAACGTTGAGTACAGTGATGAATAGACAAAAATCAGAAAACTGCAACTGTATATCAGAATAAGTTTTTAAACACTTTATTATAGCATAAAGGAGGGAAAGCAGTAAAAATAACTATAGCTATTTCAATTTGGTAACAACTTATAACATAAAAAGGGAAAATTTGAGACAACAAAAAAAAAGGGGAAGAGGAAAAGGACAGAACCCATACAGGCAAATGAAGATAAGATGCTATCAGCAGAAAAAGGACTATTTTATCTCTAAGAAATTTTATACAAACCTAATCGTAACCACAAAACATAAATCTAGAGCAGAGACACAAAACATAAAAAACAGGAAACTGTGAAAAACATCATATAACACCACCAAACTGACAAACACAGGAAAAATAATCAAAGGAGGTATAGAGCAATCTTTAAAAAAAAAAAAAAGATTAAATGACAGTACTAAGCTCTCACTTATCAATAATCACCGTAAATGTCAATGGATAGAATTCATCAGTCATAAGACACAGAGTGGCTGGAAGAATAAAAAAATGAGGCCCAACTATATGCTGTTTTCACAACACTAATCTCCACTCTAAAGACAAACATAGGCTCCAGGTGAAGCAATGGAAGATGATACTCCAGGAAAATGGTAGTCAGAAAAAGCAGTGTAGCCATACTTATATCAGACAAAATAGACTTCAAACCAAAAAAGGTAAGAAAAGACAAAGATGGACATTATATAAATGCAAAGGAGACAATTTTTCAAAAAGACATAATAGTTATTAATATATATATGCACTAACACTGGAGCACCAAAATATATAAAGCAAGTAGTAATAGATTTAAAGGGAGAGATTGACAGCAACACAATAAAAGTAGGGTACGTTAACACCCCACAACCATCAATGGATTGGTCATCCAGATAGAAAGTCAACAAGGAAACAGCTGTTTAATGAAACATTAGGCCAGATAGATTTAATAGATTTATATAGAACATTCTATACAAATGCAGCAGAAGGCACATTCTTCTCAAGGGTACATGGAAAATTCTCAAGGATAGACCATATATTGGTACACAAAATAAGTCTCAGTAAATTTAAGAAGATTTAAATCACGTCAAGCTTCTTTTCCAGTTATAATGATATAAAACTAGAAATCAATTACAAAGAGAAAGCTGGAAAAATCACGAACATGTGGAAACTAAACAACAAGCTACTGAACAACTACTGGTCAACAAAGAAATCATGGAAGAAATTTTTGAAAACCTGAAGACAAATGAAAATGAAAATACAACACACCAAAATCTGTGGGATGCAGCAAAGTGGTACTAAGAGGGAAGTTAACAGCAATACAGGCCTACCTCAAGAAACAAGAAAATTCTCAGATAAATGAGCTAACTTTATAATTAAAGGAATTAAAAAAGAAGAACAAAAGAAGCTCATAGTCAGTAGAAGGAAGCAAAGATACTAAAGATTAGAGTGGAAATAAATGAAATGGAGACTAAAAAGAAATAGAAAAGATCGATGAAACTAAGAGTTGGTTCTTTGAAAAGATAAAATTGACAAACCTTTAGCTAGACTCACTAAGAAAAAAAGAGAGAAGGGTCTGATAAATATAATCAGAAACAAAAGAGGATAAGTAACAATGGATACCCCAGATACACAAAGAATTATAAAAGAGTGTTATGAACAACTATATACCAAGAAATTGGGACAATGTGGAGGAAGTGGACAAATTCTTAGAATCATACAACCTTCCAAGACTGAATCATGAAGAAATAGAAAATGTGAATAGACCAATCACTAGTAAGGATATTGACACAGTAATCAAAAACTCCCCAAAACAAAAGCCCAGGACCAGACAGCTTTACAGATGAATTCTACCAAACATTCAAAGAAGATTTAATACATATCCTTCTCAAACTCTTCCAAAAAATTGAAGAGGGAGGAACACATCCTAACTTATTTTACTAGACAAACATTACCCTGATACAAAACCCAGCAACAGACAACACAAAAAAATAAAATTACAGGCCAATATCTGATGAACATAGAGACAAAAATCTTCAACAAAATATTATCAAACCTAATAAAAGGATCATACACATGATCAAGTGGGACTTCTTTCAGAGATTCAAGGATGGTTCAACATCCACAAATCTATCAACATGATACACCACATTAACAAAATGAAGATAAAAATCATGTGATCATCTCAATAGATGCAGAAAAAGCATTTGACAAGATTCAACATCCATGTATGATTTTTAAAAAAACACTCAATAAAATAGGCATAAAAAGAACATACCTCCACATAATAAAGGTCATATATGACAAACCCATTGCTAACATCATTCTCAATAGTGAAAATCTGAAACCTGTCCTTCTAAGATTAGGAACAAGACAAGGATGCCCACTGTCACCACTTTTATTCAACATAGTATTGGAAGTCCTGGACACAGCAATCAAATAAGAAAAATAAATAAAAGGAATCCAGGTTGGAAAAGACGAAGTAAAACTGTCACTGTTTATAGATATAACATGATTTTATATGTATGGAAAACCCTGAAGACTCCACCAAAAATCTATCAGAAATAATAACCAAATACAGTAAAGCTGTAGGGTACAAAATCAATACACAGAATCAGTTGTGTTTTTATACACTAACAATGAACTAGCAGAAAAGTAAATTAAGAAAACAATCCCATTTCCAATTACAACAAAAAGAATAAAATACCTAGAAATAAATTTAACCAAGGAGGTGAAAAGGCTGTACACTGAAAAGTATAAGACACTGTTGAAAGAAATTAAAGAAAACACAAAGAAGTGGAAAGATGTTCCATGATCATGGATTGGAAAAAGTAACAGTGTTAAAATGTCCATATTACCTAAAACAATCTACAAATTCAGTGCAATCTCTATCAAAATCCCAGTGACATTTTTCTCAGAAATTTTTTTAAAAATCCTGAAATTGATATTGAACCACAAAAGACCCCGAATAACCAAAGCAATCCTGAGAAAAAAGAACAAAGTTGGTGGTAACTCATGTACAGATGTTCAAACTATATTACAAAGCTATAGTAATCAAAACATCATGGTATTGGTAGAAAAACAGATACAGAGATTAACAGAACAGAATAGAGAGCCCAGAAATAAGCACACATTACAACAAAGAAGCAAAGAACATGCAATGGAGAAAGAACAGTCTCTTCAATAACTGGTGCTGGAAAAACGGGACAGACATATGCAAAAGAATGAAACTAGACCACTGTCTTACACCATACACAAAAATCAACTCAAAATGGATTAAAGATTTGAATGTAAGACCTGAAACCATAAAACTCCTAGATGAAAACATAGGCAGTATGTTCTTTGACATCACTCTTAGCAATGCCTTTTTGGATCTGTGTCCTCAGGCAAGGGAAACAGAAGCTAAAATAAACAAATGGGACTACATCACATTAAAATGTTTCTGCACAGCAAAGGAAACCATGAACAAAACAAAAAGATAGCCTACCAAAAGGGAGAAGATATTTGCAAATCATATATCTGATTAGGGGTTAAGATCCAAAATATGTAAAGAACTCATACAACTCAACAATAAAAAACAAACCACCAATTCAAATATGGACTGAGGAACAGAATAAACATTTTTCCAAAGACATAAAGATGTCTAACAGGCACATGAAAAGATGTTCAACATCACTAATTATCAAAGAAATGCAAATCAAAACCACAATGAGATATCACCTTACCCCATTAGAATGGGTATTATCAGAAAGGCAAGAAATAACCAGTATTGGAGAGGATGTGGAGAAAAGAGAACCCTCATACAATGGTCATGGGAATGTAAATTGGTGTAGCCATTATGGAAAAGAATATGGAGATTCCTTTAAAAATTAAGAATGGGACTAACATATGACCCAGCTATTCCATTTCTGGTAATTTATCTGAAGAACACAAAAACACTAATTTGAAAAGATATATGCAATGCATACCTATGTTTATCGCAGCATTATTTACAATAGCCAAGACATGTAAACAACCTAAATGCCCATCAATGGATGAATGGATAAAGAAGATGTAATATATATATACAATGAAATACCACTCAGCCATAAAAAAGATGAAATCTTGTCATTTGCAACAACATGGATGGTCCTTGAGGTTATTGTGCTAAGTGAAATAAGTCAAATGGGGAAAGACAAATACCATACGATTTCACTCATATGTGGAATAATAAGTAAATGAACAAACCAATCCAAATGAAAACAAGCACATAGATACGGAGAACAGAGTAGAGGCTACTCTGTTCCCCTACTTCAGAGGGGAAGTCTGGGTGGGTGGAGGGGGAAGCGAAATAGGTAAAGGGGATCAACTGTA
Organism: Physeter macrocephalus; assembly: GCF_002837175.3. Taxonomy (NCBI): domain Eukaryota; kingdom Metazoa; phylum Chordata; class Mammalia; order Artiodactyla; family Physeteridae; genus Physeter; species Physeter macrocephalus. Next base: position 55,349,097 of record NC_041218.1, read on the forward strand.
TGGTGACAGATCGAAAGTAAACGTTCAGTGGTGAGCACACTGTACTGTATACAGAAGTCAAAATATAATGCAGTGCATACAAAACTCATATAATGTTATAAACCAATGTTACCTCAATTAAAAAAATGTGGTATATACATATAATGGAATACTACACAGTCTTAAACAAGAAGAAAATCCTGCCATTTGTAACAATATGGATCAACCCCATAGGACATTATGTTAAATGAAATAAGCCAGACACAGAACAAACATTGTAAAATACCACTTGTGTGATGAATCCAGAACAGTCAAACTCATAGAAGCAGAGGGTGGATCAGTGGTTGTCAGGGGCTGGGAGGAGTGGAAAACTGGAAGATATAATCAAAGGGTACAGAGTTTCAATTATACAAGATGAGTCAGTCCTAGAGATCTACTATACAACATGGTGCCTATAGTTAACAATACTATTTATATTGAATACTTAAAATTTGCTAAGAGTTTAGACTTTATGTTAAGTGTTCTTTTCACAGAATAATATATACTAATAACAACAAGAAATAAGAGGGCAGGAGGAAACTTCTAGAGATGATGAATAGGTTTACAGCATAGATTGATATGATGACTTCATGGGTTTATACTTAACTCCAAACTCATCAAGTTGTATATACTAATTATGTCCAGCTTTTTGTATTATACTCAACTCCAAACTCATCAAATTGTATATACTAATTATGTCCAGCTTTTTGTATGTCAAAAAATAAATAAAATTTTTAAAGTCTGTGAAAAATAGGATAAAATAAAACTTTAGTAAAAAAAGGGAGAAGGGAACAAAATAAATTCCATGGTTGGCTCATAAGCTATGGCTTGGAATAAAATATTATTTAAACTGATAAAGCTTAGCATATTTTAAAGTACAAATATCAACACTAAATAAGTTAACATCATTGACTAAAATTAGATGGTAGAAGAGAGAAAAAGGAAGAGGAAGGAAAAGTTTCTAGTCTAAATTTATTGTTCATCATAGACAAAGTGTAAATAAGAGGGCACTACTTATATTATTTAAAGGTATTAATGTAAAAGTAAGTACTAGGACAAAATACAAACCTTCCAACATATCCAAAACTCCAGAAATAGAAAGGGAAAGAAAAGAAAGCAGATAACATTGTGATCATGAAAAGCACTCTCTTCTCATGTATATTTACAAATTTACTAACATACATATTATATGTATGATACTAGAAACCTTGAATCAAATGTATCAGTCATATCAACAAATGTAAATTGTGGTTAACTCATCTAATAAATAAAAATATTGTCATGTTAGCACTCAAAGTAAAACCCAACTTTATGGTGTACATAAGAGAATCACCTAAACGAAGTGATTCAGAAAGCTTAAAATTAAAGAATCAGTAGAAGGTTGTAATGAGACTGTTATGGGCTGAACTGTGTTCTCCCCAAAATTCATTTGTTGAAGTCCTAAACCCCAATACCTGAGAATGTCACTGTATTTGGAGATAGAGTCTTTAAAGAGGTGATTAAGTTAAAATGAGGTCATTAGTGTGGGCCCTAATCTAGTATGACTGGTGTCTCTATGAGAAGAGGAAATTAGGACACAGAGAAGAAACAGGAAGAAGACACCACCTGCAAGCCAAAGAGAGAGCCCTCAGAAGAAATCAATCCTCCCAAAACCTTGTTCCAGAATAATGAGAAAATAAATTTCTGTTGTTTAAGCCATTCAGTATGTCTTTGGTTACTGTTATGGTAGATCTGGCAAACTAACACAGAGACCATTGCTCTGATCCTCACAGTGAGAACAAATGAAACAAATTATAATTTTTCAAAAATCTTTTACAGAGCTAAAGATGCAAAGAGATCTAAAACAATAAATTCTAGCAAGGGATGATCTCTTCTTAGGAGGGTAAGGATTCAGAGCTTTGTTTCCTCCTGGTGGAGCTGTGGGATGAAAAGGAATCCATTCTATTGATAGATAAAGAAAAAGCCAGCCAAACTTCTACCATCTTTTAATGGCTAAGTATTTAGGCAGATATAACAAGTTAGAATCACTAGGAACACCATACACAGAGTAAGTCTGTCCCACCAGCTTCCTCTTCCCATAGATCTTCACCCAGGACACAGGATAAAATACCAAATACTGTGGAAAGGGAAGAAACCTGAGAGAGCTCTCCTTTGAGATGCACAGGGGCTTCTCCTAGCGCAAGGCAGCAGGCTGCGGCAAGCTGTGAGTAAGGGTACGAGAGCTAAATGAAATTCTGAGAAGGCACTCAAAGGATGAAAGAGGGATAGTAAAGATGGAAACACCCAGGTACAGAAAGTGGAGGGTGGAAATTAAGAGAAAAGACAACTCCCACAGTTCAGAAAGTTGATAGGTAGGTAGGTATGTTAGTAAGTAGGCAGGTAGATGGATGGATGGAAATATGGATGGGTGAGAGGTAATAATGGATGGTGATATATAAATGTATAGCTATATATATATATACCTATATATATGGAGAAATGTTGGATGGATTCTCTTTCTCCTTTTCAAACTGAATCATACTATATTCTGGTTTTAAAGAAATACATTATGAATGATTTCCTTTGTGAAGACCTCTTAGAGTTTTTCAGAGAACCAAGACATCAGCATTATCATTGCTGTGGGATCCCACTAAAATCAACAGCAAAGGTTTCCTTCTAAATGTGTGTGAACTGCTTTCATTTACAACTTCAGGAAAAAAAACCTGCCAGGGTATTACTAAGAGTAAAATCCATTCTTCTGTTCACTAAACCTAAACCATTGCATTAGTGTAGACCAAGACAAACACAAAATATCACAATAATGCTGTGGGGGATATATGCTTCATTAAAGATAATCCACTACAATATGACAAAACATAAGGTAGCTATTCTTTCTGCAGCAACACAGATGAAGACTTTATTTTAAACCCAGAGCAGATTGAATTTTTGCATGATGTTTTCTTTAAACTGCCTGGCTTAATCTAGAAATACATTAAGACACTCATCCACCAGCTGTGCCAGTTTCAGCTGTAGCAAATTGATGATTAGCTTCCTCCTGACAATATTTTCTTCCCACAAAATTTTTAAATGGACTGAAATAAAATTAAAAGTCAGGAATGGAAAATATACCTTCATTATTAAATATTTTAAAGCTATTTTATCATGAAATCATTTGAATAATGTATTAGGTAAAACTATTAATATTGGAAAACATTAATTAGGTGTGAACTTTTTGTGTTTTATTTTTGAGATAAAATTCAAAACATATCATCCCAAAGCCAAGTAAATAGGCAAAATTAATCACCATTGCCTGCATTAAACTCCATCACAAAATTTAGGACTTCTGTAATAGTTTCAGAACTTGTTAGTAATTTAAGGCAACCCTGGTTATTAAAGATGCAGATTTTTTTTAACCTCCTCTGTTATTTGATTTAAAATACCAGTGTTTTATTTTAGTCCAATTTAATTAATTTTTGTATTTAAAGATAATTAAATTGGATTAAAAGAAATTACATGTAAATGAAAAAAAAAATCCTTACATTCAGAAGAATCTAAGCAAGAGTGGGCAAACTAGGACACATGGACAATGGTCTGTTTTTGTAAATAAAGTTTTATCAGAACACAGCCATGCTCACTTGTTTGTATACTGTTCCTAATAGACTTCTCACAATGGTGAAGTTGAGTAGTTGCTACAGAGAAGACCTGAGAGCCTTCAGGCTAAAATATTTACTATCTGGCCTTTTAAGAAAAAGTCCAACTCCTGGTTTAAATAAAAAGTTTCAGGCCAACTCTCACCTTCATTCCATCAAGTGTTTTGGTATGCTCTTCCAGGAAGAGAGAAAAAATTTAAAAAAAACTAAAAGTTATAGTCCCCAGATTAAATCAATTGCATTAAAATTAAGAAAAAAATAAAAAATAAATCACCTCTGCATTCGGCATTTCACTTGTCCCTCTACCTGACCCAGATACTACATGAGTCCTCTTCTTAGCCCTGTAGTGTGATGTACTGCACAAGCCTGATTACCATTTGGATTAAAATATGTACCCTTTTCACTGACAGTTATCTCACACCTATCCTTATTTTCACTTACATTATTTTGTATTTCTTTTTTTTTTTTTTTCCCGGTACGCGGGCCTCTCACTGCTGTGGCCTCTCCCGTTGCGGGGTACAGGCTCCAGACGCGCAGGCTCAGCGGCCATGGCTCACGGGCCCAGCCGCTCCGCGGCATGT
>NC_041218.1:55354510-55374159 GCF_002837175.3 Physeter macrocephalus
TCCGCGGCATGTGGGATCTTCCCGGACCGGGGCACGAACCCGCGTCCCCTGCATCGGCAGGCGGACTCTCAACCACTGTGCCACCAGGGAAGCCCCCATATTTTGTATTTCTTAAAATTTGTAGTCACCAGTACCAAATAAAGGAAAATTTAATTTAAGTTGATCCCTTCAAAGGCTGAGAGGTAGACCAAATTACTCAACATCTAACACATTTAGATTTAAAACTTTCTAAAATAATTTATGGTCAAAAGCTATTACCTTATACAATTCTATAAGCACCTATGTGTAGGCAATCATAACTGGTGTTGCTAAACTGAATATGTCCTAACTGGTAAAGCCTTCTTGATTATGAAATCATGTAAGTGCTAAGCACTGGCTGACTCCATGTATGGGACTAAAAATCTTTGGGTTATCTTCCAAACTTCAATTGGAAGAATATTCTAACCTAGAACTCACTGATACTGTGATACTTAATAGGGAACTAAAGAAGATAAGCTAAAGTGACACACTGTAAACATTGTCTACCCTCTATTTGACAACAGAATTAAGGAAGAACTGAAGCACAAAGAAACACTTAAGTCCAAATTCACAAAAAATCCTTAAGTCATTATTTAAGGAAGTAAGGAAGTCTAGTCCTGTGGGTTCCAAACCTTCCTGCACATCAGTACCTGGGAAACATATTACAAAATAAAACTAATATTGTGTGCCCGCCCTCTAAGATTCTGATTCAGTAGGTCTGCTGTGGTATCTGGGATTATATAGTTTTAATAAACACCTCATGTTGTTTTTTGCAGTGGATACATGGACAGATATTTGGGAATAGATACAGTTGGTATCAATACAATGTAAGAAAGGAATGACAATCTAGATCTAGTTTTTTGTCGTTGTTCTTTCCCAAGTAGCTGTTTTGCAATCATTGTGGAAAAGGGGGTAAATCAATCTCTGAAAGTCCAGAACTCCTCATTCTTATTCAGTTTTGTTACTGTCAAGCTCTGTAATACTAGACAGTTCTGTTGATCTTGCATGCTTTTGTTTTCCCACCTGTTAAGTGATGAGGATGCCTGCTTGTCTACCTCACAGAATCTTGGGAGGGTAGCCAACATGACTCAAAAAAAGTAAAGGAGGAACAGCAGGGTAAATACAGCAGACTGGACATACACATTTAACTCCACTCTCTCCTAAGTGACAAGAATGACATTAAAGGTATATTTAAAGGAATTATACCATAAAAATAAAGGGAATGGGAAAAGAGACAATGCTCACAAAACTTATGCAGAAGGATAACTGCAAATGATTTAGCACAGAAGGGAAAGCTAAATCTTCAGTGAGCATTGTGGAAAGTTGGCATGTAACCCAATTTGCATGGCAGAATGCTCAAATGGTTCAACATTGAGTGGAGGTGGAGGTAAAACTGAGGCCATTAAAAAAATGGAGAAGTAGCTGAAAGTTTGTTTAGGATGTAATTAGGTCCTAGGATGCACTTAACTGGAAGACTACCACTCTCCTCCAGCAGAAGAATGGAGCTCTATTCTCTGCAAAGAGCCAAAAAGAGCATCTCGGACTTGGGAGATGCCAGATATGGTTGAGGGTGACGTTGCCATATAAAATCAGGGAAATTCGGGAAACAGTTCATTAAAATACTGGGAGTCCCTGCTCTAGTCTCTAACTCAGCTCCCTAAACACTGGCAGTCAAGCTTATACACTCTGGGCAGGCAAACGGAAGGTTCTTGCTACTGAATCTGACCAGATCAAGAGAAAAGACCTCAAGAGGCTCCTCAATTAACCAGACCACAAAATACCCTATAGTTCACCCACAATCTCCCAACCTTTCCCAAGTATACAGAGCTTGCAGTCAGAAGAAACACCTGTGGAAAGCCTCTAATGCAAAAGGCAGAGACCCAAACAAAGAGTAAATCCAACTAGTTAGAACCAGCATTTAGGCAGGGAGATGGAAAGCTTTAAAAACTGTAATTAGGTCCATAAGCTATGTGTAAAATGGAATTTGTTTATCTAATTATATTTCTGACTATATATTTCTGATGAACCTGCATCATAATTCCAGAGACAACAAATTCTAATTTCTGAGCTGCAAAAATATTCGAAAATATAACAAAATAACATTAACACTGTTCACTATAATATATCCCTTGATAAACCCAGCAGTATCTACATACTATCCCACAGAAGCCCAAGACTATTCTAATTGATTAATGAAAACAAGGCATTAAAAGTTGTTGAATGAAATGTTTTCTGTCATACTCAAAGCTAATTTCAACTGGGCATGTATTTATTATATATATTACATATATATAATATTAACATAATATTATATATATATATATATACATACTCCTCAAAGAGATCTGTCTGCTCCTATGCTTGTTCACTCCCCAGTCTTTTTTCAACAAGGAACCAAGTGGTCCTGCTACAATAAAACCATGAATTGTGTCACTGCTCTGTTTAAAACTTTCCTATCTCATTCAGTGTAAAAGGTACTACAAAGCCCCACCTTCCCATGTTCCCCCTCTCGTGTTCCTCCTCCTCACTTACTCCCTGCAGCCACACTTGCATCCTTGCTGCTTCCTAAAAAGCACACTCCCACATAAGGGCTTTTGTACTGTTGTTTAGTCTGTTTGGAATGCTCTTCCCACACATATCCAGGTAATTCATTCCTTCAACTCTTATCCTTGTTAAGAATGTCACCTTTTCTTATGAAGAACCTAGAGGCAGGACAGGAATAAAAATGCAGACCTAGAGAATGGACTTGAGGACACGGGGAGGGGGAAGGGTAAGATGGGACGAAGCGAGAGAGTGGCATGGACATATATACACTACCAAATGTAAAATAGATAGCTAGTGGGAAGCAGCCACATAGCACAGGGAGATCAGCTCAGTGCTTTGTGTCCACCTAGAGGGGTGGGATAGGGAGGGTGGGAGGAAGATGCAAGAGGGAGGAGATGTGGGGATATATGTATATGTATAGCTGATTCACTTTGTTATAAAGCAGAAACTAACGCACCATTGTAAAGCAATTATACTCCAATAAAGATGTTAAAAAAAAAAAGTAACCTTTTCAACTTGCTATTTCAAACTGCAACCCACCACTCTTCTAGCAATCTCAATCAATTCTACTATTCTTTATTTTTTCCACAGAGCTTATTGTCACCTAACATACTATACAACTTAGTCGTTATCTTTATTGTTTACTGTCTTTCTCTCCCTGCTAGAATATAAGCCCCATTATAGAAGGGCAATATATTTGTTTATTAGTGTATTACAGATACATAATAATTTTTTAAAATAATTATATGTGCTTGGTACACAGGGGGCACTCAATAAATATTTTCTGAAAGAATAAATAAATAGATGAATGAGAAGGCTGGGCTATATCTAAAAAAAGGAACAATCAGATTAAGAAAGATTTCTGTAAAAATAAAAATATGATAGCAGAGGGGCTTCCCTGGTGGCACAGTGGTTGAGAATTCACCTGCCGATGCAGGGGACACGGGTTCGTGCCCCAGTCTGGAAAGATCCCACATGCCGCGGAGCGGCTGGGCCCGTGAGCCACAATTACTAAGCCTGCGCGTCCGGAGCCTGTGCTCCGCAACGGGAGAGGCTACAACAGTGAGAGGCCAGCGTACCACAAAAAAAAAAAAAAAAAAATGATAGCAGAAATGAAAAAAAATCAACAGAAGAAAAATTGGAGGAAAGCAAAAAGACCAAGAGATAAAAAATAGCAGAGGACAAAAAAAGATTATTAAAGGTTTGGTCCAGAAACTTAACATCAAATGAAAGGAGTTCCAGAAAGAAAGAATAGAAAAGACAAAAGGAAAGGATTAAAGGTATAATTCAGGAATTGGAAATAATTCTGAGAATGGGAAAAAGAATAAGTTTCTATTTTGAAAAGGCCCATCAACCTCCCAGTACAATGGATGAAAATAGACTCACACAAATTGGGGCATATCACCAGGCAATTTTCTGAACACTATGCATAAAGAGAAGATACTAAAAGTGTCCAGAGGAAAAATAGAACAGCTCTCATACAAAAGATCAAGAGTCAGAATGGCCTTGGATTTTTCAAAGCAACACTGAAAGCTGGAAGGCAATGAAGACATGCTCCCAAACTAAGGAAAAATTATTTTTAACCCAGAATACCTTAACAGATAAACAATAATTCAAGCAAAAGAATAAAGACCCTTTAAGATATAGAAAATCTCAAAAACATTAAAAATGAAAACGTCCATTGATCCCTTTCTTAGGAATCTAATGGAGGATATATTCTACAAATATCAGGGGTATGCTAAGAAAGGGGAAGACACGGGATCCATGAAACCAGGGTTTCAATTCAAGAGAGAGGCAAAAGGACATCCTAGGAAAATGGTATTATGAGTTGAATTGTGTCCCCCTCAAAACATATGTTGAAGTCCTAATCACTGGAACCTCTAAAGATGACCTTATTTGGAAATGGAGCCTTTGCAGATGCAATCAAATTAAGATGAGGTCATAGTGAATTAGCATGGGCCCTAAGTTTTATATGCATCATGTCTTTATAATAAGGGGGAATTACGAACACACAGAGGTACAGAGACTGCCACATGAAAATAGAGGCAGAGACTGAAGTGATGCATTTACAAACCAAAGAACACCAAGGATTGCCTGCATCCTCCAGAAACTAGGAGAGAGGCACGGAACAAATTCTTCATTTGTGAGTCTCCTGCCGACACACTGATTTTGAACTTCTAGCCTGAAGAACTGTGAAAGAATAAATTTCTGTTTTTAAAGGCATCAATCTTGTGTTACTTTGTTATAGCATCCCTAGGAAACTAATACAAGTGGTGAGGAGAGATCTTAGGAAGACAGATATGCAGTCAGTTTAGAAAACACTCAGTCCAGATGGAGGTTGATCAGAGAGCTTTGGGAGAAGGGCATGAGGAGATGAAATTGACAGACTATCTGATACGTTTTTAATGTATTGAGAGGAAAAGTAGACAACTAGGGAGGGCTTGGGATACAAAGAAAACAAAGTGAGTGGGGGAAAAGACAGATACCAATTCAGGGAAAACAGAGCGTGTGCATAAAAGGGAAAGAAATTATATTCTGCCTTATGGCTCACCTGTGAAAAGGGTTTTCACAGTAATTGTAATGTAAATGCTGAACTAATCAAAATTATAATGACACAGAGATATGGGTGACAAGAAGTGAGCATGTATGTGGTAGGGGTTGGTGTGGTGGTGAAAGAGAGCTAAATCTTCATCTTCAAAGGTATAGAGGGCTTCCCTGGTGGTGCAGTGGTTGAGAGTCCACCTGCCAATGCAGGGGACATGGGTTCGTGCCCCGGTCCGGGAGGATCCCATATGCCGCGGAGCAGCTAGGCCCGTGAGCCATGGCCGCGGAGCCTGCGCGTCCGGAGCCTGTGCTCCGCAATGAGAGAGGCCACCACAGTGAGAGGCCCACGTACCTCAAAAAAAAAAAAAAAAAAAAAGTATAGATAATGGGAAAACATCAAGAAATAAAACTATAGGCATGTTTTCAAAAATAGGAATATTACCTAAGAAAGCCAGAGCTCAAAAATCTCTGTGCTAGGAAAAGCCACCTTTAACCATGCTTCCTTTTAAAAGTATATGAAAACTAAATTCATATAACAATTAACAGATGAGTATTAAGACCAAATTCCATACAAAGTTGATATAAGATGAAAGAGAATAAAAAGCAGATTAACGACTCAACCAACAATGAAAAGATACCAGAAAGAGATTCCCATAGAACAGATAAAAAGTATAATCTCCTATTTCAGAGTAAACTATAGTATTAAAATTATATGACACAAAAAAACAACAAAAATTTGAACTATAATAATTCAGAAGTGAACTGACAGAACCTAGAAAAAAACAATAAAGAAAAAAATTAAATTTAAGAAATGAAAACCAAACTAGAAGAAACATAACAGTATAGAATACAATAGATAATGCCTTAAGAGAAACATGAGAGAAAAGTTTTATAAATCAAAAATTAATAAGGGAAACAATAATTCAATAAAAAGTGAGAAATACTGACAACAGGCAAAGAAAATCCTACATATAGATAATGAGTTCCCAAAGAAAAAAAGCAAAACAAAGAAGCAAAACAAATACTAAAAACTGTAACTCAGAAAGCTTACTCACAATAAATAAAAATTTGAAATTATATGTGAAAATATTGCCCTCCAATGGCTAACACGAAGACATAGTCCAGTAATATCACTGGACTCCAAAGAAATAGAAAAAATTATTTAGGCACTTGACTTATAAGGGAAATAAGATTAGATTAGACTTTAAGGCAGTCATGCCTTAAGATAGGAGAAAGTCGAATAATATTTAAGATACTCAAGGAAAGAAAAAGTGAGCCAAAGATTTTACATAAGAAAAATTGACTTTGGAGTATAAATAGCACAGACAACCTCTTATCAGGATGCAAGAACCATACTGGTCTCATGAACTCTTCCTGAGGAATCTACTAGAGAAAAAGCTTCAGACACCAAAGTATCTAGAGAAGCATCAACATAAAACCTGAGAGTGAGCATTAAACACATAATAAATTGCAAAACTAAGACTAAATTAGTGCCAAACAGAAGAGAGTACAGTATGAAATGGCTATATGCTCACAGAATGTAGATGTAGTATAACCATTAAAAAATGTGGGGGAAGAATGGGAAGAACATATTAAAAATGATCAGTAATTTTTTTGGAAGTGTTATCATTGTTGTTGAGACTGTTGTATTTTTCTTGTGGATTAAAGTAAATTATGGTATATTCCATCATCCTCCTTGGTCCTTGAGACTCAAGATTCTCAGTGCAGAAGAAAGTGGATACAAATGTAATACAAAATAGGGTCAATAAGTAACTCTGTAGTTCTGACTTTGACTTGGAAATATCAGTAAGAACTTATATATATTTCATCTTTAAAATATTATATATTGGGCTTCCCTGGTGGCGCAGTGGTTGCGCGTCTGCCTGCCGATGCAGGGGAACCGGGTTCGCGCCCCAGTCTGGGAAGATCCCACATGCCGCGGAGTGGCTGGGCCCGTGAGCTATGGCCGCTGAGCCTGCGCGTCCGGAGCCTGTGCTCCGCAACGGGAGAGGCCACAACAGAGGGAGGCCCGCATACCACAAAAAAAAAAAAAAAAAAAAAAAAATTATATATTAATATATAGCTCTGTCCGCTAATGAGGCTTAGAAACAATGACCAGCCTAAGAGCAAAGACATCCCTTTAATCCAGAATCTGTTCTTGAAATACCATTTCCAATGAAAGGAAACCAAAAAATGTAAAAGATGAATGTGTAAGAATTTTATCATATGCATAATAGCAAAAAAGCTATCAGAAACATATAAGGTCATATCAACGTAGTCAGAAGTTCACTTTATAAGGTTTCTACTGGCCAAAAATGAGACAATTTCAACTTTTAAAAGACTAATAATTGCAATGGGTTGAAATCTATTAAATATGTGTAAGTCTATTAATTCATTATGACACTAGAAAAGTAAAACTAATTTACCTCTTCGGAGAATGATAGCAAAGCAATTCAGTATCTTGAAAACTAGTAAATAAAGGGAAAGAATCAAACATATTTTGCCTTTCCTATCTAAATGTAAAACTGGGTAACTAAATAGTATATGAGGATAAATATCATAAAACTATTTCAACTATAAGTAAAAAAGAAATAATAAACATAGAATATCATCATTTTATATTCCCCAATAAATTAATGTGTCTAGGCTCTGAGCACCAACAGCTGTTTATATCTTAAACAGAGACAAAACCAGACATTATGTGCTTCCTGATGAAATAACACAATAACCTGTAGCTGTGCTGAAAGAATAAAACATAGTCTGATCCAGTCTCCGGATCCAGCTGCAAATTTGTGAAAAATTCAGAGGATGGAGAAACACGTTGAGCCCTTACATGAGTACGCAACTTTAAAACTCCAATCCATGGGAAATTCTATAGGTCCAACACCAAGATTCTTCAAATACAGCTAACCTTTGAACAACATGGGTTTGAACTGTGCAGGTCCACTTATACACAGATTTCTTCCACTAACTACTGCTAGTACTACATGACCTGTGGTTGGTTTAATCCAAACCACAGATACAGATGGCCAATGGTAGGTAAAGTTACAGTAGGATTTTCAATGGTGCAGAGGGTCAGCACTCCTAACCCCATGTTGTTCAAGGGTCAACTGTAAATTGTAAGGAAAATAAAGGATGAAGGGAAAACATGTAATTTAATAGGAAACTTAAAGAAATCTTACATTTTATAAAAACAGGCAAGACTAAATTATTCTGTCTAGAATCCACAACTGGGTGATTAATACCAAAAAGAAACCTCCCCCAAAATGATTACTATGAAAATCAGGATTGTTGTTATTTTGAGGGGGAGGAAGAAGACTGCAATTAGACAAGGACACACAGAGAGGCTTCTGGGGGGATTTGGAAATTTTCTATTTCTTGACCCTAATAGCAGTTACAAGGCCTTTCAATAACTCATTAAGCTAAAATTTGTTGTGTGTGGTTTTCTGAACCTTTATTTTATTTCTACAATAAAAATCTTTCAAATGCCCACATTAAAAAAAAAAAGTATAAAGGAAAGAATAGGGCTTCCCTGGTGGCGCAGTGGTTGAGAGTCCGCCTGCCGATGCAGGGGACACGGGTTCGTGCCCCGGTCCAAGAGGATCCCACATACCGCAGAGCAGCTGGGCCCATAAGCCATGGCTGCTGAGCCTGCGCGCCCGGAGCCTGTGCTTCGCAACGGGAGAGGCCACAACAGTGAGAGGCCCGCATACCGCAAAAAAAAAAAAAAAAAAAGAATAGCTAAGAAAATTTCCTAGAACAATAAAGAAGATGGATTTAACCTACCAGCTAATAACAATCATTGTATAATATTGTGATTTTAATACCATAAAGAAATAGAACACTGAACAGAAAGCCAAGAGACATACACACACATGGGCACACACATACACAGAGAAACTTAATATCACAGAGGTAGCATTTAGAATCAGAAAAGAAAAGATTCTGATTCTAAGTACTTAATACTTAGAACTACTTAATACAATATATGGTGTTGGGACAACTGCCTATCCATATGGAAAGTTGAACTCCAAACAGATACGCAAAAGTTTTAAAAACTATAAACAAAATGTATTTCAAACATATAAATATCTAAATATAAGTTTTTTTAAGTTTATCATGCTTTGAAAAAAGTATGATAGAGTATTAGGAATAGATTTCTGCATAATATGGAGATAGTAAATTTTTCCTTAAAAAGCCACTCAGGACTTCCCTGGTGGTCCAGTGGTTAAGAATCCACCTGCCAATGCAGGGGACATGGGTTCGATCCCTGCTCCGGAAAGATCCCACGTGCCGTGGAGCAACTAAGCCCCTGCACCACAACTACTGAGCCTGCGCTCCAGAGCCCACAAGTCACAACTACTGAGCCTGCATGCCACAACTACTGAAGTCCGCATGCCTAGAACCCATGCTCTGCAACAAGAGAAGCCACCGCAATGAGAAGCCTGCGCACTGCAACGAAGAGGAGCCCCTGCTCGCTGCAACTAGAGAAAGCCCACGCCCAGCAACAAAAACCCATCGCAGCCAAAAATAAATAAATAAATAATTTTTTTTAAAGCCACTCAAAGAATATAGATGATAAAAGTTGGCCATATCAAAGTTAAATACTTTTCTCAGCAAAATACATCATATAATAAATAAAGTTCATTAACAAGCTAAAGACAGAGAAAAGATTTGCAGTATGTAAAAGCTTAGTACCCATCATATAAAATGAATAACTCTAAAGCAATATTTTTCTAAAAACAGAAAAGAGGGCAGAGTCTACAAAGGGGCAATTCACAGAATAATCCACAATGGCAGGTAAGCATATGAAAAGATGCTTACCAGCACTACTAATCTGTGAGATTATATCCACATAATATTCCATATTCATCAGACTGGGAAAAACAAAATTTTGACAATATATGTCTTGGCAGGGATGTGCTAACATAAGAACTTCTAGACAGAAAGTAAATTGGGACCACCACTTTGTAGATCAACCAGACAATTATCTAGCAATATCTAACAAAGCTTAAAATATTCGTGCCCTCTAACTCAGTTATTTCCCTTCAAAGGATTTTCCCTAAATACACCTAATACAGGTGCATGTGGAGGGAATCAAAAATTATTCACTAATCTATTTTTTATAAGCATAAAAAAAAACATTATTGGGACTTCCCTGGTGGTCCACTGGCAGAGAATCTGCCTTACCACACAGGGGACGTGGGTTCGATCCCTGGTCAGGGAACTAAGATCCCACGTGCCACGGGGCAACTAAGCCTGTGCACCAAAACTACTGAGTTTGTGCGCCTCAACTAGAGAGCCTGCGTGCCACAAATTACAGAGCCCACATGCCCTGGAGCCTGTGCAACATAACTAGACAAGAGAAAACCTGCATGCCACAACTAGAGAGAAGCCTGCGCGCTGGAATGAAAGATCCACATGCCTCAGCAAAGATCCCACATGCCTCAATGAAGTCCCGACACAGCCAAAAAGAAATAAAAATAAATGTTAAAAAAAATATTAGTCTGTGAATAGAGATAAAATCAATAAAGTAATTGTGTTTGACTCAAACAATATAATGTTACTTACCAGGAAAATGAAGAAACTAGATCTAGATGTATTTTTGGTAATCTTAAATATATAAGTGATTGCCAAAGGAAAGCTGAAATGCTTACATATAATACGACAGCATTTATGTACATTTTAAGACACACAAAACAATAATAACACAAAGTAGTAAATGTACTTAAATACGGAGGACGAGAACTATGGAATTGGACTGGTATAAAAGGATGTTCACCAGTATCTATACTTTCTAGGGGAAACAAAATGCTCTGAAGCAAGTGTTACACATTGTAAAATAAAATATGTTCATGTACCGTTTGTTACTTTCCCTATTTTTATAAAAATTTCATTCCACTTAATAAAAAACAGAAGAACACTCGATAAAGTATTAATTCAGATTCAATATATTAACATTCATAAATGTATAGCCTTTGATCAATGTTTCATATAGAGGAAAATTAAGGTAGTCCTTTCATTTTTTAAGTCAATTATTCACTCCATATGCCACTTTAGTTCTCAAAAAGACATCTCATGTACTCCATTTAAATTCACTTTCTGAGAGAACTTACAGCTATATTTCCAATAAATATGTAGTTCTTAAGTATATGCCAGAGAGAAGTATTCAAAAGAATATGGAAGAGTAATGATGGATTTGCTATTTCAAACCAACTTTCCCACAGAGAACAACAATCTGAAGGTGTCAAAGATCTAATAAAAAAGCAGAGTTCTAGGCCAGAAATCAGGGGAGAATGGAGGCTCAAGAAGTTAAACACTGGCATATGCATGGAATGCCTCTTTCCAAGTTGCATCTGTCAATTCCTGACTGAGCAACTGAAAGGCAAAGAGATTTTAAAAAGCTTGGAGAAAATTTATGGGATAAGAATAGAAAGCCACACTTAGCAATTTGGGGGAGCCTTGAAGAAACCCTCTCACTTTAGTTTGGGTTCCAAGAGGTGAGGATAAACCATAAACAAAGGTCCTCACAGGGATTTAAGCTCAGCTTCAAATCTCAATCTTGAAATCAATTTGAAGTGATCTCTGACAGAAATTCTAAAGTAAGACCATACTGGGTCTTAAACCTTTCTTAGAAATAACTTTCAAATACAATGTCTTGCACATAATTAAAAATCAGTATAGACAAAAATACATGAGAAAAGAAAAACAGGGTAAACAGCATATTTTGCAGGAGATGACCCAACGAAGACTAAGTTAACCTAAAGATAGATCAGTAGAGATTATATAATCTGGAGAACAAAGAACAAAAATACATTTAAACTATAAAGAGAATCTAATGGAGAACATGTGGGAAAATAACAAAAAGTCTAACATACATGAAATTGGAAACAGAGAAGGAAAAGAGAGGGGAAAGGGAATGAATGTGAAAAAACACTTGAAGAAATTGTGGCTGAACATTTCCCAAACTCAGTGAGAAACATAAATTTACTGACTCAAGATGCACACCAAACCACATGCAGAAAAATACAAAGAAAACCATACATGGGAACACTAATTCAAATGACTGCTGAATTCTCGTAAGAAATAATGGCCACAGAGGACAGTGGAACAACATGTTTAGAGTGCTTTAAAAAAAAAAGTCAACTCAGAGTTCCATATCCACAAATATCCTATAAGAACGAAGGCAAAACAGACATTTTTAGATGAAAAAAACTGAGGAGAATTATTGCCAGTACATCTACATTATAGGAAATTTTAAATTATATTCTACAGGCCGAATGAAAATAAAACCAAACCCATAAATAAAACTGAAACCCAGATTTTCAGAAAAACATCAGAATATTATAAACATGTGGATAAATATAAATTTATTTCTTCTTAATTCCTTTAAATACATATGGCAGTTTAAAGAAAAAATCATAACATTGTGGTGCAGACTTTATAAAATACATAGATGACATATATATAACAACAACAATATAATGATCAGGCAAGGAAGTAAATGATCCTATATGTTTCCAAGGTTTCTGCATTTTACCTGAAGTGGTGCAATACTACCTGTAAGTAGATTATGAAAAAAAGGTAAGTTTGTACACTGAATTCTCTAGAGTAACTGCTAAAGAAATCCAAAAAATAAAGAAAGAATATATTAAAACAATTTTTTAAATTCCTATTTATATTTTTTTAAAAAGACAATAAAGAGGAAAGGAAACCACCAGAAGGGACAAAGAGGACATAAATATTAAAAATTTAAAAATCTATTTAAATCACATCACATCAATAAGTACATTAAATGTTAATGGATATAAAACCATAATAAAAGGAAGAGATGTTAGAATGAATTTTTTAAAACAAGGCCCAACTATAAGCTGTTTACAAAATACTTTAAATATAAAGATACAGTGAAAACCATAATTCAAAAAGAGTCATGTACCACAATGTTCATTGCAGCTCTATTTACAATAGCCCGGACATGGAAGCAACCTAAGTGTCCATCAACAGATAAATGGATAAAGAAGATGTGGCACATGTATACAATGGAATATTACTCAGCCATAATAAGAAATGAAATTGAGTCCTTTGTAGACAGGTGGATGGACCTAGAGTCTGTCATACAGAGTGAGGTAAGTCAGAAAGAGAAAAATAAATACCATATGCTAACACATATATATGGAATTGAAAAGAAAAAAAAGGTTCTGCAGGACCTAGGGGCAGGACAGGAATAAAGGCAAAGACGGAGAGAATGGACTTGAGGACGGGGGAGGGGGAAGGGTAAGCTGAGACGAAGTGAGAGAGTGGCACAGACTTATATATACTACCAAATGTAAAGTAGATAGCTAGTGGGAAGCAGCCGCATACAGGGAGATCAGCTCAGTGCTTTGTGACCACCTAGAGAGGTGAAATAGGAAGGGTGGGAGGGAGACGCAAAACGGAGGAGATATGGGGATACATGTATATGTATAGCTGATTCACTTTGTTATATAGCAGAAACTAACACTCCATTGTAAAGCAATTATACTCCAATAAAGATGTTTTTAAAAAAAGAAATATAAATAGATGAAAAACATATAAAAATTAGAATAAGAAAGTTGGAACCGAATATATTATACCAAAAAAAGTAAAACTTAAGACTAAGAAAGTTACCAAAAATGAAGACAGCATTTCATAAAAATGATAGCTGATTCTTTAGAAAGCCATAACAATAAGAATAATCATCTAATAATGAAACTTTAAAATACATAAAACAACAATTAACAGAAAAAAAATAGTTAGAGATATTAACATCTCTATATCGGCAAATGGTAAAAATACTAGACAAAAAAATTCACTGAAAACAAAAGATTTAAACAATCTTATCAATTACTTTGACCTAACTGATATTTACGTAGCACTATACACAGCAACTGCAAAATATACATTTTCTTCAAATACCTGTGGTATGTTAACCAAGACAGACCATATGCTGCACCACAGTTTTAAATTCCAATAAATTAAAGGATTGACTCACGAAGAATATATTCTCTGACCCAAATGAAATTAAATTAGAAATCAGTAAAATAACAGTACTTACTATGTTGAAAGAGATATAAGATAACTTTGAGCATTTTGGCACTAGCAACAATTTTCCTCTAATGAACCAAATGAAATTTTAGATCTGAAAAATTCAACAATGCATATTAAGAATTCAGTGGATAAAATAGAGCTGAAATGAATGTGTGAAATTAAAGAGGTCAGATGAAAATGTAAAGCATGAATTACAAAAGATGAAAGACATAGAAAATAAAAATGACATGATAAAAGACAAAGAGCATATAATGAAGAGTGCTACATGGATGCACTAGAAGTTCCAGAAAAGGCAAAAGAAATAAAGGGGTAGAAACAATATTTGAAGAGGTCATAGCTGAGGATTTTCCATTACTGATATTTTTTAAAAAACAAGTCACAGAGTCAAAAGCACTATAAATCACAGTAGGATAAGAAAATAAAAACACATCTAGGTATAAAAAAATAAACTGATGAATCAAAGACAGAGAAAAATGTTAAAAGCAACCAGAGAACAAAGAACATATTACCTTCAAAGAAGCAAACATTAATAATGGCAGACTTTTCAATAGAAAAAACTAAAGTAAGGGGACAATGTTTAATAATATTTAATATTAGATTTAATGTTTTTGAAAAGTGCTAATATTTCCTAATTTTTTAACCTAGAATTTTATACCCACAGATGATATTACTCAAACATAAGATAAAATACAGACATTTTTGAGAAAAACAAAAACTGATCGTTTATTAGAAGACTTGCACAAAAGGAAATAACAACTGAAGTTCTTCAGAAAATAATTCCAGATGAAACTGAGAGAAGCAGGAAGAAATAAAAAGTATATACTATATATATATAGTATATATATATATATTATATATATAATATATATCTTCATCTTATATATATTCTCATTTTATACATATTCATTTTATACATATATGTTAATATATACTGTCATAGTCTCTCTCTATATATAAATATGAAGGTATAGTAACTGTATAATAACTGTAAAAATAATACATATTTGAATAGAAGTAAAATATGTGACAACATAATTGGGAATTATACAAGCAGATGTAAAGGAAGGATTTTCTAGGAAGGGGGAAAAAAATGCCAAATAATATCAGACATTGGTAAGTGAATGGTGCCTGTGCAATTTCTCAGGAAAATACTAAAAGAATAGCAAAAGAGGGTTTAATTCCCAACCAGCAGAAGGAAATAAATTAAATAATAAAAATATTTAATCAACCGAAAAGAAGTAAGAATAGAGAGAAGAATATTAAACAGCACGGTCACATAAAACATTTAGTAAATCAATAGATTTCAATAAAATTGTAGTAATTACATTAAATGTCAATGGGACGACGGTTCCTATTAAAAAACATAGACTGGGAAAATGCAGCGTTAGCATCTCCCCACAACTAGGGCACCTGCTGGCCGCTCATGGAAGACTCTGACGCCCAAGGAGATGGGAGGAACCCCAAAGTGAACCAGCGGCTTGCAGAATTTTGGTGCCCAAGCCCAGGGGCAGGGTGAAGCTCCTGCAGTGGGAGCTCTGAGTCCGAACCACTGGACTGAGAACCTCAGACCCTGGGGAATATTCATCGGAGTAAGGTCTCATGGAGGTCCTCATCTCAGCACCAAGAGCAAGCTCTACCCAACAGCCCACAAACTCCAGTGTTGGAAGCCTCAGGCCAAACAACCAGCAAGACAGGAACACAATCCCACTCTTAAAAAAAAATGAGATGGGAAAAAAATATGTCACAGTTGAGGGAGCAAGGTGAAAACCTCCAAGACCAAATAAATGAAGAGGAAATATGCAATCTACCTGAAAAAGAATTCAGAGTAATTATAGTAAAGATGATCCAGATTCTCAGAAATAGAATGGAGGCATGAATTGAGAAAATAAAAGAAATGTTCAACAAAGATCTAGAAGAACTAATGAACAAACAAACAGAGATGAACAACACAATAACTGAAGTGAAAAATACACTAGAAGGAATCAATAACAGAATAACTGAGGCAGAAGCACGAAAAAAAGTGAGCTGGAGGGCAAAATGGTGGAAAGAACTGCCGAGGAGCAGAATAAAGAAAAAAGAATGAAAAGAATACAAGACAATCCAGAGACATCTGGGACAACACTGAATGCACCAACATTCAAATTAGAGGGGTTCCAGAAGAAGAAGAGAAAAAGAAAGGGCCTGAGAAAATATTTGAAGAGATTATAGTTGAAAACTACCCCAACATGAGAAAGGAAATAGTCACCCAAGTCCAGGAAGCACAGAGACTCCCCATACAGGATAAACCCTAGGAAAATCACACTAAGACACATATTAAGCAAACTAACAAAAATTAAATTCAAAGAAAATATATTAAAAGCAGCAAAGGAAAAATAAAAAATAACATACAAAGGAATCCCCATAAGGTCATCAGCTAATTTTTGAGTGGAAACTCTACAGTACAGAAGGGAGTAGCAGGATATACTTAAAGTGATGAGAGAAAAACCTACAACCAAGATTACTCTACCTAGCAAGGAACTCATTCAGATTTGATGGAGAAGTCAAAATCATTTCAGACAAGCAAAAGCTAAGAGAATTCAACACCACCAAACCAGCTTTACAACAAATGCTAAAGAAACTCCTCTAAGCAGGAAACACTAAGGAAGAAAAAGACCCACAAAAACAAACCCAAAACAATTAAGCAAATGGTAATAGGAACAAACATATCAATAATAACCTTGAATGTGAATGGGTTAAATGCCCCAACCAAAAGACACAGACTAGCTGAATGGATACAAAAACAAGACCCATATATATGTTGTCTACAAGAGACCCACTTCAGACGTAGGGACACATAGAGAGTGAAAGTGAAGGGATGGGAAAAGATATTTCATGCAGATGGAAATCAAAAGAAAGCTGGAGTAGCAATACTTGTATCAGATAAAATACACTTTAAAATAAAGACTGTTACAAGAGATAAGGAGGGACACTACATAATGATCAAAGGATCAATCCAAGAAGAAGATATAACAATTATAAATGTTTATGCACCCAAGAGAGGAACACCTAAATACATAAGGCAAATGTCAACAACCATGAAAGGAGAAATTGACAGTAACACAATAATAGTAAGGTACCCCACTTAACCAATGGACAGATCATCCAAACAGAAAATAAATAAGGAAACACAAGCTTTAATACAATAGACCAGACAGATCTAATTGATATTTATAGAACATTCCACCCAAAAGTGGCAGAATACACTTTCTTCTCAAGTGCACATGGAACATTCTCCAGGATAGATCACACCCGGGGTCACAAATCAAGCCTCGGAAAATTTAAGAAAATTGAAATTGTATCAAGCATCTTTTCTGACCACAACGCTATGAGATTGAAAATCAGTTACAGGAAAAAAATTGTAAAAAACACAAATACATGGAGGCTAAGCAGTGCCCTACTAAATAACCAAGAGATCACTAAAGAAATCAAAGAAGAATATTAAAAAAAACATAGAAACAAATGACAACGAAGACCCAAAACCTATGGGATGCAGCAAAAGCAGTTCTAAATGGAAAGTTTATAGCAATTCAATCTCACCTCAAGAAACAAGAAAAATCTCAAATAAACAACCTAACCCTACACTTAAAACAACTAGAGAAAGAAGAACAAAGAAAATCCAAAGTCAGTTGAAGGAAAGAAATCATAAAGATCAGAGTAAAATAAATGAAATACAAACAAAGAAAACAATAGCAAAGATCAATAAAACTAAAAGCTGGTTCTTTGAGAAGATAAACAAAATTGATAAACCATTAGCCAGACTCATCAAGAAACAAAGGGAGAGGATGCAAATCAATAAAATTCGAAATGAAAAAGGAGAAATCACAACTGACACGGCAGAAATGAAAAGATTTATGAGAGACTAATACAAACAACTATATGCCAATAAAATGGACAACCACAAAGAAAAGGAAATATTCTTGGAAAGGTACAAATTTCCAAGACTGAACCAGGAAGAATTAGAAAATATAAACAGACCTATCACAAGTAATGAAATTGAAACTGCAATTAAAAATCTTCCAACAGAGCTTCCATGGTGGCGCAGTGGTTGAGAGTCCACCTGCCAATGCAGGGGTCACAGGTTCGTGCCCCGGTCCGGGAAGATCCCACATGCCCTGGAGCGGCTAGGCCCATGAGCCATGGCCACTAAGCCTGTGCATCCAGAGCCTGTGCTCCGTAAGGGAGAGGCCGCAACAGTGAGAGGCCCATGTACCGCAAAAAAAAAAAAAAAAAAAAAAAAAAAAAAATCTTCCAACAAACAAAAATCCAGGACCAGATGGCTTTACAGGCAAATTCTATCAAACATTAAGAGAAGAGCTAACACCTATCCTTCTCAAACTCTTCCAAAAAATTGCAGAGGGAGAAACACTCCCAAATTCATTCTACAAAGCCACCATCACCCTGATACCAAAACCAGAAAAAGATATCACAAAAAAAGAAAATTATAGACCAATATCACTGAAGAACACAGATGCAAAAATCCTGAACAAAATACTAGCAAACAGAATGCAACAGCACATTGAAAGGATCATACACCATGATCAAGTGGGATTTACCCTGGGGATGCAAAGATTCTTCAATATATGCAAGTCATTAATGTGATACACCACATTAACAAATTAAGGAATAAAAACCATGTGATCATTGCAATAGATGCAGTATAACTTTGATAATATTCAACATCCATTTATGATAAAAACTCTCCAGAAAATGGGAATAAAGGGAACCTACCTCTACATAATAAAGGCCATATATGACAATCCCACAGCAAGCATCATACTCAATGGGGAAAAACTGAAAGCATTTCCATGAAGATCAGGAACAAGACAAGGACGTCCACTCTCGCCACTCTTATTCAACATAGTTTTGGAAGTCCTAGCCACAGCAATCAGAGAAGAAAAAGAAAATGAATACAAATTGGAAAAGAAAAAGTAAAGCTGTCACTGTTTGCCGATGACATGATACTACACATAGAAAATCCTAAAGATGCCACCAGAGAACTACTAGAGCTAATCAATGAATCTGATAAGGTTGCAGGATAAAAAATTAATGGACAGAAATCTCTGGCATTCCTATACAACAACAACGAAAAATCAGAAAGAGAAATTAAGGAAACACTCCCTTTACCCACTGCAACAAAAAGAATAAAATACCTAGGAATAAACCTGCCTAAGGAGGCAAAAGACCTGTACTCAGAAAACTATAAAACACTGATGAAAGAAATCAAAGATGACAAAACAGGTGGAGAAATATACCATGTTCTTGGATTGGAAGAATCAACAATGTGAAAATGACTATACTACCCAAAGCAATCTACAGATTCAGTGCAATCCCTATCAAACTACTTATCAATGGTATTTTTCACAGAACTAGATCAAAAAATTTCACAATTTGTATGGAAACACAAAAGACCCTGAAGAGCCAAAGCAATCTTGAGAAAG
>NC_041218.1:55375088-55375443 GCF_002837175.3 Physeter macrocephalus
TTAAGTGTCCATCGACAGATGAATGGATAAAGATGTGGCACATATATACAATGGAATATTACTCAGCCATAAAAAGAAATGAAATTGAGTTATTTGCAGTGAAGTGGATGGACCCAGAGTCTGTCATACAGAGTGAAGGAAGTCAGAAAGAGAAAAACAAATACTGTATGCTAACACATATATATGGAACCAAAAAAAAAAAAAAGAGAAAAAAATGGTTCTGAATAACCTAGGGACAGGACAGGAATAAAGACGCAGACATAGAGAATGGACTTGAGGACACAGGGAGGGGGAAGGGTAAGCTGGGGCGAAGTGAGAGAGTGGCATGGACTTATATACACTACTAAATGTAAAA
>NC_041218.1:55375596-55397736 GCF_002837175.3 Physeter macrocephalus
TTTGTTATAAAGCAGAAACTAACACACCATTGTAAAGCAATTATACTCCAATAACGATGTTAAAATTATATATATTAAAAAAAATAAAAGGAAGAAAATGGACTTGAGGACATGGGCTGGGAGAGCGAAGCTGGGGTGAAGTGAGAATAGCATTGACACATATACACTACCGAATGTAAACTAGTTGGCTGGTCGGAAGCAGCAGCATAGCACGGGGAGATCAGCTCAGGGCTTTGTGATGACCTAGAGGGGTGGAATAGGGAGGATGGGAGGGAGGATCAAGTGGGAAGGGTTATGCGGACATGTGTATGCATATGACTGATTCACTTTGTTTTGCAACAGAAACTAAGACAGTATTGTAAAGCAATTACACTCCAATAAAGTTCTATTAAATTATTTTTAATTAAAAATATTAATAAATAATAAATAGAACATAGACTGTCAGAGCGGATTCAATAAAAACAAAATTCAAATTTAAATATTTATCAGCACAATACTGGTTATTTATTTAGGACTGGATTTTCTTATTTATAGTCTATCATATCTTTCACTTTTTATATATGATGACAAACCCTTTTCCAAGAAGTTGTACCAATTTATATTCCCATCAGCAATATATGAGAATGCATATTTTTTCATATCCTTGCAATCTTTTAATTTTGCCCATTCTGATGAGTGCATAGTGGCATATCATTGTGCTTTTAACTTGGATCTCCCTGGTGACTAATAAGTTTATGGGTCAATTCTTGTGAAGTGTTTGTTCAAATCTCTTTACCACTTTCATTTGGTTGACTGTCTTGAAAAACTGACTTTTAAGGGTTCTCTATACATATTCTGGATATGGGTCCTCTATTGGATTTACATGCTGCAAATATTTTCTGCTTATGCCTGCTTTTTTACTCTGATAATCATATCTTTCGATGGACAGAAGCTTTAAATTTCAATGTAGTCCAATTTATCAGCCTTTTCCTTTATTGCTAATGCTTTTTGCATCTTTTTTTTTTTTTTTTTTTTTTCCGGTATGCGGGCCTCTCACTGTTGTGGCCTCTCCCATTGCGGAGCACAGGCTCTGGACGCACAGGCTCAGCGGCCACAGCTCACGGGCCCAGCCGCTCTGCGGCATGTGGGATCTTCCCGGACTGGGGCACGAACCCGTGTCCCCTGCATCGGCAGGCGGATTCTCAACCACTGCGCCACCAGGGAAGCCCTTTTTGCATCTTTTTAAAGAAGCCCTTCCCTACTTTGAGGTCCTGATGATAGTCTCTTATGTTACTATATAGGAGCTATAGTGTTGCTTTTCACATGAGATATACAGTTTACTTAAATTTTCTTTTTTTATTTGTTTGCTTTATGTTTAACACAAAGGTCTAATATCAATTTTTCCATTTGTGTATACAATTGTATAGACATCATTAATTTAAAAGATTGTTCTTTACTCACCTTTACAACAAAGATACAACCTTTGCTGTAACACAGGTAACCACATATGTGTGGGTCTATTTTTGGACTATCTATTCAATTGATCTATTTCATTTATCTATTTATCTTTCCTTGAGGCAGTGCCACATTGTCTTAATTACTATTGCTTAATAATGTCTTAACATCCAGTAAACAAATCCTCTCATCTTGTCTGATTGCTGCAGATAGGACTTCCAATATTACGTTAAATAGAAGTAGGAAGAGTGGGTATCCTTGTCTTGTTCCTGACCTCTTAATAAATTTCCAAATTACAAATTTCCTATTTGTCTTACTTTACACAATCTGTTTAATACAGATGGATGAACATAAAGCTGATATATTCTGTATCTGCTTTTTATATCCTTTGTTTTAAAAGTTCTCTTGATTTTAGATATTCTTATTTAAAATCTTTTGAAAATTTTCTGCTAACTCAAAGTTAGATGTTAATGATTATGGAAAAAGAATTGCTTAAATTTTTTACCAACTAGGTTCTGTTGACCTAAAGGAAAAGCACGATTTTACTGAATGGTGTGGGCATTTTCTAGTTGCCTAAGTCTCCATTTCCTCTCTGTTTTCAACTCTTTCTTCTATTCCCTATCAGTGACATCTTCCTTGAAGAATTTGGACTGACAGGAGCTGAAGGAGGGAACAGAACTTCGTCCTCACTTGTGTTTCACAAACCGTCTCCTGAACACAGTGAGAAGTAACTGTGATGGTCGATGTTCAAGTGCAAGTTCAGTGCAGTTGTAGTGAACAAGGACTCAAAGGAATAAAATCATCATTGCCTCCATCAGTCTTTGATGTTCCCCACTATACTATGTTGATGAATGCCATGTGACTCCCAAATCTGCCCTAACACCCTCACTGCCCTTTCTGTTTCTAATGGTATTGTGACACTCTTTAGGGGATCTTGACTTCATGCTTCTGTCAGACTGACCCTTTTCATAAAACCATGTTCATGCATATGACAGTACAATAGGCACTGTTAAATAGCTCAGATGACATATCAGAGAGATATTTTAAAAGGATTGTTAAAGGTAAGAAATATTATTATACACATAAGAGAGAATTCCACTGATCCACAGGACAGAAGTCCTAAAGGAAGCCAACCAAACCATGAATGCATTCTAACATTTAAAACTCAAAAGCTAATCCCATGCAAAATTTTAAATATGAGAAAATGTGATGGGAAGATTGAGAGGGCCTACTTTCATAGACAATACTACATGTATGAACCAGATTACACAATATAAGGGGTGAACACACACACACGCACACACATACCTCGTGCTCCTCACTTTCTACAAATTAGATTTTGAAAAGCAATTCACAAATAAATCCCTTGTTTGTTAGGTCCAAAGTAACAACAGTGTACAAGAGACTTTTGTAAATATTAGCAAGAAGATTTGATATTTTATTGTGCATAAGAATAGTGAAAAGACCCTAACCATGAGCTTCTATTACACCACCACACACCATAGTAATGCAGGCTAGATGATGATTTTCTACTTATGCCCTTTAGGTGATTCCTGATCTACCACTTGTCCATAATACCATTCAAATACTACACATGCCTTCAGGGCTAGGATGGTCCTACCCTTCTGTCAGGCCCCACTGCCAACAGACTAATACCCCTGGCTCTTGACAAAGCAAAAAACAAATATTTAAAGGTATTTGTCTCATGGGGAGTCATGAAATGCAGCCAACACACAACCATATATACAGTCCATTAAAAACAGAACAAATGGGCAACTGCTCAGAGCCTCACCTAAGCAAAGCCATGAGTGATAGGTGAAGTCAAATATAATTTTGGAGAATGGATTTCAGGAGAATATATACTTTTAAAGAAACATTCTGCAAGAATTCTAAACAAGAAAGAAAATGGGAAAAGAAACACGAGAAAAACATTGAATAATATATAGCAGATTCAAAGGGCCCTAAATATTACTGTCGTTTGGGTTGTCACATATTCTATAGACACTGCTAATTAAAAGCATTTTTTTCATTAGAAGTACCCAGGGGCTTCCCTGGTGGCGGAGTGGTTGAGAGTCCGCCTGCCGATGCAGGGGATACGGGTTCGTGCCCCAGTCCAGGAGGATCCCACATGCCACACAGCGGCTGGGCCCGTGAGCCGTGGCCGCTGGTCCTGCGCGTCCGGAGCCTGTGCCCCACAATGGGAGAGGCCACAACGGTGAGAGGCCCGCGTACAGCAAAAAAAAAAAAAAAAAAAAAAAAAAAGAAGAAGTACCCAGGAAATTACCACACACAATATTTAACTTTTCCTTGTTGCAAATTTTGAAACTCTTGGAAAAGAATATGTTTCTTAACATAAAGTTGTAAAATTTTAAAAATTTACACCAAGGATATTTGCTTTTTTGTTGTTGTTTCTTTTAGTTTAGTTTAAAACTAAAAATAATATACATATTCACGATTTTTTTAAAAGCAAACTGTCAAATATTATCAGTGGTATAATTTTGATTTGTAAAAATTTTTAAATAATATACAAATAATATGTTCTGCAAGGCTACAAAAGAAACTGCCAATAGTACTGCCCTCACAGTGGCCATTAAGCAGGATTTAATTACTAAAGAAGACACACAAGACCCAGAATAACAATGCTTAAAATTTTGCGGGTTTTTTGCAAGAAAAGGGTATAATAGAGGCTCCACATCATATGTCATCAGGGAAATGCAACTTAAAATAGTGAGATACCAGTACACACCTATTAGAATGGCCAAAATCCAGAACACTGACATCACCAAAGGCTGGTGAGGATGTGGAGCAACAGGAACTCTCATTTATTGCTGGGGGGAATGCAAAATGGTTCAGCCTCTTGGGAAAACCGTTTGGTAGTTTCTTACAAGACTTTCTTACAAGACTCTTACCATACTCTTGTGCTCCTCAGTATTTACCTAAAAGAGTTAAAAACTTATGTGCACACAGAAACCTGCACATGGATATTTATAGCAGCTTTGTTCATAACTGCCAAAACTTGGAAGCAACCAAGATGTCTTCCAGTAGCTGAATGGATAAACCACAGTACATTTAGACAATGGGATATTATCCAGCATTAAAAAGAAATGAACTATCAAGCTATGAAAAGACATGGAGGAAACTTAAATACATATTACCAAGTGAAAGGAGCCAATCTGAAAAGGCTATATACTATATGATTCCAATTACATGATGTTCTAGAAAAAGCAAAACTATGGAGACAGTAAAAAGATCAGAGGTTCCCAGGGGTTGAGAGGGAAAGAAGGATGAATAGGCATAGCACAGAGGACTTTTAGAGCAGTGAAAATACTCTGTATGATACTCTAATGGTAGATACATGTCATTATACATTTGTCAAACCCATAGAGTGTACAACACCAAGAATGAACCCTAAGGTAAACCACATACTTTTGGTGATCATGGTGTGTCAATGTAGGTTCATCAACTGTAACAAATGTACCACTCTGGTGGGCAATGTTGATAATGGTGAGGCCATGCATGTGTGGGGCTGGAGTATATGGAACATAACTGTTCCTTCGATTTTTCTGTGAATCTGAAACTGCTCTTAAAAATGTCTTCATTTTTAAAAAATTGGGAGTCAAAAGTTAAAAAAATCAAGTAGAACCAGTCTACATGTCTACAAAATTCTGATATTCTTTGAATAAATGTACAATGCCAGGAATGTTTTTAAGTACAATACAGAAACAAAATTAAGTAAGGATATGCATCTCAGCAAAAGCTGCCTTGCAGCAAGGATCCAGGGAGGCTAGATGTGGGTTCCTTTGCCTTCCCTCTCTAAGGACACACCTTTTCTCTTGGATCAGGAACCATCAATATCTGCACAGAACACTTTGTAACCAAAAAGCCTAAAATGGAGTCTTAGCTGGGTGTTTTGGGTTTGTATGGTTATTTGTTTGTTTGTTTAATTTTGCTGGTCATGTAGGCATAAACCTAGTATGTAATCGGCCTTAACAGTAGAGCCAACCCTGGGTCTCACTGAAACCAGGTACAAATCATCAGTCTCATTGTTATTAACAAATAATGCTCACAAGCTGATACAAACCACTCCAAAACTCACTGGTCTATGTTCACAAAGTAACACTCTTCATCAGCGTGCTTCATGCCTTGACCGGGAGTCAATGTAGCACAGGAACATTTCTTATTTCAGTAGGATACATCATGCTAATTGCAGACCTACTGATTTAGCCTTCACAGTACAAGTAGTTTCTTTGCTGAAGAACAAATCAAGGGAGTTGACCAGTGGAGTGATTTTGCTTTTCTCTTTATACTTTGTTGTTGCTTAGAGCTTGAGCACTCTAAGGAAGTATCTCCCTTTACAGAGACTGTTGGCATGTGCATTAGGATATATCATCCACTCTAAGTGAAACTGCAAATTAATTGTGGTGAATAAAATTTACACACAATTGTTACAAAAAATCTTGCCAGTAGAAGGCCAGACTCCTCTGTAACTTAGTGACCTCAAGAATAATTAAAAACAAGAAGGGAGGGCTTCCCTGGTGGCGCAGTGGTTGGGAGTCCGCCTGCCAATGAAGGGGACATGGGTTCGTGCCCCGGTCGGGGAGGATGCCACATGCCACGGAGCGGCTTGGCCCGAGAGCCATGACCGCTGAGCCTGCGCGTGCAGAGCCTTCTCTCCGCAATGGGAGAGGCCACAACAGTGAGAGGCCCGCGTACTGCAAAAAAAAAAAAAAAAAAAAAAAAAAAAAAAAACCAAGAAGGGAGAACCAAATTCCATTTTATCAATATTTAACTCCAGTCTTCTCTTTAAGAAAAATCATTCTCAGCACATCAGTAGAGCTTAGAAGCACCTTATAGCAGAACTTTTAACCCAGAATGCAATGAGGCTTCTCTTAAGAAGCTAATTAATTGCTCTGAATACTAACTGCTGAACATAAGAACAATTAAGGCCCACTCGAAACTCTGACCCTGCCATCTCTCAATTCTTCTTTCATCCATAAACTGAAGCTCAAATGTAAAGTTGTAAATCCTAAACATAAACACACTACTAATATGAAATAGATAACCAACAAGGACTTACTGTATAGCACAGGGAACTATACTCAATATTTTGTAATAACCTAAATGGGAAAGTAATTCAAAAAAGAATATACATGTATATGTATACTGAATCACTTTGCTATACATCTGAAACTAACACGACATTGTAAATCAACTACACTTCAATTTTTTTTTTTTTTTTTTTTTTTTTTCTGCTGTACGCGGGCCTCTCACTGTTGTGGCTGCTCCCGTTGCGGAGCACAGGCTCCGGACACGCAGGCTCAGCGGCCATGGCTCACGGGCCCAGCCGCTCCGCGGCATGTGGGATCTTCCCAGACCGGGGCACGAACCCGTGTCCCCTGCATCGGTAGGCGGACTCTCAACCACTGCGCCACCAGGGAAGCCCCAGTTTTTTTTTTAAAGTTGTAAATCGTATTATTAATAATAATGCTGCATTAGTGAGGAGAATTACATGTCCCAGTCTCTACCTCAGGGATAGTGGGGAGTTCAGAAGGAAGAGAGGTTAAAGATGAGAAGAAATAATAATTAAAAGGGGTACATAAAGACCACCCTAATGTTTACCTGATGAATTCCACATACTATTTATAGCTGAGAGGCGGTCATGAATTCAGCCAACTATAACAGACTGGATTTTTTTGAGTCAGTTAGGCAATTTTTGAGCATGTAATAAATGCCCAGCACTATCTTATCGTTGACCCTCAAGGAGCTTACAAACAAGCAGTGTCATCCAGGATCTTCCACTTGTCCTGTGCTTGTCTTGCACTCCAAACATCATGAGTTTGTGTTACTGTTAAAACACTGGTTTCAACCTGGGTCTTGGATCCTGGTTCAGTGTATAGAATATTTTGATAGTCTACTGTAGTTGTTTTAGAAAACTGAGAGCCAATTTCTGATTTATTTTTGTCTCTTAGTTTGTTTACTTTTTAATTACTATGATTTGTAGCTGAGTAAAAAATAATGGCAGTTTAATGAGTTTAAGTTTCAGCTATTATTTTCCAGTTTGGGGTTCACAGTTTGGCTCTAAGTCTTTCTTAATCACGACATTGTTTTAAATTATCAAGGTACAATATTCACACACACACACAGAAACTTTTTTGCAATATACACCTAATGACATCACTTGTTTAAAGAAAATTAGTCTTCTTGGAATGTCTATAAATGCCTTAAGAAGAAAATAAAATTCTGAAACTACCTGCTTGGTGAAAAGAAGGAATTTTCTACATCTAATGAGAAGTTGGGGAGAGCATTAAATGGCTTGGCAAAACGATTATGAAAACTTTTCTCCAGTTTTAACAATTATTCCCATGCAGGACATACACTCTACTCTTACTGGGATAGCTTTCAATTCACCTCTTTATTTCACACTAAAGAAAGTATACCAGAATACTAGTGAATGAGTGCCATAACTAGGGACATTAATTATATAAGTAAATCTGTTACAAATTTTAACACACAAACGACTAAGAGTAACAATTATTTGCAACACAACTTGCATCTTGTCAAAACACACTGTGTCAAGACACCACGGATGAGAAGTGCAGAAGACACAGTATTATCCAGGGCTGAACATGCCATAGCCTTAAGCGGAATATAAGAATGCCTCTGGGAGGCATTTGGAGGGAAGTGTTTGTGTTATGTTTAAGGTATAGGGTGATGATGGGTATGAACAGGTAGAGTAAAAGGAATCAAGGACAAAAGGGAAAGGAGGGAGAACCACAGAGGCAAAGTTTACACAACATGAAAAGAAATGGGACCCTCCAGGGCACAAGGGCGTGATGGGCTTGATTTTGGTAGGAGCGTGGACACTCTAGGTAACAGCAAAGCAAAAAACAGGGTGCCAATAATGCAGGGGAGTGGACAGAGTGATGGGATTACAAAAAAGTTCTAGTCTGATCACTCCGCTTCTCTTGTCAAAGCACCAGAGGCAACTGCATCAGCACAGAATGAGAAAGGAAGAGGTAGATAGCAAATATACAAGGGGGATGTGGAAGGATTAGGCAGCACTGAGTACCCATTTGAGACTTGAGTCCCCTACTCTCTGTTCAGAGGGACTTGCCCATAGGTTGATATGTCATTGGATGGTCCCCAATTGATGGAGGTCTGGCAATGAGTCCTTTGTAATCATTTCCCTGCCCATTAGAATGGAGACCTTTGTTACCTCCTGTTCCTCCACTTCTTCCTTTCTATCCTAGCTCTCCTCTGTCTCCCCTCTCCCACCTCTAGCCCCAGCATTTTAAACTCTTTGAAAGAAGAAAATAAAAAAGCACCCCCAGTGTACACATAGTAAAAATTTTCTGATTCAGTTTTTCTTCTTCCTCCTATTCTTCTTCCTTTCCTTTCCCTTCCACGCTACTCTCTTCCTTTCCTAAAAATTCAATAAGAAAACAATTAGGTGACACAGAGCAAGAAGGATTGAAGCGCTAGACATCAACAGGAGAGGCAATCACGGTGGCCTAGAGAAGAGTGGCAAAGCCTAAGCAGGGTGAGAAGGGCATGCACGTGTGGGTCATGGGTACACATTTTCTGGGAAATTTACATTTCGAATAAATTTAACATTTTCAGATACAGTGGGGTGAATGTGAAAGGAAAGAGGAAGATAAAATCATGGCAGAAAACACAAATTCTAATGGAGAGCCTAAATAGCCTAATGATAGAGAGTACCTTTGGGGAAAATGATGCTAAGACTTGCTAACATGTAGCCAGAGATCCACACCTTCTCGAACACCTCAGCAGGTATTGGGAAGCCAGGCTCCTCAGGCACCTTGAAAGATCCCAAAAGAGCCAGAGGTTGTACATTAGTTTTCCATCCACTTGGAGAGATGCAAGGCAATTTCAGTGGTGCTACAGCCTGCACCTTCCTAACTAAATGTACTTGGAGCAAGAGGCAAATGGCCCAGGTCAAGATACCCCACTAACACAAAAGCGATGTTCTGAGACTATATGCTGAAAAGTTAAAGCATGCTGGACTTCTTGTGCAAAGGGAAGGGGCAGTGTGGGAGGGCAAGAAAGCATCTATCCTCAGACATGTCAACAGCAAACCTTTTTTGCTAAAAGAAGTCTCCATTCAAGATGAAACATAACTAAAAAAACATCAAACTGCCCTCTGATTCCAGTATAATAGCTTGCCAGGAGCACAGTTTTCTCAAATTGTATCCATTTTTATGACTAAGTAGGGCACTTGGCAGCAGTTCTAAATGATGCCCAAGACTAAGCATAGTGGCTGTTCCTTCTGTGCAAAAACATCTTCCTTTAATGAAGCCACCACCGTATTCTTATAACTTTATGGCATCCCTCCATCCAACTTTACCCCCCACCAATAGGCCCTGAAGGCCCCAGGAAAGCTGGTACCTCATTCTGGAAATGTTAGTTCTCTACCTCAACGGTCCAGCAACTGAGTCACATGAGTTACACTGACTGTCTGCTCTCCTCTCAATAAACAATCAGCATCCATTAGCAAGCAGCCTGGCTTTCACTCACTCCAAATGCATTAAATGATGCTGCAGAACTTAGGAAATAAAACAAGACTTAGTGTTTCACAGTCAAAATAACTTAGGGCACCTCATTAGTTCTCATCTATATATAATGCATCCAGATCTCAGATGGTGACTCTCAGCTCCAAACCTACCCCTCTACACTCAGCTTTGTGGTGCTGGGGCTAGGACTCTGCAAACCATCTTTCACGTCTGCCAGCTGGGTCTCTTGATGCTGTGAGTAATGGGTACTAGAGAGAGACTAGAGGCTGGAGGAGAGAGAGACTTGCTTCCCTATGTTTGCTCACTGTTCTGTTGAGGTCTTCCAGCACGAATGCATCATTCCAACAGCAGCAGTTAGTTTCAGTAAGAGCTGATTCCAGTTTCCATTTTTTCCACACTCCAGGAACCAACCACCTTGTGCCACCTCAGAGGCACCAGGACCAGATCCACAGGGTCCTTCCCCTGAGCTTCTCTGTTCCAACAGCCTCAACCTCTGCTCCTTGCTCCCTGAGCTCCAGCAGCGAGAGCTGCTTCCTTCAGCTACTATCTCTGCATTGCCTCAACGTTCCCTTTTTTCTTTTCAGTCCTCTACTACCTGCTTATATTTTATATCCTTCTATTAAATTACTTCTGTGAAAATAACTATTTTAGAAAATAGAGTGCCTATTCTCCTCACCAAACCCTGCCTGATACAGTATGTGAGCTAATCTTTCTGCCCTGTAATTCGTCTACACACACACAAAAAAGGAAAGAAAGCAAAATTTGACACCTAGTGGAGCTTCACTAGCAGATGACTGTTTAATTTTTCAACAAACTATGTTTAATTTTTCAACAAACTAGCAAATACCCTCTCCCCCTTGTTGACAATGGCAGAAAACACATGGCAGATATCATGGCTAGATTTTCAATTGTTCTCTTCCTTGTTGTTGCCTGTTAATGTTTTGGAGTTAAACTATAGTGCTGAAAATTTTATTAGTCAAAATTATTTATTTCACATAAAGGAAAAGTAATTCCATCTTGAGCAAGAAAACAGAGCTGTGGAAACTTCAAATGTTCCTGTGTTCATCTCCTGTGGCTGCTGTAACAAATTACAACAAACTTGGGGGTTTAAAACAATAAAAATGTGTTCTCTCACGGATCCAGATGCCAGAGGTCTGGAATCAAGGTGTCAGCAGGAATGTGCTACCTCTGAAGGCTCTATGGGAGAACCCGCTCTTTGCCTCTTCCAGTTTCTGCTGGCTATTGTCGTCCTTGGCATTCCTTGCCTTGTGCCTGCGTCACTTCAGTCTCTCTGCCTCTGGGATCACAGGGCCTCCCCCTCTTTGTGTGTCTTCTCTGTGTGTCTGTCTCAGAACTCCTCTGCCTGTCTCTTATAAGGATACACATGATTACACTTAGAGCCCACCGAACAATCTATTGTACAGATGGCCCCTTCTTTCAAGTTCCTTAATTAATCAGTTATTTTATTATATAAGGTAACATTCACAGAATCTGGGAATTAGAATATGGACATATCTTTTGGGGGGGTCACCATGTACCCCACTCTAGTTAACCCTCAGTGACCCCTTTCTTCCTTACTTTTGAAATGGGAATACCTATAGTTATTATACTATGTCTATCCCACCATTGTATTTTGGAAACAGATAACTTGTTTTCTAGTTTCACAGGTCTACATATGGAAAGAAATGTTGCTCCAAGGTAGATCATACCCAGAGTCTCACCTCTACCTTATTTAGATTATGTAGATGATTAGATCTGGAACTTTTTTAGCAATGATGTTTAAGTAAAATTTTTGGACTTGGAGTTGATGCTGAAATGGGTTGAGACTTCTGGGGATTTGGGGATGGGGTGAACGCATTTTGCCTATGGGATGAACATGATTTGGTGGCAAACCAGAGGACAGAATACAGTCAGCTAAATTGGTCCCCAAAAAGATATGTCAACGTCCTAATCCCCAGAACCTGTGAATATTGCCTTAAATAGCAGAAGATGTGATTAATGATCTTGAGAGAAGGAGTTTATTCCAGATTATCCAAGTGGATCCTAAATGCAATCACACCTATTCTTATAGAAAAAAGGCTGAGGTTTTGACTCAGGCACATAGAGAAGCCACACAAAGAGGAGAAGCAATGTGATCGTGGAGGCTCAGACTGGACTGATGCAGCTACAAGGCAAGGAACATCAGGGAATGTCAACAGCCACCAAAAGCTGGAAGAGGCAAGGAATGGATTCTCCCCTAGAGTGTTCAGAGACAGAACAGCCCTGCCAACAACTTGATTTCAGACTTCTGGTCTCCAAAACTGTGAAAGAATACATTTTTATCATTTTTAGACAACAAGTTTGTGGTAATTAGTTAGAGCAGCTCCCGGAAATAATACAGTTCCCAAGAGATAACAAAGTAACAAAATGCAAAAAAGTGTTCTGATAACATCCTTAAGCTAAATCCAGGGGCTTCCCTGGTGGCGCAGTGGTTGAGAGTCCGCCTGCCGATGCAGGGGATACGGGTTCGTGCCCCGGTCCGGGAAGATCCCACATGCTGCGGAGCGGCTGGGCCCGTGAGCCATGGCCGCTGAGCCTGCGCATCCGGAGCCTGTGCTCCGCAACGGGAGAGGCCACAACAGTGAGAGGCCCGCGGACCACAAAAAATAAATAAATAAATAAATAAATAAATAAAATAAAATAAATCCAGATTTGGAGAAAAAAAATTAACAGCCAAAGGACTTGTAGTTCTGCCTCCATGGGGGGGAGGGGAGAACGTAAGTACAGAATCATCTGTCCTAGTTCAAACAGTTTTTTAAGTACAAAAGTTATTGCTGTTTAGTTGGATTTTTTTTAATTGTTGAAGTTAAATGAGAGTTTCAAGAATCAAAAAGTGCTTTTAAAATTAGTACATCATTAAATTTATGGAGCTAAGCAATTCCTCTTAATAATGACTCAGATTTTCCCTCCAAAAGACAACATGTAGCT
Source organism: Physeter macrocephalus (assembly GCF_002837175.3). Taxonomy (NCBI): domain Eukaryota; kingdom Metazoa; phylum Chordata; class Mammalia; order Artiodactyla; family Physeteridae; genus Physeter; species Physeter macrocephalus. Next base: position 55,388,529 of record NC_041218.1, read on the forward strand.
ACAATGACATTCACTTGGGTGATGTGTTTCTAAATATTATAGAATGCCAGGCTCTAGCAATTCAAATCATCCCAATGGTGCTTTCTGTTCACTACTATAGATTTTCAACCTGAAATCTTTCCAATCAAACAGTGCTTTTGCAAAATAAGTGAAAGAAACTGTAATATGGCTGTCTCCTTAATAAAAGAGAGAGGGAAAATTTTCTAGCATTTATCTTAATGTGTTCAACAATTTAAAATCCTCTAAAACTGTTTTTCTTTCATTCATCAAGCTCATGAGAAAAGTAATCTTCCTAAAGGCAAGAAGAACTGTAAAAGAAATAACAATTCACTTTACAGCCTCTTTCAACTTATGATACCTGTGTGTTTCAAAACTTTTTAAAGGATCTAGGTATTATCATCCTGGGTTAGATCTAGAGATCACCTAACAACCAAGGAATGGTTTCAAGGAATGTGCTTGCTAACCACAACTTTAAAGCATTCTAACATGTCAGAAATATCTTTGTTTCCCTAACTCATTAGATCTGTCAACTGGAGAAGTAAATAGCCTAATTTTGCTTTCATTTTTTTTTAATGCTGAGTGCTTCAAATATGGTATCAGGTAGGAATGAGTTAATTTAATATCGAGAAAAATATTTTCATGAAATGACAAATTATACTCTAAGAGTACCAGAGGTCATTGGCTTCCAAGGTCAATAGTAACTAGAAGCTCTGAAAGACCTTCTTGTTCTGTTACCACCTACCTCACGCATATGGCACACTGGTCTTACAGGAAGTAGAAAAGCTTTCAAGGTACCCTCCCCCACCAACACATAAACAAACAGACAGACTACCAGACTTGAGCTTTAGACAATGGGGAGGGGATAGTTAGGAGCCTAGAGGTCTAAGCAAAACTGCCGAGGGCCATGGATGGAAATACCTGGGGGCAGCTGGCAGAGGTGCGGAGCTGGTACCTGAGCTGCTGGGTGTGTCAGTAAATAGGCACCAGCATGACCACAGCCAGATTGGACCAGCAGACTAGGAAAGGGCAAAGTCACCCAGAGTAACCACAAGCCCCATGATATAGCTGCACATTAATTCTTGAACAGAGTAAGCTGAACCTGAGACTTATTCCAGTATCAAACACTTAATGAGGAGTAGGATATTGGCATGGTCTTAATGTCTCCTCACAGACTGTTTATTGGTTGCAGGGGCTGGATGGAGTGTAATTATACTGCAGATAAATCAAGTGATCAAAATTATCATCACCTATGAGGGACAGAAGGATATCTGCAACCTCTGTATGTGAGACCCTGAGAAGGCTGTATCACCTATCCAGGATCATAGAAAAGAATTAGAAAATGTTTCTAAGGCAGTATTTAAAATAGCACCAAAAGCTATAAAATACATTACAAATGATGGGTTATAAAACTTTAGTGAAAACACTGAAGTAGACCTAAATAAATGGAAATCTATCTCATGTTGCAGAGATATCATATAAATGTCACTTTCTATATCATAAAAATGTCAAGTTTTTATATCATAAAAATGTCAGTTTTCCCCAAATTGATTTATAAATTTAATGTATCTCCAATCAAAATTCCAAAGGGGCTTTTCACAGAATTAGAAAAATTGGTCATAAAATTTCTCTGGAAGATCAAAGAGCCAAAAATAATACTTCAGAAGAAAAGGAAGGAGATTTGCCCCACCATATATATAGACTCATTATAATGCTATACTAAAAAGGCAATATGGCATTAGCATAAGGAAAGAAAAACTGACCAATGGAAAAGAATAGAAACCAAAAATAAGCCCACACCATATATTGAATTTTGATGGGCAGTAGAGGTAACATGGCCAATCAGTGGAGAGAGAAAAAACTAGGCAACAAAAGAAGCTCAAAAAAATGGTTATTCATATAAAAAATTTAAAAGAAATCTTTACCTCATCCCAAACATAAAAGTCACATAACATTAATGTTGAAAGCAAAACTTTGAAACTAGAAGATAATAAGAGTTAATAACTTTCTGCCCTTGAGGTATGGAAGGGCAGCTTCAACAAGACAGAAAATTCCCAAATTAAAAAAAAAAAAAAAAACTGATAAACTTGATTATATTAATATTAGATCTTCTATTCATAAAAGACACCTTAATAAAAGAAAAAGTCAAGCTAAAACTTGGAAAAAAATGTTAACAACACATAAAACTGACAAAGGATTAGTGTTAAAATATACAAAGGATCTCTAGAAACCAATAAGGAAAAACACAAAACATATAAATAAGCAAAAGAGGGACTTCCCTGGTGGTACAGTGGTTAAGAACCCACCTGCCAATGCAGGGGACATGGGTTCAATCCCTGGTCCGGGAAGATCCCACATGCTACAGAGCAACTAAGCCTGCGAGCCACAACTACTGAGCTCACGTGCCACAACTACTGAAGCCTGCACGTCTAGAGCCTGTGCTCCGCAACAAGAGAAGCCACCGCAATGAGAAGCCCGTGCACCACAACAAAGAGTAGCCCCTGCTCGCCACAACTAGAGAAAGCCCACGCGCATCAATGAAGACCCAACACAGCCAAAAAAGTATAAAATTTAAAAAAAATGTTTTAAATAAGCAAAAGATATAAACAGGTGTTTACAGAAGAAACATCTATTGAGAATAAACATACGCATAACGAAAGATCTTTTTAAACACATTTGATTGGAGAAAAAACAAAACAAGAAATCGGACAATATGAAATATTGTAAACAATGGAGATTGGTGTGATTTCTTTACATTTCTGGAGGTACAGCAACTTTGAAAAACAATTTGCATTATCTTATAAAGTCACATATAATGATATTCTGTAACCCAGTAATTTTCACGAGAGAGGTGGGCTAATAGGCAAAGACATAGTGTTCATAATGTTAAAATACTGGAAAAACATGTAAAATACCCATCAATAAACAAATAGATAAATAAACTGTGGTACGTATCATAATATAATGTTATACAAAAGTAAGAATGAATAAAATACAACTACAGGTAACAACATGAATGAACGACAAAGTAGAGGGTCAAAATGGCATGTCCCAGAAAGCGATGTAGAATGGTAAAGTTATTACAGCTTCTATTATTACTCTGTTATTAAAGTAAACTGAACAATGTATTGCTTAGGCATATAAATATATGGGGTAAATGCATTTCATGAAAAGCAGAAGAAAACAAAATTTAGGATAGCATGCATGTCTGTGGAAATGCAACTGGAGTAGCACACAGAAATAAATGTAAGTTATTGATAAATTTCTAGTTCTTCATTAGCAGTGATTTTCAGGACAGGGGGCACGAGAGTGTCATACATAGACTAACGATGATAATGTGTCACCAACCAAGCACTGTTATAATTAATAAAATTTTGTTCCCCTGAGATTTTTTTTAAGTCCTATAAAGTTCTCACAACATTCAGGGTACTCTATTCAACTCTTCAAGATGAATTGTTTTAAAAGAGTCATTTGTTTTTTCCTATTTCTTTTAGAATTCATATTGTTATTTATTGGTAAGGAGAAGAAGAAAGAGAATAGAGAGTGAATGGGCAAATAAAGAGATATCTCCAAGTCTTCCCTGATGCTTCTGTTGCTGAGAGAATATAGTAGTCACTGGAACCTAGGCATTTTCATATATTACACTCATAACTACATCTATTTGAGAACAAGCTAAAGAAGGTTCACATGTTGTCATAACCCATAATTTTGCTCAGATGTAAATATGAATAATATGTATAGTACTTCTCAAATTGTAGCGTGCATGAGAATCACTCAAAGCGTTTGGAAAAAATGCAGAGACTCTGAATCAGTAGAACGGATGTGGGGTCAGGGAAACTACACTTTTCACCAGCCTTCAGGTGATTCTGTACATTTTGAGAAACACTATGACAAAGAGCTAGTGAGCCCAAAGGTAAATGCTTCTCAACATAGCTATGTAGTCTTTTCTTCATCAACAAATTCCACAGCTATATTATTAGTTGGGAATTTGAGCTTTTCAACTGGTCCTACAACATCCTGGTGACTGTCAAGAGATGACTGTAAATCTAAATCTAAAAGTCTGCATCTCACTCTTAACCAGTTATACCTCATCCAAACATGAGCATCTTAGGAATCATTTTAAGCTGATTAGAAAGCATAAAGAAGCAATGCAGAAAAGTGGCAAATCTCACTGAATCCAGAGTGAGGAACACTTTCTGTTTCTGCAATTTAATTTCCTTCCCCATTCCTCCAGTGGGGCAGCCTGGCGCCATCTTGGTAACTACTGAGATTTCCCCACCGTTCACAGCAGCAGGGCTGCCTGGACCTTGTACACTCTTATCCCCACCACATGCAGACTTGAAGGTCTTGGCCAAACACAATATACACTGTCAGACTCTGTTAAGTTCCATCTGGCAGTGACGCCATCAAAGCAGTCCCAGCACTACCCTAGGCCATGGCTCCTAGCTTTGCATTTCAAGGTCAGGTTAGGCACCCATCTCTATACCACCAAAACTCCTAAGAAGCAAGCTTTCCTGGCCATTTCTTGCAAAAACACACCAAGGTATTGTTTTCAGGGAATAAACAAGATCTGGTGCATTGCACTTTTGATAAATGGAAGAGTAAGTACTCCATGCTTTCTACATCTTTAACTGTGTGTTTCTAATATCTTACATCCCTCATTGACTACAACTGGTTCTTTTCTTTCTTTAATCAGGCATATTCTAAAAATTAAACTATCTTGAAGCATTTGGCTCAGAGTATCTATACACTTACTGGTATAATTTTTCATAAATAAAATGTACCAGAATACATGTGGTTGGGGCATCATCGATGACTGTCCTACATTATGGGTTCCAAATTTGTTTATTAGGCCCCCTCAATACACATGTAGAGGACTCTCACCCATCACCTTCCCACTGGGTATTTTTTCTTAGGTTTACATGGGCCTTAAGGCTAAGAGGAGATGTACACATGGGATAAATTATATGGAAACTGAGCAAGTCTTAGGCAATGACAGAGGTTGCTCCTGTTGAGGGGGTACCAAAGGAGGTACTGGCTTCCAACAAAGTGAAAGCTTCACCATCTGCTATCTAAAAGAACTGTTGTCATTCATATGTGTAGGCGAAGGTGGGCTGCCTCTGAGGAAATCTGGGAAGTCAGTTGACCCAGTTCCCACATAGATCCTGGATGTGCAAACATGCCCCTCCTTGCATGTTATGGACTGAATTCTGTTTCCCAAAATTTGTATGTTGAAGTTCTGAGGTACCCCCTAATACCTCAGAATGTTACTGTATTTAGAGACAGGGTCTTTAAAGAGGTAATTAAGGTAAAATGAGGTCATACGGGTGGGCCTTAATACAATCTGACTGGTGTCCTTACCAAAAGAAAAGCTTTGGACACTGACATGTACATGCACAAGGACCATGTGAGGACACAGTAAGAAGGCGGCCATCTGTAAGCCAAGGAAAGACCACAGAAGAAACTAAACCTGTCAACACCTTGATCTTGGACTACCAACCTCCAGAACTGTGAGAATTAACTTCTGTTATTTAAGCCACCCAGACTGTGCTATTTTGTTATGGCAGCCCCAGCAGACTAATACAATGTCCAGTAAAACCTTGGGCTCTTCTGGGTAGCAGCTACTTTCTCTTTTTGGGGCAACTTCTCCAACACCAGCTCCTTACTCCTACTGCCTACATGCATCTTGTAATCTCCTTTCATCAACTTCTTCACTCTTTCTTCACTACTTGTATTACTTTCTTAGGGTTGCCATTAATGAAGTAATACAAACTGGGTGGCTTAAAACAGGGAAATTTATTCTCTCACAGTTCTGGAAGCTAGAAATTCAAAATCAAGGTGTCATCAGGGTGATGCTCCCTTTGAGACTCTGGGTAAATACTGCCTTGCCTCTTCTGAGCTTTTGGAGGCAGCTGCTGTTAACCTGACATTTCTCCAGCAAAGATGGGTCTGCTTAAGATCAGCAGAGAATGGCAATCTGCAGTCTGCAACCATGGTGAGCCCTGCATGGCAAGGGAAGGGGAATGCTTTTATAGAGAGGAAAAGGATCTTGGGAGGTCTGTAGTAAACAAAGAGTCCATGGCTTCTCATTGGCTGAGTCCTTCCAGGGAAGAAGAGGAGTCTTCCCGTGGGGCTCTGCTACCATCGTAGGGTGAGAGAGCGCCCCCTGCTGGTCTCCCAACTCTATTTAATTGAGGTTTGTGTAATTTTTTTACACTGGCAATCCTTGGCACTTCGTGGCTTGCAGCTGCATCACTCCAATCTTTGCTGCTGTGGTCACATGGAGTTCCCCTGTGTTTCTCTGTCTTCTTGTGGTATTTTCCTCCTCTTGTTAGAACATCAGTCATATTGGATTTAGGACCCCACCCTAATAACCTCATTTTAATTTGATTACATTTGCAAAGACCCTGTTTCCAAACAAGATCATGTTCACACATACCAGAGTTTAGGACTTCAACATACCTTTTTGGAGGACACAATTCACCCCACAACACCACTCAACTCGGGAAAAATTTATATTTTCAGTCTCAAAAACCCCATCTCCTTTCATGTTTCTGATCAAAATGCTTTGTGCCATGAATTTCCTTCCTTCCGCCTCCTCTGCAATAGCCCCTACGTTTTTCTAATGCTTTCAGGACTTCTAAAAAATAGTAACCCCCACCAACTCTACCAGAGCTGGGTTGGTTTGTTTGTTTTCATCTCTTTTGTTCAGTGCTATATCCCCAGCACCCAGATCAGTGCTTGACACTTAAAAGGGTCCATAAACATCTCCTGAATAAACAAATGGCTACAAAGACTTGTCAAACACTTCACTTTCTGACTTGCCTCATACCTGCTCTTGGGCAAAAAGCCCAGTGCCAGCTAATTCCTTAAATATGAGGATAGGAAAGTAGAAAATATTAGAAAAAGAAAATCTTAATAAATAAAAAAATTATCAAGTTACATGCTACGATAGCCAAAGGACAGATTTCCAAAATAAACCAAAATCACGTATCAATAGGCAACTCAAATGATTTACTAATGTGTTAAAACAAGTTATAGTCTTTTTTCTTAGATGTGAGATAGGAATTTTAAATATGTGATGTCTCATTTAATATTAAGACTTAGAGGCTTTTCAGAAAGTCATTAGAGAAATCATTAACTAGATACCTCTGAATAGCTAAAGTTGGCCTCCTGAAACATGTCAGCCTACAATAAAGATATACTTGACGCTGGAATAATCTGACTCAGTGGTTGAATTCTGTACAACATGTACTATAGCTTAGAACTGAGAAAAAGAGAATAATCTTATTTTCAAAAATCACTTCAGCAGGCATAATGTCAAATTAAAGACGCAAGGGTAAGTGTTAACAAAAAATACAGAGAAATCTTCAGCTGTAAGGAACAAATAAACAAACACAGCCCGCCAGACCTCTTCCTTCAATAGCTGAGCACACTGGCAACTCAACACCTTCCCCCAGTGGGCGTGGCCCTCCTTCCCAAGGTTTTCTGCCTCACCCAGGTTCCTCACTGCTACCACCTCCATTAGTTTTCAGTACTAGAAACTATCCTATTCTATGTATTACTTTATGTATTCTCTATGTATTCATCTGTCTCACCTGGAGATGAGGAACTGTCTTTTTCACTGCTGAATGTCTAATGCTTTAAATCATACCTAACACATAGTAGTTGCTCAGTAAGTCCTTATCAACAGATTGACTAAAATATTCAGTAGAACGTTTCTTAACATGGAAATCATGGACACAAAAGAGATTAATAGAAGAGTTTTAAGAATATCCCATCCAGGAGAAGATGGCAGAAGAGTAAGACGCGGAGATCACCTTCCTCCCCACAGATATATCAGAAATACATGTACATGTGGAACTGTTCCTATAGAACACCCACTGAATGCTGGCAGAAGACCTCAGATTTCCCAAAAGGCAAGAAACTCCCCACGTACCTGGGTAGGGCAAAAGAAAAAAGAAAAAACAGAGACAAAATTATAGGGATGGGATCTGCACCAGTGGGAGGGAGCTGTGGAGGAGGAAAGGTTTCCACACACCAGAAGCCCCTTCACGGGTGGAGACTGTGGGTGGCAGATGGGGGAAGCTTCAGAGCCACGGAGGAGAGCGCAGCAACAGGGGTGCGGAGGGCAAAGCGGAGAGATTCCCGCACAGAGGATCGGTGCTGACCAGCACTCACCAGCCCAAGAGGCTTGTCTGCTCACCCGCCAGGATGGGTGGGGGCTGGGAGCTGAGGCGCGGGCTTCAGTCAGAAGCCAGGAGAGGACTGGGGTTGGCGGCGTGAACACAGGCTTAAGGGGGCCACGGTTAGCCGGGAGGGAGTCTGGGAAAGAGTCTGGACCTGCCGAAGAGGCAAGAGACTTTTTCTTCCCTCTTTGTTTCCTGGTGCGCGAGGACTCCGGGAGAACACACTGCGTGCCTCAGGCTCATACAACGTCACACCGGCCTCTGCCGCCACAGCCTTGCCCTGCATCCGTACCCTTCCATCCCCCTGGCCTGAGTGAGCCAGAGCCCCGAATCAGTTGCTCTTTTAACCCCCTCCTGTCTGGGCGAAGAACAGACGCCCTCAGGCGACCTACACGCAGAGGTGGGGCCAAATCCAAAGCTGAACCCCAGGAGCTGTGCGAACAAAGAAGAGAAAGGAAAATCTCTCCCAGCAGCCTCAGGACCAGAGGACTAAATCTTCACAATCAACTTGATGTACCTGCATCTGTGGAATACTTGAAGAGACAACGAATCATCCCAAATTGAGGAGGTGGACTTTGGGAGCAAGATATATTATTTTTTCTCCTTTTCCTCTTTTTGTGAGTGTGTATGTGTATGCTTCTGTGTGAGAATTTATCTGTATAGCTTTGCTTTCACCATTGGTCGTAGGGTTCGGTCCGTCTGGGTTTTTTTCTTTTTCTTTTTTTTTTTTACTTTAAAAAATTTTTTTCTTGATAATTTTTTTTACTTTTTATTTTAATAACTTTATTTTATTTTATTTTATCCTCTTTCTTTCTTTTACTCTGTTTTTTCTCCCTTTTATTCTGAGCCGTGGGGATGAAAGGCCCTTGGTGCTCCAGCCAGGAGTCAATGCTGTGCCTCTGACGTGGGAGAGCCAACTTGAGGACACTGGTCCACAAGAGAACTCCCAGTTCCACGTAATATCAAACAGTGAAAATCTCCCAGAGATCTCCGTCTCAACACCAAGACCCAGCTTCACTCAA
>NC_041218.1:55398694-55399016 GCF_002837175.3 Physeter macrocephalus
ACTTCTCTAAGCAGGAAAACAGAAAAGAAGGAAAAAACCTACAATAACATACTCACAACAATTACGAAAATGGTAATAGGAACATACATATCGATAATTACCTTAAATGTAAATGGATTAAATGTTCCCACCAAAAGACACAGACTGGCTAAATGGATACAAAAACGAGACCCGTATATATGCTGTCTACAAGAGACCCACTTCAGACCTAGGGACACATACAGACTGAAAGTGAGGGGATGGAAAAAGATATTCCATGCAAATGGAAATCAAAAGAAAGCTGGAATAGTAATTCTCATATCAGAAAAAATAGACTTTAAAA
>NC_041218.1:55399633-55400567 GCF_002837175.3 Physeter macrocephalus
AAAAAACCCCAAAGTTAGCAGAAGGAAAGAAATCATAAAGAACAGATCAGAAATAAATGAAAAAGAAATGAAGGAAACGATAGCAAAGATCAATAAAACTAAAAGCTGGTTCTTTGAGAAGATAAACAAAGTTGATAAACCGTTAGCCAGACTCATCAAGAAAAAAAAGGAGAAGACTCAAATCAATAGAAATAGAAATGAAACAGGAGAAGTAACAACTGACCACTGCAGAAATACATAGGAGCATGAGAGATGACTACAAGCAACTCTATGCCAATAAAATGGACAACCTGGAAGAAATGGACAAATTCTTAGAAATGCACAATCTGCCGAGACTGAACCAGGAAGAAAGAAAATATGAACAGACCAATCACAAGCACTGATATTGAAATTGTGATTAAAATCTTCCAACAAACAAAAGCCCAGGACCAGATGGCTTCACAGGCGAATTCTATCAAACATTTAGAGAAGAGCTAACACCTATCCTTCTCAAACTCTTCCAAAAGATAGCAGAGGGAGGAACACTCCCAAACTCATTCTATGAGGCCACCATCACCCTGATACCAAAACGAGACAAAGGCGTCACAAAGAAAGAAAACTACAGGCCAATATCACTGATGAACATAGATGCAAAAATCCTCAACAAAATACTAGCAAACAGAATCCAACAGCACATTAAAAGGATCATACACCATGATCAAGTGGGGTTTATTCCAGGAATGCAAGGATTCTTCAATATAAGCAAATCAATCAATGTGAAAAAACATATTAACAAATTGAAGGAGAAAAACCATATGATCTTCTCAGTAGATGGAGAGGAAGCTTTCGACAAAATTCAACACCCATTTATGATAAAAACCCTGCATAAAGTAGGCATAGAGGGAACTTTCCTCAACATAATAAAGGCCATATATGACAAACCCACAGCCAACAT
>NC_041218.1:55402085-55415636 GCF_002837175.3 Physeter macrocephalus
TAAGACGGGAATAAAGACACAGACCTACTAGATAATGGACTTGAGGATATGGGGAGGGGGAAGGGTAAGCTGTGACAAAGTGAGAGAATGGCATGGACGTATATACACTACCAAATGTAAAACAGATAGCTAGTGGGAAGCAGCCGCATAGCACAGGGAGATCAGCTCAGGGCTTTGTGACCACCTAGAGGGGTGGGACAGGGAGGGTGGGAGGGAGGGAGACACAACAGGGAAGAGATATGGGAACTTATGGATATGTATAACTGATTCACTTTGTTATAAAGCAGAAACTAACACACCATTGTAAAGCAATTATATTCCAATAAAGATGTTAAAAATATATTATATATCCCATCCAAAGAAAGAATGAAAATCTGAATTGTTTGCACATAGTGAGCTACAAGCTATATGATAAATGAAGTGAGATACAGTTCAAAGAGTAATTTGAACACAGTATTATTTGAAAATTGCAATTCTTAGAATAGAAATGGTGGAATGGGGGAAGGGCACTGTGGAGCCTTTAAAGTTTCACAGGGAGGGACTTCCCTGGTGGTGCAGTGGTTAAGACTCCACGGTCCCAATGCAGGGGGCCCGGGTTTGATCCCTGGTCAAAGAACTGGATCCCACATGCATGCCACAACTAGGAGTTCCCATGCCACAACTAAGGAGCCCACGTGCCACAACTAAGGAGCCCACCTGTCACGACTAAGACCTCGTGCAACCAAATAAATAATAAATAAATATATATATATATTTTAAGTTTCATAGGGAAAGAATCTGGGAGTCACTTATTTTTCAATTACTGAAAGGTCTATGCTAAAATACTTTTATGTACCCAAGTCATTACATTTATTTTCTTTATATAACAACAACAAAGACCTTCAGGCTTTATGGAGCATAGTGAAATACCAATATTTTTGCCATTTTACAGATGAGGAAACCAAAAGGTTAGAAAATAAATAACTGCTTAAAGCCACAAAACTAGTAAGTGCAAGAATTGGGCTTTGGACCCAGAAGATGCAAGGTAGAAAGATTAATGAAGATCTCAAAGACACTCCATGGTCAATTCTGACTCTGGTGTTCAAGAAAGTCAATATGACTCAAGAGAAAATCATCTCCCCTCTCCCAACATCTGAATTTGGGTTTGGGCTTATTACCAATTACTGCAATTCCCATATTATTGCTCATAATTTTTCTAGCTCTTTTATATAGGAGGATCTCAAAGCACTTTTAGTCATTGTAAATGATCAAATTGTTAACATTTATACTTGCTGTCAGATTATAAATCAGTTTACTACAATTACCTATATCTTCACTGAACTGTTGAAAAACTACATTATGCATTATTAAATAATATCTCTCAACTTGATACTTTCTAAATCAAGCAGTGGCCTTTCTTCATGCTGCAACATAATGCACTCTTATCTTTTGAAAGACCAGAAGAAGAAAAGGACATTTTATGCCACTCTAGAAAAATAAAAACACAAAAAAATTTTAAATAAATAAATAAGAATATCTGTGGGAGAAATGAATATATACAAAGTAAGCAGTAGTAGAAGGAGACAATAACTTTTCTTCAGGGGACATAGCAAAGAATATCCAGTAAGAATGGGATATACTCATATTAGATACGTCAAATGCATAGCCTCAGATTGTCTCCATCTCACCTGTCCTCTGGGAATTCAGCCTATTTCACTAAGTTACCACCTCATAGGCCAACTCAAAGACCCAGAATGCTGGATGGTTCAGCCACCTGCAGCTGACAGAGCCTGTACAGTCATCCATCTATCAGTGTGAGAGACTGATTCCAGAACACCACATGGATACCAAAATCCACAGATGCTCAAGTCCCTATATAAGATGGCCTCATATTTGCATATAACCTACACACATCCTCCCTTACAGTTTAAAACATCTCTAGATTACTCGTAATACCTAATACAATGTAAATGCTGTATAAAAACAATGTACATGCTATGTAAATAGTTGCCTGCACACAAATTCAAGTTTTCCTTTTTGAAACTTTCTGGAATTTTTTTTCCAAATATTCCACAGACGCAGAACCTATGGATATGGAGGGCTGACCGTAGTCTGATTCATGAAGTACCAGCTACAGGACAAGTCTGGATTCCGAAGCTTCACAACCTAATGACATAACCTAAATATGAAGGGGTGTCAACTCCCCATATAGTTTACTTTGACCAAGAAGAGACTGGAGATGGCAGGGAAGCAGTAGACAAATTTGCTTTGCATTTCCCCCTACAGAGGACCATTTGGGGATACAGTGCTTCTAAACATCCTGCCAGGAGACCTCTGTGTGGCTGGAAGACCACCTGTGTCCCTTTGTGAAACAAAAGATAAACTCAGCAATGCACCACCTTATGTTTGCTTTCTTCCTTCTTTACCTAACTTCCCCTTTTTCTCACTCTCACTGCCCTGGGATTGGATTACCAATGAAGCTTTAGAACCTAAGCTTTGCCCCAGGCTCTGTTTTCCGAGGACTCTAAAAACAGTCCAATGTACTATTTGAAAGTTGTCAATGCACAAGGTATAAAACTGGGTTTATAATAAGCCTTCTAATTAGTAGAAAAGATAAATATTTAGATGATAAACAGGGATCATGCTGCTTATTCATAAAGCCCAGCACACCTTTTGTTCTCAATACATAAATCAACTACAAATACCCATCAACATTAGCATTTTAGTAGCATACCATGGGGGGGGGAAATTATGTTTACATGAGGCTATTTTTCCCATCTTTGAAAAAAAAGAACATAATTACAAGTCCAATTTACACCAACAGCATTTTTTCTTATGAGGAAAAGTAATGCGACCAATTATCCAAGGTACCTATCTAAAATTTAATCACCATTTTCAAGTAAAATCTAGAAAAATAGTGTTACACATCCCTTAAAATCCATCGGCGCCCAGCAAACCCTGGACGTCATCCAGCTGCCTCCTGTTGTCTAGTCACTAACCTTTAAATTGAGAATAACCAGCTGAATTTCAAAACTGAATTATGCAAGTTTGATTTCCTCCGCTTGCCTCTCAGGAAAGGACATAAGAGTGGAAATGGCCTGGTAGAGCTGGTAGGAACAGTCAGGTGAATGCAGCATACTGCCATCAATGTCATTGTTTCAGGAGGCAATGGGCATGGTGGGCACAATCAGGCTTAACAGAGAAGAAAAATGATTTCAGCTGCGGCCACCAAGGAACGAGGCAGCAATTTTGCACAAGGAAGTGAATGTACTTTTGGGGGGTGCTGTGCTGTTCCCTGACCAGGGATCAAACTTGGGCCCCCAGGCATTGGAAGCTCAGAGTCCTAACCACTGGACTGCCAGGGAATTCCCTGAATATACTTTCTAGATAAAAATCTCCAAGGAAATCAGAAATTATAAGTAAAGAGAAGAGATGCTAAGAGAAACCCTTGACTTTTCTCTAACCACCATGAATTTCACCAGGACAAACTCTTCAAGCCATGAGGGTTACAATGAGGATGGCCAGGTATAGAGCCATTTCAATAAGAGGTTTACTGATGATCTGGAAGATTTTTTGTTTGTTTTTTTTTTTGCGGTACGCAGGCCTCTCATTCTTGTGGCCTCTCCCGTTGCGGAGCACAGGCTCCGGACGCTCAGGCTCAGCGGCCATGGCTCACGGGCCCAACCGCTCCGCGGCATGTGGGATCTTCCCGGACTGGGGCACGAACCCACGTCCCCTGCATCGGCAGGCGGACTGTCAACCACTGCGCCACCAGGGAAGCCCTGGAAGATTTTTAAAGACAAGAAAATGAAAACAATTGCTCCTGTGGTACAAACTGTTTGTTGAGCTTTGAAGTCTTCCTCTTTGATGCATTTTGGCCAGTAGCAATTAAAACCAAATGTGGGTTAACAGCACAAGAGATAAATAAGTATATGTCCTGAAAAAATAGAAGACATAGTCAGTACTTATCCCTGGATTTGTCTCGGAAAGCTAAAAGGCAGAATCCTTCCTATTGAGAGAGTCTTAGCATCATTAATACAAGGTAAGACTAATATAAATCAATTCCCCCCCCAAAAAAAGGCAGCTCAGTAACTATGCAATTCCATTTACTTTTGTTGGTATTTGAAAGCTACAGTCTCTTTAATTCTATGTCAGACATTCCATTCTTGATTTGGAAAATTTCTTTTATTAATTTACTTTATTTTATTTATTTTCTTTTTGGCTGTGTTGGGTCTTTGTTGCTGCACGTGGGCTTTTCTCTATCTGCTGCGAGCAGGGGCTACTCTTCATTGTGGTGCGAGGGCTTCTCACTGAGGTGGCTTCTCTTGTTGTGGAGCACGGGCTCTAGACACGTGGGCTTCTGTAGTTGTGGCACATGGGCTCAGTAGTTGTAGCTTGTGGGCTCTAGAGTGCAGGCTCAGTAGTTGTGGCACACGGGCTTAGTTGCTCCGCGACATGTGGGATCTTCCTGGACCAGGGCTTGAACCCGTACCCCCTGCACTGGCAGGCAGATTCTTAGCCACTGCGCCACCAGTGAAGCCCCAGAAGATTCTTTATCTTAAAGGCTTTTCCTTCAATGTCACATCTACTGTGCTCTAGCCACACATGCTATCTGTGGTCATCTTCTCTCCTAGGATAAACTTATTCTTAATAAGCTGCACCTATTCCTACCTTCTTCTCATGGTACCATTAGCAATGGGATGTATGCCAAGATCTGTAAGGATTTCCAGCCATCAAGGAGAGATGATCTTTTAAAGATAGTGCCATTCCCAGACCTTTCTCTTTCTTCATCAGAACTGAAATATTTTGTTTCCTTTTTCTTTGAGGTCTTACCTCATTTCCAGTTACAGTGGGTTATGATAGATGAGATGAATTAATTTTTGTCTAATTCTAGCTAATATATTATCCTTCCTAGAGAAACTAATAGTCTAACCATTTTAAAGACAAATATTTTCATCACTATGGAATGCAGACAGCAGGAAATTTTTGGTCAAGGGCCTTTTCTGTTCATCTCCAAATTATAAAACATGGAAGATTATCCAGCTGACCTACTCACAGTGCCAGTCCTAGGTTAGAGAAACAACTTAATTAATAGCCTCAGCAAATAAAACAGCAATTTAAACAGCCATGTAATGGATTTCTAGGGTCAGACTCTGGAACTCAAGTATCCGCCCAGTTATAAAAGCAAATGACTGTACAGTTACAGCATAGCTGCTTTTATTGCCAAGGTTGTTATACATAAATAGAATTCAATACATATTTTGTCCCCCTCGAATTGCCATCACATTGCTAAAGAGCAAGAACATTCAGACCAGAAAGCTGAGTTATTTTTTACAAGTAAAGTAAAGTAGACAGCAGCTGCAGGATTAATACATTCCCTTGATTTATTTACAGATGCACATTTTCATTAGCTGGGATTTGAACAGAATGGATTTTTATAACAAAAGCAATAGCAGTCCAATTCTGACTTTTATACACAGATGGGTTTCTCGCCGTCTCCTTGGACAGTTTTGAGCGTATCTTCTTCCAGCACACCCAGATGCATCTATTTGTAATGTTCGGCTTGCAGCCTAGAGGCAGAGTACCTAATTTCCCTCCCTAATCTGCAGAGCAAATCTCAGATGCAATGTGTTTTCTGTGTAGATGCAAGGAAGTCCTGGAGAGTTGGGCTGGAAATGCAAACAGAAGTTTTTTTCCCCCCTTCCTCCTATGAAAATTAAGGCATTTCATGCCTCTGTGATGATTTCTTTAGTTATCTATCTATATTTGCTACAATGATTTCCTAAATGGCTTTAGGCTGTATTACTTCCCCTTGCCTTAGAAAACAATCAAATTTGTGTTGTAAGTATCCCAGGCTGACTGTTCTGTTTGATCACAGTTATTAGACTACCCTCTAATGCTCTGAAATGGTTACCGTTTTAGACTTTCAGCTGCAATAGTTATAAATAACCACAGATTCTCAAAATTCCTTATGTGTGGTACACATGTTCATTGACCAGTCTTATTTGTGTTGGTGCCCGAGAAATGTTTGCTTACTGAATAAAGGCACTGTAGATGTGGCAGAGAACTTGACCGTCCCTCATCGCACAGCCCTGCCGCAGCTTTAGGAATGGAGCTGCTAGGACACCTTCAGGGGCTCTGGTTTAGAATGTTACTCAATTTTCTAACTGTGTTAGAGTAGCAATACAGTATCCCATGCTGTTAAGAAACATCGGATGTGGTGCTACTGAACAAGCCAAGGCAGTAAATAGACATCAAAACAATGGATGGTGGATATCCGGAGTGCTGGATGGAGACAACAGCACCCAAAGTCTTTGTGACTTCAGACTGCAGATCGCATCAGAACCCTGACCCCAAGATGCGTGCTCCCCCTTTTTCCTCATGCTTATTCCCTACTAGGCTGTCAGAGAGACCAAAGGAAGTGAAAGAACTGGAATGGCAGGTTAAGACTTGCCCACTCCATACTTTTATCCATATCTCTGTGCCTAAAAAATTAGGGAACTTCGTTGAAAAGAAAGACAGGAACTACAATATTAGCCAAGCGACCAGGAGATTACATTTGCAAGCCTCCTAGCCCATTCTCTCAGGCACAGCTTGTCACTTTCCCCTGACACATGCCTGTCCACATGTATGGATGAGTGGATTATCACTAGGCAAAGACAAATTAGTTTCAAGTCTGAAACGATAAAGTGTTTGTCTGCTGGATTACATTCCCCTGTTGTTTTACCAGCAAGGTGACTTGGAAAAGTAAAATAGCATCGGCCCTTTCTACGCCAAATGCAGAAGAAGAGTTAAAATGATGCTCACCAACACTGATGGTGGTCCTTACTCCAACAAACCTGAGTGAGCAATACACTTTTTAAACTACAGTGGTGAGAAAGAAAACTCAGTTCCCTATCCAAAGTGTATTGCATAGCTAGAAGTCCCACCACCTCAAGTTTTACACACGCTTCCAGGTAAAGATGGTTGCACCCAATTTCCACCCAGAGTGTACTTGCTAACAGTTCATCTGATTTCTTGAAACCTCAAGTATCATAATATCAATCTCAGTTTCAAGAACCTGAGTGGCTAAGTTACAATGTAAAGGTCCCTTCTTATCGAATCCTGTGGAAATCATCCTCTCTGAACTTTATTTTAGATGCAGCATTTGTTGTGTGGAATTTATAGTCAGTGTTCGGTGCCCATGTTTTATTTGTCCAATTTTTTAACGTAGCATGAGTTCTTCTGAGATTCACCTCTGCTTAGCTAAGGCAATCATAGAATAAAAACAAATACATAAATAAAAAGGACTTTTTTTCATAGAAATACTGACACAACCTTAACTGGAACGGAGAGAGTCATGCAGCCATAAGAATAAAAGTAGCAAACGTTAGCAATCTGCTTCATAGCAGGAAATAAAATGTATTTTAGTAAAAACATGAGCACTGCTCCAACTGTTATTTTTCACACAGCTGTGATAAAAGAACAATAAAAGTGATAAGGCATAAAAATTCCTGAGTAAACACACATATAACATAAAGTGGAAGCTCAGATCTAAAGTGTTTTGTTTTACTTGTAGATGCTAAACATACCATG
The DNA here is from genome assembly GCF_002837175.3 of Physeter macrocephalus. Classification (NCBI taxonomy): domain Eukaryota; kingdom Metazoa; phylum Chordata; class Mammalia; order Artiodactyla; family Physeteridae; genus Physeter; species Physeter macrocephalus. The sequence goes on from NC_041218.1 coordinate 55,409,640, forward strand.
GCTGATGCTTTAATTTTTTTTTTTAACACCTATCAATTTTGTTCACTTGTACAATCTAATGGATGCTAGAGGCTTCCAATAAATATGTTGCATTAAGAAATATTCTCCCTCAGCCTGTGCATTTGACATCTTGTCACTTTGTAACACTACATACTTTTGAATAGATATCATATCTATTGCCTCTTGATAAGAAAAAAATAGCAAAGCAGTACCAATGAATATTTTGTATAGAAAAAAATTTTTTTCATTCCCTTAGAAATTATGTAATGCTGTCCCTGCCTCTTAAAAATCTGAGTCTTTCTCAAGGTAATAGAACACTTCTTTAATCATTAGAACAAATGGATGTTTGCCCAACAATAAGAACTGTTATTTTCTAAAATACAAACATTCCTTCTAGAATGTTCTTGGGGCAAATAAATGATGTGTAAAGCACGTAAACAACAAAATGTACTCAGAACAAGAAAGATGACAATATTTTCCTAAGTATTCATCATGATGTCTATAAAATACTCTATGGCCTTTGGCTCAAGGCATGGTTAAAGAACAGAGATAAGTCCCAGACTGATTATTTCTCCCTTTGAATAAATAGCTGCTCTCCCACTGACATTAAGTCTGTGAACTCATACACCCAGTAGCCATAAAACACATGCAAACCTGTGGCTCTCCCCTAATTTCCTTTACCCTAGACCTGGTACACAGTATTTATTCATTCATTCTTTTTTTTTTTTTAAACAAACAAATATCAAAGCACCTCCAATGGGCAAAGGACTGCAGAGACCTATGACCACCCATATTGTTGTGGCAGAGCTACCTGTTCAACAAAGATCTGGGTTCCTATCCCATAGTGTCTAGGGAAGCATCTTCTAGCCAGACGCTATATTTCCTGGGCTTTCTTTGCATCTGGCCGTGGCCAGGTGACTACAGAGTATAAACAGAAGAGAAGTATAAACTCTTTGGGACCAACCTGGTTAAGAAGCAAACGTTCTCTCTCTAGTCTCTCTTGGCCTTACTTGGCATCCTTGGAAGCCACATGTTGAAGAGGGCAGTGCCTGAGATGGAAAGAGCCTGGTTGCTACATCACCACACAGAAGACTGCCTGCCAGAGACCACACTGAAATTTTATAAGAGTAAGAATAAACTTCAGCTGTGTTATACTATTTTGATTTGGGAATTATCTGTTATGATAATTAACACAATCATATATAAGAATCTTTTTCTCAGGAACTTACCTTTAATAAGAGAGATGACTACTTCTAATCTTTTTGGAGAAAAAAATCAGACACATTTATATAAGATAATAAGGGTGATAAGGCAAATAACCCCCAATTATACTTTAGAATACCATCAGCATAGTGAGAAAGGGATCTGGGTTTCAAAAAACAGCAGGATCAGTTAAATCTACAGTTATTGGAAAAGGCCTCATGGAGAAAGAGGCCTTTTAACTTGATTTCAAAGGATGGATAGCAGTGTGACAAGTAAGAAACAAAGTTGAAAGGCATTTCAGGCTGAGGGAACTGTGTGATCAAGCAGGGAGGAAATACAGTGCAACGATTTGGGAATAGCGAGTGTCTGCACAAAGGATTATAGCCTGCCCAAAAGCAATCATGAAATGGTTAAACAGAACCTCCCAAGTTGCTACAGTTCAGAACTTACTGATAACCTGAGATGTGAATTATAAAACCATGGCTTTGGCACTGTGGAGGGATCAACATGTACTGGAGGAGGGTCATTTCATCTTAAAAGTTTTTCCCTTCTTTCCAAAAATCCAGGTGCTAGAATGTCTCTATTACCATTGTAGACAATGAGAGAGTGATACAAGGATTTCAAAGATCTGAGAGGTCACAGAACAGAGAGGGACAAAAAGCACATACCCAGTGAGCACCAATGTAAAAATGGAAATAATTGCTCCAGAAATTGACATTTCTCAAGAAGCAAGATGAGACAGAAATCCTCCAATCCCCAAAATGCGTGCATCTGTAGCGCTGTCAGCAATAATTGGGCAAATAATGCTATATTGATTAATTACAAAGCTTTCTTCAACTTTATGAATGAGATTAAAAACTCTGATTTTAAAATTCAAAGAACTGATAAATCAGCATTCTTTCTGAGATTGACATAGTTCACAAAGAGTGACTAGAAAACCTAGAAGATAAGAGAAGGGAATAATTATGGCTAAGGAGCTCCCCAACCTTATTTTGAAGGGATTGAAAATTAAGACCAGGAAAAGAATTTGGAAGATGGCAGAGGACTAAGACATGGAGATCACCTTCCTCCCCACAAATACATCAAAAATACATCTACACGTGGAACAACTCCTACAGATCACCTACTGAACGCTGGCAGAAGAACTCAGACCTCCCAAAAGGCAAGAAAATCCCCACGTACCTGGGTAGGGCAAAAGAAAAAAGGAAAAACAGAGACAAAAGAATAGGGACGGGACCTGTACCTCTGGGAGGGAGCTGTGCAGGAGGAAAGGTTTCCACACACTAGAAGCCCCTTCCCGGGTGGAGACTGCAGGTGGTGGAGGGGCAAGCTTCAGAGCCACAGAGGAGAGCGCAGCAACAGGGGTGCAGAGGGCAAAGAGGAGAGATTCCCGCACAGAGGATCAGTGCAGACCAGCACTCACCAGCTCGAGAGGCTTGTCTGCTCATCCACTAGGGCGGGTAGGGGCTGGGGGCTGGGAGCTGAGGCTCCGGCTTTGGAGGTCAGACCCCAGGGAGAGGACTGGGGTTGGCTGCATGAACACAGCCTGAAGGGGGCTAGTGCACCACAGCTAGCCGGGAGGGAGTCCGGGAAAAAGTCTGGACCTTACTAAGAGGCAGGAGACCACTGTTTCAGAGTGCACGAGGAGAGGGGATTCCTTCCCTGTCTGCCCACAGAAGGCAAAGCACCACCTAAATGAGCTCCAGAGATGGGCGCGAGGCGTGGCTATCACCTCGGACACCAGAGACGAGCATGAAACGCTAACGCTACTGCTACAGTACCAAGAATCCTGTGTGCAAGCACAGGTCACTATCCACACACACCCCTGGAAGCCTGTGCAGCCCACCACTGCCAGGGTCCCATTATCCAGGGACAACTTCCCCAGGAGAACACATGGAGCGCCTCAGGCTGTTGCAACATCACTCCAGCCTCTGCCACCACAGGATCGCCCTGCATTCCAATTATAACTACCATACCCCTCCCTCCCCCCAGCATGAGTGAGCCAGAGCCCCCTAATAAGCCAATGCTTCAACCCCACACTGATGGGTGGGAACAAAAGCCTGAGGACAACCTACACGCAGAGGTGGGGCCAAAACCAAAGCTGAACCCCAGAGCTGTGTGAACAAAGAAGAGAAAGGGAAATTCCTCCATGCAGCCTCAGGAGCAGCTGAATAAATCTCCACAATCAACTTGAGGTACCCTGCATCTGTGGAATACCTGAATAGACAATAAATCAACCCAAAATTGAGGCGGTGGACTTTGGGAGCAACTGTAGATTTGGAGTTTGCTGCCTGCGACTGACATGTTTCTGATTTTTATTTCAGTATAGTTATTAGCACTTGTTATCACTGGTGGATTTATTTATTGGTTTGGTTATTCTCTTCTTTTTTTATTATTTTTTATTTTTTTATTTTAATAACTTTTTTATTTTAATTATTTTATTTTATTTTATTTTATTTCTTTTTTTCTCACTTTTCTTCTGAGCCGTGTGGCTGACAGACTCTTGGAACTCCGGCCTGGTGTCAGGCCTGAGCCTCTGAGGTGGGAGAGCTGAGTTCAGGACAATGGACCACCAGAGACCTCCCGGCCCCATGTAATATCAGTCGGCAAGAGCTCTCGCAGAGATCTCTGTCTCAATACTAAGACCCAGCTCCACTCAATGACCAGAAAGCTCCAGTGCTGAACACCCCATGCCAAACAACTAGCAAGACAGGAACACAACCCTACCCATTAGCAGAGAGGATGCCTAAAATCATACTAAGTTCAAAGACATCACAAAACACACCACCAGATGTGGTCAAGCCCACCACAGAGACAAGATCCAGCCTCAGCCACCAGAACAAAGGCACCAGTCCCCTGCACCAGGAAGCCTAAACAAGCCACTGTACCAACCTTAACCACTGGGGGCAGACACAAAAAACAACAGGAACTATGAACCTGCAGCCAGCGAAAAGGAGACCCCAAACACAGTAAGTTAAGCAAAAGGAGAACACAGAGGAATATGCTGCAGATGAAGGAGCAAGGTAAAAAACCACCAGACCAAACAAATGAAGAGGAAATAGGCAGTCTACCTGAAAAAGAATTCAGAGTAATGTAAGTAAAAATATCCAAAATCTTGGAAATAGAATGGAGAAAATACAAGAAATGTTTAACAAGGACCTAGAAGAACTAAAGAGCAAACAAGCAATGATGAACAACATAATAAATGCAATTAACAATTCTCTAGAAGGAATCAATAGCAGAATAACTGAGGCTGAAGAATGGATAACTGACCTGGAAAATAAAATAGTGGAAATGACTACCACAGAGCAGAATAAAGAAAAAAGAATGAAAAGAATTGAGGACAGTCTCAAAGACCTCTGGGAAAATATTGAACACACCAACATTCAAATTATAGGGGTCCCAGAAGAAGAAGAGAAAAAGAAAGGGTCTGAGAAAATATTTGAAGGGATTATAGCTGAAAACTTTCCTAATATGGTAAAGGAAATAGTCAATCAGGACCAGGAAGCGCAGAGAGTCCCATACAGGATAAATCCAAGGAGAAACACGACAAGACACATACTAATCAAACTATCAAAAATTAAATACAAAGAAAAAATGTTAAAAGCAGCAAGGGAAAAACAACAAATAACATACAAGGGGATCCCCATAAGGTTAACAGCTGATCTTTCAGCAGAAACTCTGCAAGCCAGAAGGGAGAGGCAGGACATATTTAGAGTGATGAAAGGGAAAAACCTACAACCAAGATTACACTAGCCAGCAAGGATTTCAATCAGATTCAATGGAGAAATTAAAACCTTTACAGACAAGCAAAAGTTAAGAGAATTCAGCACCACAAAACCAGCTTTACAACAAATGCCAAAGGAACTTCTCTAGGCAGGAAACTCAAGAGAAGGAAAAGACCTACAAAAACAAACCCAAAACAATTAAGAAAACGGTAATAGGAACATACATAACAATAATTACCTTAAATGTAAATGGGTTAAATGCTCCAATCAAAAGACATACACTGGCTGAACAGATACAAAAACAAGACCCGTATATATGCTGTCTACAAGAGACCCACTTCAGACCTAGGGACACATACAAACTGAAAGTGAGGGGACAGAAAAAGATATTCCACGCAAATGAAAATCAAAAGAAAGCTGGAGTAGCAATTCTCATATCAGACAAAATAGACTTTAAAATAAAAACTATTACAAGAGACAAAGAAGGACACTACATAATGATTAAGGGAACAAAGATGGGTTTAATTGATATTTATAGGACATTCCATCCAAAAACAACACAATACACCTTCTTCTCAACTGCTCATGAAACATTCTCCAGGCTAGATCATATCTTGGGTCACAAATCAAGCCTTGGTTATTTAAGATAATTGAAATCATATCAAGGATCTTTTCTGGCCACAACACTCTGAGATTAGAAATCAGTTAAAGGAAAAAAACTGTAAAAAATACAAACATATGGAAGCTAAACAATATGCTACTAAATAACCAAAAGATCACTGAAGAAATTGAAGAGAAAGTCAAAAAATACCTAGAAACAAATTACAATGAAAATACAATGACCCAAAACCTACGGGATACAGCAAAAGCAGTTCTAAGAGGGAAGTTTATAGCAAATCAATCCTACCTCAAGAAACAAGAAAAATCTCAAATAAACAACCTAACCTTTCACCTAAAGCAATTAGAGAAAGAACCAAAAAAAACCAAAGTTAGTGGAAGGAAAGATGTCAAAAATATCAGATCAGAAATAAGTGAAAAAGAAATGAAGGAAACGATAGCAAAGATC
>NC_041218.1:55415763-55430625 GCF_002837175.3 Physeter macrocephalus
TCAAGAAAAAAAGGGAGAAGACTCAAAACAACAGAATTAGAAATGAAAATGAAGAAATAATAACTGATACTGCAGAAATACAAAGAATCATGAGGGATTACTACAAGCAACTCTATGCCAATACAATGGACAACCTGGAAGAAATAGACAAATTCTTAGAAAAGCATAACCTTCTGAAACTGCAGCAGGAAGAAATAGAAAATATAAACAGACCAATCACTAGCAATGAAACTGAAACTGTGATTAAAAATATTCCAACAAACAAAAGCCCAGGACCAGATGGTTTCACAGGTGAATTCTATCAAACATTTAGAGAAGAGCTACCACCTATCCTTCTCAAACTTTTCCAAGACATAGCAGAGGGAGGAATACTCCCAAACTCATACTATGAGGCCACCAGCACCCTGACACCAAAACCAGACAAAGATGTCACAAAAAAAAGAAACCTACAGACCAATATCACTGATGAACATAGATGCAAAAATCCTGAACAAAATTACCAGCAGACAGAATCCAACAGCACATTAAAAAGATCACACACCATGATCAAGTGGGATTTATCCCAGGAATGCAAGGATTCCTTACTATATGCAAATCAATTAATGTGATACACCATATTAATGAAACAAGCTTTCAAAAAAATTCAACACCCATTTATGATAAAAACTATCCAGAAAGTGGACATAGAGGGAACTTACCTCAACATAATAAAGGCCATATATGAAAAACCCACAGCTTACATTGTTCTCAATGGTGAAAAACTGAAACCATTTGCTCTAAAATCAGGAACAAGACAAGGATGCCCACTCTCACCACTATTATTCAACATCGTTTTGGAAGTTTTAGCCACAGCAATCAGAGAAGAAAAAGAAATAAATGGAATCCAAATCAGAAAAGAAGAGGTAAAGCTGTCACTGTTTGCAGATGACATGATACTATACATAGAGAATCCTAAAGATGTTACCTGAAAACTACTAGAGCTAATCAATGAATTGGGTAAAGTAGCAGGATACAAAATTAAAGCACAGAAATCTCTTGCATTCCTATACACTAATGATAAAAAATCTGAAAGAAAAATTAAGGAAACACTCCCATTTACCATTGTGACAAAAAAGAATAAAATACCTAGGAATAAACCTACCTAAGGAGACAAAAGACCTGTATGCAGGAATCTATAAGACACTGATGAAAGAAATTAAAGATGATACAAACAGATGGAGAGATATACCGTGTTCTTGGATTGGAAGAATCAGCATTGTCAAAATGACTATACTACTGAAAGCAATCTACAGATTCAATGAAATCCCTATCAAACTATCAATGGCATTTTTCACAGAAGTAGAGGAAAAAATTTCACAATTTGTATGGAAACACAAAGGACCCCTAATAGTCAAAGCAATCTTGAGAAAGAAAAACGGAACTGGAGGAATCAGACTCCGTGACTTCAGACTATACTACAGAGCTACAGTAATCAAGACAGTATGCTACTGGCACAAAACAGAAATATAGATCAATGGAACAGGATAGGAAGGCCAGAAATAAACCCACGTACATATGGTCACCTTATCTTTGATAAAGGTGGCAAGAACATACAGTGGAAAAAAGACAACCTCTTCAATAAGTGGTGCTGGGAACTCTGGACAGATACATGTAAAAGAATGAAATTAGAACACTCCCTAACACCATGCACAAAAATAAACTCAAAATGGATTAAAGACCTAAATGTAAGACCAGACACTATAAAACTCTTAGAGGAAAACACAGTAAGAAAACTCTTTGACATAAATCACAGCAAGATACTTTTTGACCCACCTCCTAGAGAAAGGGAAATAAAAACAAAAATAAACAAATGGGACCTAATGAAACTTAAAAGCTTTTGCACAGCAAAGGAAACCATACAAGATGAAAAGACAACCTTCAGAATGGGAGAAAATATTTGCAAAACAAACAACTGACAAAGGATTAATCTCCAAAATATACAAGCAGCTCATGCAGCTCAATATCAAAAAACAAACAACCCAATCCAAAAATGGGCAGAAGATCTATATAGACTTTTCTCCAAAGAAGTTATACACATTGCCAACAAACACATGAAAGAATGCTCAACATCATTAATCACTAATCATTAGAGAAATGCAAATCAAAACTACAATGAGTTATCACCTCACACCAGTCAGAATGGCCATCATCAAAAAATCTACAAACAATAAATGCTGGAGAGGGTGTAGAGAAAAGGGAACCCTCTTGCACTGTTGGTGCATAGAGGGGTGGGATAGCAAGGGTGTGAGGGAGATGCAAGAGGGAGGGGATATGGGGATATATGTATGCATATAGCTGATTCACTTTGTTATACAGAAGAAACTAACACAACATTGTAAAGCAATTATACTCCAATAAAGATTTAAGAAAAAAATGCACATAAAAAGAAAAAAAGAAAATTAAGATCAGAACCCTACTATACAATAATTATTCTTCAATGTTTCTTTATGCTTGAGTTGATAATTTAGAAAACTATGAATCATTTTCATTCCACAGTATAAACACACTCATTCTTTACAATGGTTCTTTTAGGAATTTTTTAACTGACAAAATGAAGGATTATTCAACAAATGATGTTTATCTAGAAAACACACCTGCACTACATTTTAGTTTACATGTAGAATTGCACATTTATAGACAAATGTCCATTGGCAAATAACTTTACTTCTCTGCAAAAGCCCAGATATATTTTGCCTACAAAAAGAGAGAATATTCTTTCTTCAAGGTCCATTTTGTCAAGGGTGCAGAAGAGACCCACTTTTATGGACTGAATGTTTGTGTCCCACCAAGGTTCATATGTTGAAACTCTACCTCTCATATGATAGTGTTAGGAGGTAGGGCCTTTGGAAGGTAATTAGAAACAGATGAGGTCATGAGGGGAAAGCCCCCATAAATAGGATTAGTGCCGTTATAAGAGTCAGAAGAGAACTGGCTTCCAACCTGTGCTCTCTGCAATGCGAGGACACTCTGAGAAGTCAGCAGTCTGCAACCTGGAAGAGGGTTCTCACCAGAGCTCGACCACGCCGACACCCTGATCTCAGACTTCCAGCCTCCAGAACTGTGAGAAATAAATTTCTGCTGTTTATAAGCCACCCAGTCTTTGGTGTTTTGTTATAGTGGCCAGAACTAAGACACCTATCCAAATTTAAACCAGTTCCTACTGCCTCCTCTTTAGAAGTTTGAACACAGAGTCTGACTCTATAAAAAGAAAAATGTTTCCTTGCTTTTGTTTGCCTGTTTAAAGACATGCATAGTTTTCAAACTTTTTTACAAACATTAGGTGTCCTAATGTTCTGTGTTGTCTGTTCAGCTTCTCTTGGGCTAGGGAATAGAAGTCAGAGGCTCATTTCCAAGAGAGCACTGTGTGAAAAAAAGAAAACTGTGAAGAAAAGTTGTGGAGTGAGCAAATGAAGCAAGCTTAACAGTTTCCTTCAACAGCCTGCCAGCAGCTCCGTGTGCCCAGGACTATGCCAGTCCCGAGTGCATCCTTCCTTGCTGTCCCCACTTCTTTTCTTATTATCTTGCTTCTTCCCACCCTGTACTACAATAATTTACAAGAAGAGAAGTTTGGATAAATGTACTTATGCTTTAAAAAGAAATTTTCATTTAAATTGATGCGAACGTCAAAGGAAGACAAAAATATCCCCTTTCTACACAGTTGAGTAGCTCTTTTTCCTCTTAAAATATTTTTTCAGAAAATCTAAAATATGTGAGGCTGGAGATTCTTTTAGATAGCAAAGAAAGGAGATGTACTCTGTGCATGAATAAGGAAATTTTTCTGAAACCTCACTTCTTTCTATAATGGAAAGCAGTTAGAAAACAAATTAGCACAATGCATTTTCTTAAGAACATTTTCCTTGAAAAAAATAATAATAACTTAATTCAAAGACCTAAGCCTGAATCAAATTTTCTCTTTGATAATCTCTAATTTCACATGCTTCCCTGGGCCTTCTCTCCTATCTGAACCACCTTCCCAGGTTCATCCTCCATCGCATCATGAGAGGTGGCTACATAAAAATATAGCCTTTATAGCACCATCCCCTGGTTAAATTAACTCAACGGTACCTAACGCCAGCTTTAGGAAAGCATACAACTCACGTCATTATCTCTTTTCTTTTTAAGTTGCCAACCTCATTTGCTCTCTCTGACCTCCTTATACTCCAGCAGTAATGACTTACTTTGATCCATATTAACATACCATAGCGTTTCATGCACACCATTAATTTGTTCTTTCTCTTTGCTTTGAGTGGAATGAGGCTTTCTTCCTCTGTTTACTTGGTGAGCTCCTATTGATCTTCCAAACCCTTTGTATCAGTCAGAGTTGAATTTGGGAAACAGAATTCACTCCAGGTATGTCAGACAGGAAGGCATTTAATGCAGGAAATGAAATGCCAAGGAAACTTTTGAAAGGATTAGAGTAACACAAGTCAGGGCCACCAATAAGCTTTCAGGTCACAACAGTGCAGGTATGATCCAGAAATTGGGAGCTGCTGCTGACAGTCAGAGGTCAGAAAGCTATAAGAACTACTGCCTATGTAGTAGCTGCCCCCACAGTCAAGGGTGATGACTTGGCAGTGAAACAAGGAGTCTGATCACTATATAAAAAACAATGTTTGCTGGATCTCTGTATGTCAGCTGCCATCACCGCCAAAGGAAAAATGACTCTATTCTCTCCTGCTTTGCAAATTTTTCACTAGAGCATTTCACTATACTTTTTTGCCTTCCAACTGCTATAGGGTATAGGGACATTGAAGAAGAGGAAATAGGTGCTGAGTATCAGTAGATAATAACAGGAATTGTATCCTCTGTCAAGCTCTTCTTTGGACTCTCCACCCCTAAGAGTCTTGGTTAATCATTCCCTCCACCATATTACCTCTGTTTTTTACTAAGCATGTTCTTCTATTATCTTAGTAGTCCTACCATATTACAAAATTTGGGGAAACACATATAGTTCATATATTATAAATACCTGAAAATTATTTTATTCATCTTTTTTAAATCCCAAGTGCCTAGCATAGTCTCTGGCACATAATACGTATCCATATTTTATTTCAAATATTATTAAGTAGCACTTTAATTTACAAAAAATATTAACTTTGAAAAGTGAGATTTTCAGTTTCAGTCTCCTCTTCAGTAGACTCGAAAAATACAGAGTTGGAAGGTGGTGACACTGAACTCTCTTGAGATTTCAGTAAATTCTCCTTTTCATGGAAGAATAATGTCTTAGAATGTTATTCAATTAAAAGGCAAATTTGAGGATGCGTTGGTTCTAGTAGATATTCTACTCATTGTACTGTCCAGTGATCAATTTGCTCTTCCCAACAGAGGACAGAAAATCAGGCATTTTATTGCACTTACTTAAATTATATTTCATTTATGCATTGGGTTAAATAATCTCTGGGCATGCTTATAAGCTTCACAAGTAAAAACACAGCAAGCAATTTGAATTTATGTTCTAATATAGATTAAGTATCAAAAGAATATTCAAATAAGATTCAGAATATATTTTTATATTCCACTCACAATAATTTCTTTATTAGAGTGTGGTGGGTAAGGGAGAATGTCTATGTCTAGCTTCTCACGCCTCTGGAGTGGGGCAGATTGACTTTCACAATGCAGCCTATGTACAGTCCTGTGATTCTAAACCACAAGTCATAGATTAAGCAAAAAAATCCTAAAGACATACAATATTCCTCTGGACTCCATACAAACAGCCAGTTGTCCACTGGAGGCTTGATTTAAGGGAAAACTAAGATATAATAAAACTAGCAATGCCTTTTTAAATACTAAGCTAGTAATGTTTTACATAAAATTATGTCACATACTAAGAGAATATTATATGGCCCAAGATGAATTTACCTTTTAGTTTCACTTAAATTCAGTACTAAGAATCAAAAGTAAAATGAGACTACTCTAGAGAAAAATTAAGAGCAGACACTGCAGTTATCAGTAAAGAAATTAACTGCAGAGGATATAACTTTCTTCATTAGTTCTTAGGTAATTTTAAGTGCTTCCCTTGACCTTTACAAATGAAGGCAATGAGGTACCTAGAGCTTGTGTTGAGAATACCAAAGAAGCAGAATTCATCAGTGTTATGGTCTAGATGTTTGTGTCCACCCAAAATTCATATATTGAAACCCTAACCCCCAGTGTGGCTGTATTTGGAGACAGGGCCTCTAAGGAAGTAATTAAGGTTAAATGAGGTCATGGGGGCAGTGGGGTGGGGGAGGGGAGAGGCTGATCTGATTGGATTAGTGTCCTTATAAGAAGAGACACCAGAGAGCTCAATCTCTCTCTTCCTGCATCACAGAGGAACAGCCATATGAGGACACAGTAAGAAGGCAGCCATCTGCAAGCCAGGAAGAGAGTCCTCTTCAAAACCAACTAAGCAGACACCATGAACTCAAACTTCCAGTTTCCAGAACTGTCATAAAATACATTTCTGTTGTTTAAAACAGCCAGTCTGTGGTATTCGGTTATGGCAGCTTAAGCAGACTAATACAATCAGCAAGCCAACTAAGGTCCTTCCCCACTCCTGCTGTCACCTACACACATATCGTACCTTCACTGAAAAGCTGAAGGCCTTGGTAACAGCATAGGAAAAGCAGGTGAAAAGTACTAAAGTTCTTACACACTGCTATTAAGGAAAGTGCCAAACACATACTTTCTCCCTCTGACATTTCTCACTTAAGGCTACTCCTGATAAAGATATTTATATGGATAAAATTAATGTTATACTGATTTCGCATGCATAAGAATGTTGCAATAAGACCACCACAGTGTGATTTAGCCACCCAGGAAAACCCTGGGCCATACACCTTTGTTCAGAGCACTGGATTACAAAAATAGAAATGGGATTCTAGGTTCACGAGAACACAAATCCCACCACATATTTGTAATTATTTTCTGTACATAATGTGTTTAAAATTGTTCTAAATCTTGGCATTGGAATTAATAATAAGAAGTAACACCTTTCAAGTCATTTAATTATAAGCTAAACCTAAGAGGTAGAAACATTCTCACCATTAATCAAATTAATACTTGAAGGCATTGGACCCACCATTTCCTGGAAAAAGAATAATTTTGGTGTAACTAGTAAAGGCTATATCCCAATTAAATTGGTTTCCACACCCTGTCTACCTTCTGTCAAATTTTTGGCCACTTATAAGGACTGCTCTCAGACCTAAGCTATGATCTAAAATTTAAAACTCTAAATTCAGAAATACCTTTAAATGATCATAAATATTGTGCTGGTTATAAAGCTCTTATCTGTCAGCTCCAAATCTATAATTCTATACTCTTGTAATCCTGAGGCTAAGACTGTGAAAACTACTTTTGTCCTTTGTCAGCTTGCTCCCTGTTTGGTGCAGCCAGTAGTGGTATTCTCTGGGAGAGACTGGAAGGCAGGAGAAGGGGAAAGGGAATCATTCCTTCCTGTTTCTCTCTCTGTTATCTAGTACTGGCTCTTCATCCCAACAGCAGCCATTGGCATTCCTGGAACTAGCTTCATTGCACCCTTCTCAGATGACCTGCAGTACATGGGTCATGACCCCTGTTCAGTAATCTGAACCCCAACGTACAGAGTCTGTACGCTTCTAGATTCGGAAAATCCTAACCTCTTTTTTTGTATGCTCCAGCCATTTGGATGGTAGCTACTTTCTACAGTTGTTATGGCTGGACTTTCTCATTTTGCTCTTTCAGCTTTACTTAACCAATCCCCTAGATTAGACTTTCTTTGTTGAAATACCTAGTGTGGTTCCTGTTTTCCTGACTGGACCTTCACAAATACATATATGGAAAATGACATTTAAATTTTAGGAAGGTGCACTCAAGTAAAACTTATTTCACATTCCAACTACATTATCCAATATCCAAAACTATCTCAAGCACAAATGGATTATGTACATAAAAGACTACTTTCCTTTAGAATCATATTTTGCCTATACAGTTCAAACAAGCATAGGTCTGGGGATTTTCTAGACAGAGGTGGAATTAAACCATATATTTCATTCAGTACATGAAACAGTTAACTCTGGTGGCAATGCCTAAAAAAAAGAGTAAAAGCAAAGGAGACTTTTACTTTTGACTTTTGACATTGACTAGTTTTTTTATTGAGCATTTTTCTTCTGCATTTTACCTTTTTAGAACTTCATGCTCTTGAGGCAGTTTTCTGTTTTCTTACACCGTTATTGATAGGATTACCAGCACTGTCATGTTAATTGCCTAACACAGTCTCTGGCACACAGTAGGTAACCAATAGTAGGCAGACATTAACTGACCAATACTGGCCTCAAGTTTCTCCTCTCTGAGATGGTGAAAATAACGAACTACTATGGTTCAAGCCATGCAGCAGTCTGGTCCAGGTCTTCTTTGTATTGACTGTCCATGCCTTCACAAACGTAACACAAGCTTATGCTTTGACCCACATAGTGCAGGAGAACACTGGGGTCATCCTTACAGAACATGGGTCATGCCACCAAAAGTGGTTTCAAACTAAAATAACAAATCTATTATTTATATTTATCTAACACAAAAGAAAGAGGATCCTATCAACATCTTTTTTATCACCACTTTCCTCTTCCACTTCTGCTCTCATGTAAGGATTATGCTCCAACCCACTCCTGCCCCACAACAACAACAACAAAACTTCTTCCAGAAGTGTCTGTCTAGTTTCCCTTTTCTTCCTGATTCTCGATCACAAAATCTCAAATACTGACTGTCCAACATAACCCACTTTGGAAAGCCTAGGTGGGGAAAAAATTGAGCAAGTCAAGCCAGAATATATTTGAAGTGAGTGGGGAGAAGAAATTCAAGGAACTTATACCAGATAACTTACATCCTTCTGTTCTTGTTAACCCTGCGTAGGTTGCATGGTGCTAAAGCTCTGTGCTTCTGTAGATTGAGGGTTCCAAATGCATCTGTCTCTTATAACAGTGATATCCTCTCTGCAGAAACATTTTTCCAGCACTAACAAGACAGAATAGGGATTTAGAACTTGTTTTTGTGAAGAAAGTTACATCTGTTTAGAGTGGTAGCTTCCATTTGTGTGGCTCCATGGCACCTCCATGTACCACTGTAACATCTTCTGCCATCTTTCCAGGCAGTAAGTCACAAAAGATATTACTGTTTATTCACTTCACACTCAGCATTCTGTGAGTCACATTAGCTTAAATACACAGACTTAAGAATCAGGAGACAGAGTTATAATTCATTTTTTGTCAACAAATTCATGATAATTTGTAGGAAACGGTATTTGTGCTCAGTTTCACCATGAAGACTAAAAACGGAAAAAATTGCCTCTTCCACCTTTCGCTAAATCACATATGTGGAATATCTAAAATATATACAATATGAAAAAAAGAGTGCACATACATTAAGTAGTCATTGCTTTCTTGCTTGAAATATAAGGCAAAAGTATATGGAATGTAAAGTATAGTAGAAAGAATAAAATTCGTAGCTGTTGAGGTGAAATAGGCAACATCATTCCCAAGAGAAATGAACATGTCAAATAACCAAGAAAGAGGGCAGAGACATTATTACAGCAAGAAAAGGGGAGAAAGCGCTGACACTAAAATGTTGAATGCAAAGACACCTAGGAATAATGAAGAGGAAAATGTTATAATGTAGCATTGCCAGAGCAGGAGGTTTAACAGCTTTTTGTCATTTTACTTTTAACCCTTTACTGAATTACCTGTAGAAAGTTCTTATCCCAAAACAGATAAAAAAAAATAATTTGTACACAAATCAAACCCATGGCAGTCTATGTCACCATCTCCAATTTCTGAGAGTCAATCTTTCCTTTTTTTTTTTTTTTTTTTTTTTTTTTTGCGGTACGCAGGCCTCTCACTGTCGTGGCCTCTCCCCTTGCGGAGCACAGGCTCCGGACGCGCAGGCTCAGCGGCCATGGCTCACGGGCCCAGCCGCTCCGCGGCATGTGGGGTCTTCCCGGACCAGGGCACGAACCCGTGTCCCCTGCAACAGCAGGCGGACTCTCAACCACTGCGCCACCAGGGAAGCCCCAATCTCTCCTTTTAAGAAAGAAAAACAAAATGCATCACAGCTCCTTCTGATAATCTCATACATTGGGTCATTTTTATTTTACTTTATTTTACTCTGTTTTGTTTTCATGTGAAAATCTCTCACCAAAATTAATCACAGGACATTGTCCAGGTATATTTTAGTTCCCTCTGAAGGGATGAAACAGACAACCCATAATAAGGCTTCGTCGAGGCCAAGCATAGCTACAAATGCTATGGCATACTTTGGAAAGCCACCTCAATCCTTGTCATTGCTCACAGACAGTGATAAAGTACAAAAACACCGCTATCTGAGTAATAGCTAGTTACTGCATCACTCTTTACTGCAGAATGTTGTCCTTCATCAGTGTCAGTCCCAAATCAATTGGTTAGGACACAGCCCCAGTTATAAGCTCCCCTTTGCTTTCTGATTCAATGTATTACAACAATTCTGTTTGTTTGTTTGCTCCTCCACCTTGATTCGCAAGATAGAACTGCAAAAATCAGTTGGAAACTTCAACTTACGCACAACTAGCTGGAAATCATTTCTTTGATGCTGATGTAGTGTCAGTGAAAATGATGGTTTAAAAAAAAAAAAAACTACTACTCACTTCAGAGAAAAAAGAAATACCCTCAAGAGCTATGTTCAAGGACAATAGAAAGGTTGAATTATTGAAATTCTTTTGTAGATAACCCGAGAGACAGTGGAAGAATATTTATAAATCGGGCCTTAGAAAACTGCTAATAACCTCAGCACTGTCTCACAGTGCACGATTATGAAACTCTAACTTTTAAAAGGAAAAATAAAAGTACTGAGAGCTTATTAACGACAGTAAGAGGCAATATTGGTACTTAGAATTTAACAAACCAAAGGCAAATCCAAGCCTTGAAATCCATCCCAGGCAATAACCATCAATTGGATAAGAAAGTCATCACCAAAGTTCTAGACCCATGTCAGAGGCACACCGCAAAGGGATACCCATTGTCCAACTGCCACTCTCCCTAAATCCCTTCCTCAACTCCTACTGCAGCCTATGCCACAACGTGAGGGTCCTGTTGCTTGGTATCACCATTATCTACCTAGGACTGATTCTGAGTCAACAAAATTTTATACAGGAGATTCCTGCAGACCGATTTCACTGAAGAACATTACTCCAGTTGGGTTAAAAGTAGAAAAGAGGCTTTTATTTATTCTGTATGACGCCAAACAAGAAAGAGAGTGATGCTGAGTCCAGGAAACCACAGCTAGGATAGGGAAACATTGCCATTGAGCAAAATACTATGGCAGGCAAATTTTGAACATCTGAATTTTTGTTCCTCCCCCTATCTTTTCCCCTTCCCCTTCCCCAACTCAAAGAGAAAGTGGAGCCTGTACTTCTTTACCTCAGGCAAGAAATGTGGCATGGATTCTTTGAAAAAAGTAAGACCAACAGAGAAAACAGAAACTTACAGGAAGTGGTAGAACTGTCTCTGAAACTAACAAAAAAGATTCTCCAAACTGGGAAAAAGAGAAGTCAGGGGATGCCTCCAGAGATGTAAACCTGTTCACCGCTCACTAAAAATGTGGCAGGACCTCAGAGGGAAAGGCTAGTTGGTACAGGTTGTGGGGTTCAGTCTTGGTACAAAAGAACAGAGAAAAGAGCAGAGGAACTCATCTCCTGTGCCAACTGTGGCAAGAGCGGTCATCCAACCTGTTTCAAGTTTCCCACCGGAATTCATGGATAGAAGTGAGGGCTTTATGGCGGCAGCATCTCGAGGGGAAACCATGCAGCTCCTGTCAAGATCAGGGCAAAAATGTAGATAACATGTTCTTTCATGACTCCTGTGACCAAGACTTTTCACATGGAGTGTAGTGATCTACCACTCACTGGGATGCCAAAAGGCGTGTGGCCATGTCAAATATGTCAACCTAGGGGAAAAGGACAAAAATTTCTACAGAAGTTGGCACAGATAAAACGGCACTATACTGATCCATTAGGACATGGAAAAAAAAAAAAAAAGCAGGTTAAAGAAACAAAACATGGTGTCAAATGTTGCCTTCAGCAAAGTTCAAACAGGCCCTGGAAGGCGTCAGACACATAATATCACTCTCTCCAGCCAATCAGCATCGTCGTCAGAAGAAAGATATTTAGACTGAATAGGCAGCTTGGACGTCCACCGAGATGCCAGCGTTCCCTTGAAGTTCAACAACAAAAGGAAAGGCCTCATAGATGGCCTGACCAAATTCTGTGCCCCTTCCCCTGATGGTCAGAAACCTGTAGAGGGAGTGGTAGACTACTCTAAGCAACACAGAATCAGGAAAAGGGGCAACAGAAAATCAAGAACATCAGATTGGCCCACAGACAATCAGGATGACAGGGATGGTAAACAAGAAAGGGAGGAATGGCTTTTGGGGAGCCAGGAAATCATGACTGAGAAAAATATGGTATTGTTTCGTGATATCCAAGAACAAGCATTACAGGTAAAGTTGGATATTCAGATTGGACAATCAAACAATTTGCTCATGGATGAGAATTATATTGTGGGTAAAGCAGTAGCAGCAATTTATCTATCTAATCTGATCTGCGAATCAGTGTGGGTTGTGCATATACAAAGTTCTGCTGGTTAAGGTGTTCCTTTCAAACCCATGATAACTGCTTTGGTTCTGCAAATAAACTCATTGCCTTGACTACCAGTATTAAATGAGCTTGGTTTCTTTATTTTCTGTCTTATAAGTTCAGTAAATGTGATTCTCAGTTAAAAAATAATAATTATGGCAGGACCTCAGATGGGAAGGCCAACTGGTACAGGTTGTGGGGTAAGGTGCCATACCTGAGAACATCATACACCAAGGTGGGCACTGAAGCAGGAGAGAAGTGGAGGGGAAGGCAGGAAAGACTCGGTAGATGGAGATAATACTGTCTCTGTTAGCACACAGGTGAAAAACCAATATAGTCACAATTATCCTTCACAAAGCCTTTAATTGCCCAATAGGTCCAGTCTGCAAACATAATCTCTCAGTAAATCCAAATCAGACAGCTTGGGACTTCGCTGGTGGAGCAGTGGTTAAGAATCCACCTGCTAATGCAAGGGACATGGGTTCCAGCCCTGATCCGGGAAGATCCCACATGCTGCAGAGCAACTAAACCCATGCACCACAACTACTGAGCCTGCACTCTAGAGCCTGTGAGCCACAACTACTGAGCCCATGTGCCACAACTACTGAAGTCTGTACGCCTAGAGCCCATGCTCCACAACAAGAGAAGCCACCGCAACGAGAAGCCTGTGCACTGCAACAGAGTAGCCCCCGCTCACCACAGCTAGAGAAAAGCCCGAGCACAGCAATGAAGACCTAATGCAGCCAAAAATAAACAGATAAATTTAAAACAAACAAACATATCAGACAGCTTTCTTCCAACACTGAAACAGATCATGATTTCTTCCACTGAGCCCCAGATTAAGGACCTGGACTGCAGCAAGGAGTGATGTTGTACATAAAACACCCATCCAATGCACACTCAGCTCATCTAGGTGCTCACACGTGGGAAACTGAAACTGAATGATGAAGCAGCAGAGATACAACCTCCGTTTCACTCTCACTCCCAGTGTCACCTTCTTGAGTTCCACAGAATTGAGGAGAATGGTTTATCTCCCCTTTTCTCTGACAACAGAGAGCTGAATTTTACTGAACTACATGAAAGACTCCAACTGGATTAAAAGATAAATCCAGTAAGCAAGAACCTCAGTGGGGAGAAAATTTCCCCAATAACCTATGTTATCGTGTGGTTATTATGGGATATGCTGAATCATGGGTCATGTTTTTGTGCAGAAAGTAGAGAAGAAGGTTGAGAATTTGGAAGTGATTACATCTCAGAGACAGAATATGTTAAGAAGGGAATGAGCTTTAGAGCTAAACTGACTTAAGGTCAAATGGTAGATCTCAGTTCCCCTGTGTTCCATATGTGATTTAGGAGAGTTACTTAATCTCTTTGTTTCTCACTTACCTTACCTGTGACAATGAAATAATGGGGCAGAGGGGTGTGGGAAGGGGGATGCAGACCAGTAACAAATTTGAAAATACACAAACTAAACAAAATTGATAAACCCTTAGCCAGACTCATCAAGAAAAAAAGGGAGAAGACTCAAATCAATAGAATTAGAAATGAAAAAGGAGAAGTAACAACTGGCACTGCAGAAATACAAAAGGATCATGAGAGTTCTACAAGCAACTATATGCCAATAAAATAGACAACCTGGAAGAAATGGACAAATTCTTAGAAAAGCACAACCTTCCAAGACTGAACCAGGAAGAAATAGAAAATATAAACAGACCAATCAATTTCACTGAAATTGAAACTGAGATAAAAAATCTTCCAACAAACAAAAGCCCAGGACCAGATGGCTTCACAGGAGAATTCTATCAAACATTTAGAGAAGAGCTAGCTCCTATCCTTCTCAAACTCTTCCAAAATTTAGCAGAGGGAGGATCACTCCCAATCTCATTCTATGAGTCCACCATCACCCTGATACCAAAACCAGACACAGATGTCGCAAAGAAAGAATACTACAGGCCACTATCACTGATGAACATAGATGCAAAAATCCTCAATAAAATACTAGCAAACAGCATCCAACAGCACATTAAAAGGATGATACACCATGATCAAGTGGGGTTTATCCCAGGGATGCAAAGATTCTTCAATATATGCAAATCAATCAATGTGATAAACCATATTAACAAATTGAAGGAGAAAAACCATATGATCATCTCAATAGATGCAGAAAAAGCTTTCAACAAAATTCAACACCCATTTATGATAAAAACCCT
>NC_041218.1:55430892-55444859 GCF_002837175.3 Physeter macrocephalus
CACTTTGCAGATGACAGGATACTATACACAGAGAATCCTAAAGATGCTACCAGAAAACTGCTAGAGCTAATCAATGAATTTGGTAAAGTAGCAGGATACAAAATTAAAGCACAGAAATCTCTTGCATTCCTATACACTAATGATAAAAAAAATCTGAAAGAGAAATTAAGGAAACACTCCCATTTACCATTGTGACAAAAAAGAATAAAATACCTAAAAAGACCCCGAGTAGCCAAAGCAATCTTGAGAAACAAAAATGGAGCTGGAGGAATCCAACTTCCTGACTTCAGACTATACTACAAAGCTACAGTAATCAAGACAGTATGGTACTGGCACAAAAACAGAAATATAGATCAATGGAACAGGACAGAAAGCCCAGAAATAAACCCATGCACATATGGTCACCTTATTTTTGATAATAAACATAAACAAGACGAAAAGACAACCCTCAGAATGGGAGAAAATATTTGAAATTGAAGCAACTGACAAAGGATTGCTCTCCAAAATTTACAAGCAGCTCATGCAGCTCAATATAAGAAAAACAAACAACCCAATACAAAAATGGGCAGAAGACCTAAAGAGACATTTCTCCAAAGAAGATATACAGATTGCCAACAAACACATGAAAGGATGCTCAACATCACTAATCATTAGAGAAATGCAAATCAAAACTATGAGGTAACACCTCACACTGGTCAGAATGGTCATCATGAAAAAATCTACAAACAATAAGTGCTGGAGAGGGTGTTGGGAAAAGGGAACCCTCTTGCACTGTTGGTGGGAATGTAAATTGATACAGCCACTATGGAGAAAAGTATGGAGGTTCCTTAAAAAACTAAAAATAGAACTACCATATGACCCAGCTATCCCACTACTGGGCATATATCCTGAGAAAACCATAATTCAGAAAGAGTCATGTACCACAATGTTCATTGCAGCATTATTTTCAATAGCCAGGACATGGAAGCCTAAGTGTCCATTGAGAGATGAATGGATAAAGAAGATGTGGAACATATATACAATGGAATATTATTCAGCCATAAAAAGAAACGAAATTGAGTTATTTGTAGTGAGATGGATGGACCTAGATTCTGCCATACAGAGTGAAGTAAGTCAGAATGAGAAAATCAAATACCATATGCTAACACATATATATGGAATCTTAAAAAAAAAAAAAAAAAGGTTCTGAAGAACCCAGGGCAGGACAGGAATAAAGACGTAGAGAATGGACTTGAGGACACGGGGAGGGGGAAGGGTAAGCTGGGATGAAGTGAGAGAGTGGCATGGACATATATACACTACCAAATGTAAAAGAGATAGCTAGTGGGAAGCAGCTGCATAGCACAGGGAGATCAGCTCGATGCTTTGTGACCACCTAGAGGGGAGGGATAAGGAGGGTGTGAGGGAGATGCAGAGATGCCAGAGGGAGGAGCTATGGGGATATATGTATATGTATAGCTGATTCACTTTGTTATAAAGCAGAAACTAACACACCATTGTAAAGCAATTATACTCTAATAAAGGTGTTAAAAAAAAAGAAAATACACAAACTATATACCATAGCTTAATCCCTGGAATGTATCAACTGTTGATGTTTTTCCACACTACTCTCCCCTCAGCAACTATTTCACTGCTATTCTTTTTTTATTGAAATTCAGAGAATGTCATTTTAATTTTCTAATGCTTGCTATAATGCTTGCAATGGCTTAGACTCCATGTAAAATTTATAAAATCTTGCTATACTTTCAAGTCATTTTATATCAAAATTTTTAATTCATTTTCTTCAAAAACTTCTCAAAACCTCTTAGCTGGTAGCTATAAAGCAAATAAAAGAGGCATGGAACAAAGTAATTCAATAAAAATTGGATTTACTTTTAAAAAAGAAAGGTTTTAATCTTCCTTAATTGGCCCTTAGATGTAGATAATTTCCAAGGACATTTTATAGACTAAAAGATCACAATAACGTCTTTCCTTAGAGTAATCAATATGTGATAATCCTTTAGAAGAACAGGAATCATTAAAAACAGCAAAGAGAAAGGAGTTATTAGATATGGAAGATCAAGGTCTCTAATATTTTAAAATAAACAATGAAGGTCTACAGATTCCAGCAAGCGGAAGATAACATTTTCACTGCACATTTCTTTAAAAGAAGATAAAGATCATTGAATCAATATATCATTGAAGAGATTATTATTTTGTACAAGCTGAAGGTTGGTGCAGGTCATTCCCACTAAGCAAACGGAACTTGTTAATTTAATCCGACAGACTTGGCAGTGAAACCAAACAGGAATTTAATCAGCTGAAGAAGGTGGTGAGCTTCTCTGAAAATTGAATGATTGCTGTGCAAACAGTAAATATCATTATGGAAGGGAGAGGAAAGAAAAAGAGCACCCCTCTCATGGTTTTCATTGAGTTCATCAAACATAATAAATGATTCCAAATAAACCATTTCTAGGACTGTAACAGACTTAATGTTACTTTTACTAGAAAGTTAAAATTTATAGTTTTCCAGTTTCTCACCTTAAATACTTTTTTTAAGCTGCAAGGTTAGAAAATGAAGGATTAAATGTCTTATATTCCAAGACAGCAGCTGACTTTTCAGTTTCTCATCTCAATGTGTCAGCGCTCTGATGCCAACATGAAGGCTTGTTAGCACAGAGACTAATACAGAGACAAGGCTAAGATGTAACATTAGGTATTTTAGTTCAACATTAATTGCTTTAATCATCCTCAAAAGTAAGAGCATTTTTAAAGGATGTATATTGTTGCCAAAGGATAAATAAAACTGACTTACGCCCTCCCCCAATTCCTTGCACTTAAATGAAATTACCATCAAAGCTTATTCAGAATCTTTCCTACTTCCTGTTATCACAGTTTTCAACTTCACCTTGTCCTTCTTTCTTTCCTTTTCATTTCAGTCTCTACTCTATTTACAGGTTCTCCTTATTTCTAGTCTAGTCTCCTTGAAACCCTGTTTTGAAAGCATAACCTTTTGGAAGTCTCATGTTGAATAGGGTGTGTAAGTATACAGTATATCCAAAACAAAAAAAAACTGTCTCAGTGGTGTTTTTTCTCTCTAGCTATAAAAACATAGTGTTTTCATTAAACCAGTAAATTCATTATCTCATGGAAACTCAATAAACAAATGTCAATTGGTGTTTCCCAAGAGTAACTAACAAAAATAAATCATGTGATAAGTGGCCAAAAAAGACATGGAAGGGGCTTCCCTGGTGGCGCAGTGGTTGAGAGTCCGTGTGCCAATGCAGGGGACGCAGGTTCGTGCCCCGGTCCGGGAAGATCCCACATGCCGCAGAGTGGCTGGGCCCGTGAGCCATGGCCACTGGGCCTGCACTTCCGGAGCCTGTGCTCTGCAGCGGGAGAGGCCACAGCGGTGAGAGGCCCGCGTACCACAAAAAAAGAAAAAAGAAAAAAGACATGGAAGATAATTTTAATGCTCAATTATTAAAAGTAAGTGATAAGCTTATTTAGAAACTCTAGAAGAAGGTTCTCTAGCTTCATTGAAAACTAGACCAAGAGATAATGAGATAATGAAGAACCATATTATGTTAAGCTATTGAGAAGAAAGAGAATGACTGGAAAAAATCAGGAACTACTATTTCAAAGGTGCATAGTAAGAGGATAGATTGAAAATCTTAGCTTTAGGGGAAAAGGAGTGATACTTTTTCATAATTTTCTGTCTAAAAATGGACAGTTAGATACATGCTCATTTGTTTCTAGCACAGTTTTTATACTGTCTTGAATCACTTATCTCCATATTTCATCACCCAAAGCAACAGAATATACTCTTTTTTATGTGTCTACACTTGCACCGTCATCTCTTCACAGTTATCATTTATACAGTGTATGTTGTTTATACAGTGTTTGTCATTTATACAGTGGTAGACTGTATAAATCATAATAAATGTATAATATGATAAATCATAATAGTAATAGTAATACCATAACGTTGCATGATAAAAAATACAATAACTTGAAAGTTAGAAAATATGCCTAATGAACTTATTGGTCTGGCTGAAGAGATCATTAGTCAGCACGTTGAAAGTCAGAACATCGAGTGTTTCTAATTTCACATGGCAAGTCAGTGGGGCGGGGTGGGGGAGCGGGAAGAAAGAATGTAAGAAGGAACTTTTTGTTTGCAAGCAGAATTTAAAGAAAGTTTCTAGGTTGGAAAATAAGCCTATTTCTTATCCCCAGGCCATCCAGTTGGCAAAAGATTCCAAAATTAAGAAATAGCCTCAAGCAAAGACCAAATCAAAGGTATGGGTATAAAACCCCTTCTTTGACCTCAGAAAGATGGAACCTGATAGACTCTCTCAGATAGACAAAGAACTTCTAACAATATTAAGGGCACTGTCTCACAACATGCTGACACCCAGAAATAGAGATCTGTCCTAAAAAGAATCATGGTGTGACTTGGCGGGGTTGGGGGTGGGGGGTAAACCCTGATAAGATTTATAGGAAATGCACAAAGTTTTTAAGACAGTTGTAGTAGCAAAAGCATCTCCTGCTTGTACGAAAAAGGACTAAGTAATTCAAATGAAAAGGGACTAATGGGCTTCCAGCTTTTTATGGGCAAGAAGCAGGCTGAGAAAACAACTCAGCTACAAACAGACTATTTCTTGTAAAAAAGAAAAGATCTCACAGGATTGAACCAAGAGTTGAGAACAATGGATTAAGGAATTAATTCACTGGGGTTAACCTAGTCTCTAATCAAGGAACATTCTTGGCTTCTGAAACAGAGAAAACGGGCAACATGTACTTAGTTAGATTTCAGAATTTCCATGGGCAGATGACTACTGTGTGTTTCCATTCTTCACCTTTTTGAATGCAAATGTCTACTGCAGTTATCCTTGTCCAGTCTTACCACTGTATGTTGTGTATAGAGTTTAAAAATACTTATCCTCTTATTTCACATATTTCTGTGTCAAGAAGAGTCATAACCAAGGAGCTGCACTGAACAAACCTCACCCACATCTGGACTTGATTTAGATGATGAAATCCTGGCCTTCAAGGATGATATAAGACGTTTGTGGGAGGAGTGAGTGTATTTTCACGTGGAAGAGATGTGAATTATTGTTGCCGGAGAGCAGATTATGGTAGGTTGTAGCAAAGATGGCCACAAAAATTCCTCAAACCTCTGTATGCATGTCCCTTTGTAATGTGACTTTTTTGATCCTCCCAACTAGAGATGGAGTTTATTTTCCCAACCCATGAGTCTGGGCAGGCCTAGTGGGAGCTCCAAATCCTAAGCATCAAGAGATTTTCCAGCTTCTTTTCTTGCCCTCTTGGAATGCTGCCCGGAGATTGCCACAAAGAAGCCCAGGATAGTCAATTAGAGGATAAGAGACCACATGGAGCAGAAATGAGTCATCTCAACTAAGACCCCTAGCCAACCAGCTGATAGTCAGTAGCAACTGCCAGACATGTCAGTGAAGCCATCTTATACTATGTAGTCCCACTAGAAATATAGAATGTAGCCATATGAGTGAACCCAAGAGAGATCAGTAGAAGAACCACCCAGCTGAGCCCAGCCCAAAATATTGACCCACAAAGAGAAAAATGACTATTGCTTCAGGTGGTTTCTTACACAGTAATAAATGATGCAGTGAGTACCATTATTTCCTAATTTTCTAATATACTCCAGATTGTAAATATTCTGTCCTGTTATTACATGATAATGTCAAATAGATGCCTTTTTGTTGTTATTGGAAATATGGTCCTATAAGAAAGCAAGTACTAAAATGTGTGTTACAGTGATGGCTGACCCGAATAAATACTGCTCACCTTTTAGAAGGGCAAATGTTGTTATAATCTAATATTAAAATAAAGTCCTTTTAATCCTGAACACAGCTAGCTTTGCTTCCAGGGATGCAAATCAAAAGGAGAGGGAGAATATTCAAATTCAAATCCCTTCTATCTACAGAGGTGTTGTAGATACTACTCAGGGACATGTAAGTCCAATAAATTCCTTGAACATTGTCTCATGGCCACTCTTCCTGCTACATGCACCCATGAAAAAGCACAGACACATAAAAGATAAAGTGAGGAGAGGAGTGAGAAAACTGTAGATTAAGGGACAAAGATGAATAACTGTTATAATGACACACTGAACAATCATATTTCTATAATATATTTTTGTTTGAATTGCTTCCCTGCTAGACCTCTCCTTTGGGAGACGCTGTGTAATTTTTCTGGATATGTGATAGAAGCAAGATGAAAGATAAGTCACAAGCTCCTGTGGCTTAAAATATAATGGTTGAAAATTGGTGGGTTATTTTTAAAGGTTTTTTTTCCTTCTGTTTGAGAAAGAAAGGCAGAACTATACTCACCAGTCCCACCCCCGTCCTTCTCCAAAATAAAAGGTCAAATTGACTCTTCTCTGTTTTTAAAGACATTGCTTAAAAAAAAAATTCTGATGCAAATGCATAATGACTGTTAATATAATGGCCTAAATAGCACCCTCCTCCACTCCTTCTCTACAATGAAAAGGAAAGGATCTAAAATTTCTTAAAATAAAGTATATTCAGATGCTGAAGAAACCAACTTTAAAAATCATCTATAATTGAGTATCTATATTTGCAAAAACTGTCACTGTAATATCATATACTTCATGGAATAGTCATTTGGATTATGTGATCATTTATTTTAACTCCCACTCTCCTTGGAATAGATAAAATTCAAGAATTTATACATCCAGAATCTCATCTCTTAGGATCACTAATTCTACCAAAGTTAGAACTTATTTAAATATTGATTATAAATTTAAATTAAATTATTCTAAACCTTCTAGATTAATTTAGCCCTGGTAGCACCTCCGTTCAAATATATAAATTATTTGAGGGTTTTTTCCTTAGTATACATGCTAGACATATGCAAAGATTTTTTTTTTTTAATGAAAAGCTAAAATCATAGACTCAGTTCTAAAAAGGGACCATAGTTAAACTTCTTAACTATATATGAGAAAACTAAAGGTCAGAGAGCTAAAATGGTATGCCTGAAAATAGCAGGGCTTATTAGTGGTGATGCTTGTTTAAGAATCAGGTTTCCTGGACCCTCAGGCCAGTGATCTCCCCACTTTACCACGTGGACTCACACAGGACTTTGGGTCTGCTGTGGATGGGAGGCCCTGGCTTCTCCCAATACTGAATCCAGGAGCTGCCATGCCTAAGCACAGACTTCGATAATCTTTCGGCCTCAGCCTTATCCCCCTGACTTTTTTTTTTTTTTTTGCGGTACGAGGGCCTCTCACTGTTGTGGCCTCTCCCGTTGTGGAGCACAGGCTCCGGACGCGCAGGCTCAGCGGCCACGGCTCACAGGCCCATTCTTTTAAATGGCTTAGGCTACCAGGCTGGCGGTCCCAGCCTCTCTTCCCAGTGTTTCTGGCTCTCTTTGGCCCTTTGATACCCTAGACATCAAGAACCTAATTCTGAGAGGCTAGACTCTTGGAAAGGGATAAATAAAAAAGAGAAGCTAGAGAATATGAAAGTACACGGCCTTAGCGACAGGTACTGTCAGCAACACATCTTATAGACACATGAGAACTAACACTAGAAAACCATACAAAGAAAATTCAATTTAGCTATATAAAAGTAATATTTCCTACAGGCACTAGTTTAAACAGCTAACCAAGTTTGCAATAATATGTATCAGACTTTGATTGGTTCATTTCATTATACTACTCAACCACTCTCATAGAGTCATGGTCATCTGTTGAGCAGCTCATGAAATTAGAGGCAGCATGGCTTAAATAGATTCTCAGACATTATGGCAATGGAGAGAAAGAGAGGTAGAAATTTTCAGTTAAAAAAAGGTCTAAATCAGTCAGAATCCAGTTTAACCAGACCACAACAACTATTAGCAATCCAAATGTCAATTTAATCAACTGATCCTCAATTCCAACCCAGTCCTCAAGAAGCAAAGCTAAATCTGGGTTATTCTGAACCTCAGAGGTGAAAAAGATAAAATTTACTTGTTGGAATAAGATTATAAGCAAGGATAGCTTCCTGTCTCTTGCAACTCTTGCAGCCATGGTGGATTAACTGAAAATCCTGTGGACTGAGCTGGCAGGACATTGACACTTCCAGGGGAAGCATGAACATAGCTCAGCCAGCAGCAGTGCCACATGCTTCAGTCTGCCTCCTTGCACAGGTAGAACTGACTTGGGTCAAATATTAATTAAAATCATATTTAATACTAAATATAAGATAGTCTAAATCTGAACGACCTAATCAAGAAAGGTCATATCTGTGAAGTTGCTTCACTCAGAAGAGTCTAATACTCCCGAAACAAGCATGTTCCTTAAGCCTTAAACAGGTCTAAAAAAGAAAAAGTTAAAGTTTGTCTGGTTTTATCTTAGTGTTCTAGCTGAAGGCATATTTTATGGAACTGATTGTTTAGTTTTGCTGCCTCTGTCACCAATTCTTCACTACATTAAATCCCACACATGGCAAACACGAGTTAATTAAGCATTATATTACAGAGTATCAATATAAATGTCTCCACTGCTCCTCCTAAACCTCTATGGCATAATTACTATTGCCCTGAAGGAGAAATGAATTAACATTGTTAACAGAAATACTTAGAAACAAACATATTTAAATGGTTAACCATCAGTACTAAAAGAACAAATTAAAGGAAGCAATAGTTAAATCATAACATTAACATTTAGATGGTCCAGCGAGGTAATGTGAAAAGAGAATACTATATATACTTCTTGCCATTTCAGTCATACTGAAAGGGCTTTTCAAATAACCTCATTTGCTTTCACTCCAAGAACCAAATAAGAGTGTTGTCAACATTACTCTTTACCTTCTTCCAGGCTAATCATGAATATCATCAAGAAAGCATTTCTTCCAGCTCATCAAGCTCCCGCCCTTCAATAGATGAAGACAACTTCACAAGCATCAACAAACAGAGCCAATATAAAATAATATCAGGGTTGAAATTACAGGGCTGCAAGTGACTTTCAGCTATTATACGGGGCATTCTCCTCCTCTGATATAATCATTTAAACCAGTGGTTCTCAACTTTGGCTGCACATTGAAATCATCTGAGAAGCTTTTTAAAATTCTGCTGCCCAGCCCTAAACCCCAGAAATTCTAATTTAATTGGTCTGGAGTAAGCCGGAATGTCAAGTGGTTTAAAAGCTCTCCGGGTGATTTTAATGTGCAGCAAAGTGTCAAAGCCCATCAAACAAAGACCACCAAGAAAACACCTGTAGTCAATCAAGAAAAGTCAGGTTTACTTAGCTTGCTGCCTTATGGGAGACCCTTATGAGAATCTCGGGAAGTTGGAAGAGCTT
The DNA here is from genome assembly GCF_002837175.3 of Physeter macrocephalus. Taxonomy (NCBI): domain Eukaryota; kingdom Metazoa; phylum Chordata; class Mammalia; order Artiodactyla; family Physeteridae; genus Physeter; species Physeter macrocephalus. The sequence goes on from NC_041218.1 coordinate 55,440,215, forward strand.
CAAACTGCATGATTTTAAGGAAACCTGAGGGAAGCAGGAGACCATTCTGGACTGGATGACATCAAGAAATGGGGGAAATTCAGTGATTCGGTATCTCAATTACCTTCATCCAACAGGCAGAAAGATTAGAGCAGGGCCATCATTGCTAAAGAATCCATATCACTCAGAAGGCAAGGTTGTTAGCAATGAGAGCAGGGTGTTAATCATTTTCAGGGTTAAGGTGTTGGCCTAGTCATGGCCCTGTTCTAAACATGGTGTATTTACGTTTTTTGGCAAACACTGCGGTCTGGTTTTTCAGTAAGGCCAATTTTCCCTTTCTCTGTTTATTTAATAGGACCTGTTTTCATATTCTCACAAGGTTGAAAACCACTGATTTTTTTTTTTTAAGAAGATGTCGGGGATAGGAGTTTATTAATTAATTTATTTTTGCTGTGTTGGGTCTTCGTTTCTGTGCGAGGGCTTTCTCTCGTTGTGGCAAGCGGGGGCCACTCTTCATCGCAGTGCGCGGGCCTCTCATTGCGGTGGCTTCTCTTGTTGCGGATCTTGCTGCGGAGCACAGGCTCCAGATGCGCAGGCTCAGTAGTTGTGGCTCACGGGCCTAGTTGCTCCACGGCATGTGGGATCCTCCCAGACCAGGGCTCGAACCCGTGTCCCCTGCATCGGCAGGCAGATTCTCAACCACTGTGCCACCAGGGAAGCCCGAAAACCACTGATTTAAACAAACTTAAAAGCCCAGCTGAATATGAGTGCTATCTGGTTGTAATATCTGTCATTCTTTTGAGTTCCAGGGTTAAAATTAGCTGATCTAGTTTATTAAACATGCATTTGATTGCTCCCCAATTTTTCCAAGTAAAACCTTCCCAAAGCTGGACCTCCCCAGATAATACTCTGTTCCCATTCCCTTGATAAAGTATCCAGTTATGATCACAAGTTTAATTTGCAAGAGAATGCATGCTACATTCTAAAGAAAAATCTTATATGAAATAGACCATTTTGATAGCATCACCATTAAACACTAGTTCTGCTGTATTACAAAGTCATGTTCTATTTATTCTATTTTCAGTGGAAGCCAACGTTAATTTTTCACAATTACTAACTCAGCACTACCTTTTGGTATGGCACTACACATGAAGGATAGGGATTCTTTACAGAAGTGTTTTTCACACTATTTTGATGATTCACCTAATGTTCTGTTTATAAGAAATCAGAATAGTGACAACCATTTATGCTTTAAGCCAAGAATGAATATATGTATTCAATAGAAATTGGTGTTATTTAACTCTTCTTGGGTAATATGGAGTATTTATTTTCTCTCTTGGGAAAGCCATGTAACCATAAACTAGATTTCATGTCTCTCTGAAAATAAGGCTGTTTCACTCTGTTTTACATATATCAGTAGAGGACGTCACATTATAAGAGTCAGAAAATATATTAACCTCTGATGGTATATCCAGAGTGTCAGTTACTCAGAGGAAACTCCACTCAGGGCCACCTAATATCACCCATATTATCTACTCCTCTAAGTTACACAGAGATGGGATAAAAGTTTTCCTTACCTAGACTGAGTTATTTCTACTGCTGGATCCTAAGGGAGCCTGGAAATGGCACCATTGTTTCCCTACTTGAGCTCTGAACCAGCTAAGAAAACCAAAAATTAAGGCAGAAAGATATTGAAAACCTTTATAACCAAACGATGCCATGTCACAGGTTGAATTCTCCAAGTGCAGACACTGAGATAGAATTTGAGTTCAAGGTGTATACAAGGGATTAAAGGAAGGGCAGGAAGCAGGACTGAGCAGAGGAAAAAGTCACACTGTGATGCAGACCCAAAGAAAATGTGGCCAACCTGGCATGAAGCTGTGGAGTAAACATTGCCCATGAGAGTCATCCCAGAGTGGATTGAAAGATCTGGGTCTTTAAACGCCCTCCTAGCTCACTCACCAAATGTGGGCTTCCCTGGGAAGAGCATGGCTGTGAGCAAGGCATCTGGCTCCACGCAGCTGAGGCAGACCCTAAAAGAACAGGCAGCTGGAGGCACTCTGACCACTGCCCCCTTCACAGCTGGACAGCAAGTCCTTCCTCGCAGGGGCTCTGGGGAGCGCATCTTCATGTCTACCCCAGACCGAGTTGGAGAGCGTGGCTAAGACGCTTAGCAACAATAGACTTCCCAACAGGACATCCAGACACAGATAGCACTAACTAATCACAGACCTTGTTTACAGAATGAAAACTGAAAACTCCTAGTACAGAGATACTGACCCAGAATATGCAATTTTCACTAGCAGCTGGCCTTTAAAGAAGAAATAAAGGAAGAGACTGAGCTTTGTATGCCCATCTCTGCTCCCACGTTCACCAAAAAAGAGGGAGGTGGGAACGGAGATATAGAGACAGGCCAGAGACGATGTGCTAATGGTGACCCTCCACACGAAAGGAGGTGAGCAGTCCCCTCTGTCCTCCACCAATCGAGTCACAGAACTTGACAGTCAGTTAAAGGCAGTACAGCTAGGCTTATTAAACTTTTTAGGTCTCCAGATTATAATAATAACTCAAAACACTCACATATATAGTAATCATTTTTCTCCATACTTATATTATTCCGTTTGAAAGGGTTGGTGACTAGGGAGTTGCTTTGTTTAGTTGTTTGAGGAATTGGAGTTTGAATGTTTATTCTTGTAGTTGCATGTAAAAGAATAGGTTTATTTACCAAGTCCTAAATAGCATTAACATTTTTTTAGATTTTCTGTATTCTTTTCTGTCTTAATGCAAAAGTCACAGAGGAAATTTTAATCACTCAGTGACAAAGTGATATATGCTGCAAATGGCAATTCCCCGCAGCCAGACTGCTTACCCTCATTCCCCTTTCAGGCATATACCTACTGACACTAACAGCATGATGCCACAGAAGGGAGGCTGCCTTGTTAGCTACTTAGGATAGAAAGCACCTAGGAACTCGGATCCAGGAGTCCCAGTAAGACCCAGAGAGCACAGGAAGCAAATGCAACCATGGAGACCCCACTTCTTCAGCAAAATGTTGAGGGTAACTCCAGCCGTGACCACAAGGTGCAAACCACAGATTTTTATGGCAGGAGCATTGATCTGTCAAAGGCGTGTCAGTCTTTTCTTAGCCAGCCAACCAGTTTCTTTTATGTAGTTGGCTAGTCCTTCCTCTATGAGAATATGATAATGAAATGTTGCTAAGGAATTTTATTTTTAAAACAACGGTCACCTGTTTCATCAGGTAGATTTGATGTCACGGAGATTTACTCCTGACAAGATTATATGACAGGCCGCTCATTTCTACTCAAGCAACTGAGACAAGACAGTCTTTGAGAAATCATTCTAGACGGATGATCGAAAGACCACCCTAAGACCATTTCCTAAAACCAGCCATCTGAATAGCTGCCTGAAATAGGCAGAGCCCAGCCAAGTTAAGGAAAACACAGATCTAAGTTGATCTGCCTGGGTTTTCCTGAACCTACACTTTGAACAGTGTTTTACGATGTGCGGTCCTATGACCACCTACTACGCAAACACTCCAAGAAGTTGCTAAGAATGTGGACGGCTAGAGACCCACACCTAGTGAAGGAGACTATCTATGGGGTGTGACCCAAGAGGCTGCATGTTCAACAAGTTCACCAGGTGATTCTAATGCACACTAGGGTTTGAGAAACCCTGTTAGAAATTTAACTCTGGAACAAGGTCAGAGACATAGTCCAGAATTCAAGCTCAAAGGAAAAATTCTACAAAATTCATTTGACCTTTATTTGGGAATAGTATTTTTCACAAGAGAAAACTACAACTCTTATTCATTCAGTCAATATCTTATGTTCCTGCCACATCCAGACCCTGTGCTAAATACAGTAGATTCAAAATAAAATGCATAGAATATTGTAAGAATGGGTCTAGTAGTGCCACCCATTATAACTCCTTTCACACTGAATTCAGATCTTACAATATGCATATCACTAGGAATTAAAACGAGAATTCAGAAAAGAATTAAACTTCTGCTCAAGTGGAGCTATGCTAAGAAAAGACAAACATTAAAAAGGGTACATAGGGTATGATTACATGAATCTAGTTCTCTTCAGGGAAAAGAGCGGTGTGGAGGGTGGAGAGACAAGCACATGACTATTTTAAAATAAAAAGATCTCCTAAAATAAGAGATCAGAGCTTAGAGATGATTCCCATCCCAACTGGAGTCAGTTCTTTATACTAGAATCAGAGTCGATGAACTTTTGATCTGTCCCTTCTTTCTTTGGAAGCGTAGATCTAAAAGCTGTTATCAAACAAGACTATGAAGACAGGATAAAAGGACAATATATGAATTATGATTGATTTTCCATAAAGTATCCATGAACTCAGCTGAAACATTAAAACTGCTCCACACATACCACCTGCTATGGTCTGAGTGTTTGTGTCCCCCCGCAAATTCATATGTTGAGATCCTAATGCCCATTGTGATGGTATTAGCAGATGAGGCCTTTGGGAGGTGATTAGGTCATGAGGGCAGAGCCCTCATAAATGCAATTAATACCCATATAAAAGAGACCCCAGAGGGCTTCCCTGGTGGCGCAGTGGTTGCACGTCCGCCTGCCGATGCAGGGGAACCGGGTTCGCGCCCCGTTCTGGGAGGATCCCACATGCC
>NC_041218.1:55445083-55445874 GCF_002837175.3 Physeter macrocephalus
CGCTCCGCAACGGGAGAGACCACAACAGTCAGAGGCCCGCGTACCACAAAAAAAAAAAAAAAAAAAAAGAGACCCCAGAGAGCTCCCTGGCCTCCTGCCACCATGTGAGGACACTAGAAGGCTCTGAGCCAAGAAGAGGCTCCTCACTCGATCACACTGGCACCTTGATCTCAGACCTTCCAAACTCCAGAACTGTGAGAAATAAATTTCTGTTGTTTATAAGCCTCCCAGCCTATGGTATTTTGTTATATCAGCCCAGAAGGACTAAGACATTACCAGAACAGACTAGAAAATTCCTCCTTGCTTGCTACAATAAGCTAAACTTGCTCAAGATTGAGCACATGAGAGTTTCTATAAAGCTTTATGCAAACATGGTTATGCTACGAGAAACAACTGAAATATAGCTCCATTCGACCCTCATAGCTTTTGTTTACAAAAAGATTTTACAAAGTATTTGTATTTATAAACTTTGTCCTATGATCAAATAAAATCTAATTAGATGGTTTTGTCAACATTTTGCCAAAATCAAAATAAAGAAAAGCATGCAATGAAGAAAACTGGAAAGAATATATTATGTTAAAATTAAATGGTGGGGGCTTCCCTGGTGGCGCAGTGGTTGAGAGTCCGCCTGCCGATGCAGGGGACACGGGTTCGTGCCCTGGTCCGGGAAGATCCCACATGCCGCGGAGCGGCTAGGCCCGTGAGCCATGGCTGCTGAGCCTGCGTGTCCGGAGCCTGTGCCCCACAACGGGAGAGGCCACACCAGTGAGAGGCCTGCGTACCGCAAAAAA
>NC_041218.1:55445982-55467202 GCF_002837175.3 Physeter macrocephalus
CTGTGCCCCCCAACGGGAGAGGCCCCACCAGTGAGAGGCCTGCGTACCGGAAAAAAAAAAAAAAAAAAAAAAAAAAAAAAATTTAATGGTGGAACTATGGTTGATTTTCCAGCATTTCCCGGACGTTTAAAAATGAGAATATATTACTTTATAATGAAAACATTTAAAATTAATTTCTTAGGGAGTTTTTTATGACAATAGAATTTTTTAAGTAAAAATAAGTCTACAAGTTACTGCTGTCAAACCTGAGTTTGTGGGCCTGACGCACAGTGAGGCCAAATCAACCAAGATGTCATAGTTTGGAGCAGAGAAGGGTTTATTAGTTGAGGAGGTACCAACCCAGAAGATGGGTGACCTAGACTCATCTGAAATTCATCTTGCTGGCTGGCCGGGGTGCAAGGTTTTTAAAAACAAAAAAGGTAAAGGGGAGGGCGTCTTTGTGGTCTCAGCTTCCTGATAAGAGCTCATTTGCAGACAACCCAGCACCATCTTGTGCCTCGATGCATCACTGGTGATTGTGATTGATCTGTGTTCCGGCAAAGCAAAATAGTAAATCATGGTCTTGTGATCCCTCCCTTCTTTCTAGGAGAGAGCAAAAGCAATGGTTGAGGCATTTTATTATTTACTTAGAGCCTTCGTGATGGTTCAGGAGTTTCAGTTCTTAATTGACCCTCCCAGTGCCATCAATTTTAAGTCTGCTTGGGGCCAGCTGGTTGAAGCCACAGGACATAATCTCAACAGTTTGGGGTCATAAACCAAGACATTAGTTTAAGCTAACAATCATGAAAAAGATTGTGCTGGGTTTGCTTTTCCTTTGTTTCTGTGTTCCCTCACTTTCCTAGTTAGTAACTATTTGAATCTGCTCTTTGGAACTCGGGGAACATCTAGGAGACTAAAGCCTTTTTTACAAACAAGAGGCAGGCAGAGGACATGGCATGTGGAGTGGGGGGACCCCCATAGGGTCCTGATCAGTTACATTAAGAGTCTTCAGTGGTCATTGTTTCTTTTTACCTTTATTCCCTTACTTCTTTTCTAAAAATGTGTTTTAACCTGCAGGCCAGATCGCCTCTATTCTTTATTTTCTAACATTTATAAGCCTCAACATTTTTGCTATAAGAAAAAGTTCTGACTTTACTTTTTCTTTTTTATTACAAGCCCATAAATTCTAACCACAGCTGTCCCGTCCACCTCCCATTATTCTCAATAATCTTGACTAACTGACTTTGAAAGCATATTGCTTTAGCACATTAACTTTCGCTGGGGCACCTTTTATCCACACCTGACTCTCCTACCCTGCAATTTTACATCCATTCTAACTAACAGTTTTCCAGGTAATAAATTATACATGACATCTGTCTTGTCCTAGTTTTTAAAATCCCTGTAGCCTCCTAAAAGTCTTTTTTAATGTCCTTATCCTCAAGTCCAGGCCATCTCTGGTATTTCCTTTATGTGATAATTTTCTGATTATGTTTTCTTTAATCTTTGCCTTTATGCCCTACTCCACTACCTTCATCAGCATTTCTTTCCAGTAGCTTTTTTTTTTTTAATCCCTTTTTTGTTTCTTAAATTCTTCTTCTTTGTGGCTCACTCCACCAGCCTTGGGCTAGTAAAATGTGAATGCTTCTAATTCACCATAATTGCAACCCTTCTACTTATTTAAAATTTTAAATTTAAATTCCCTGGTGGCACAGTGGTTAAGACTCGGAGCTCCCAATGCAGGGGGCCCAGGTTCGATCCCTGGTCAGGGAACTAGATCCCACATGCATGCCACAACTAAGAGTTCTCATGCCACAACTAAGGAGCCCACATGCTGCAGCTAAGGAGCCAGAATCTGCCATGCATCACACCCAGTTCCTGCCAGGAATAAAGGACCACTCCCACCAAGTCCCTCAGAATGTTGCCTTGATTGGAACATGCCATATTGTCATTTCTTGTTTTTTTTTAATTTATTTTTCCCTCTAAACCTTGAAATACAAATGGAGGAGAAAGGGTTCCTATTCGTGCCTGTAACATCAGTATTTATCACAGCAACTAGCACATGGCAAATGCTGAATAATTATCTATTAGATAGATATAGGATCCACTTTTCACAACACATGAATTCAGAAGCAGGTATGGGAACCCAGATGTCTTCGACTAAGCCAAACATAAAGAGATTTGATAAAATGTAAAACACAAAAGCATACAAAAAAACAAGCCCAATTTTTTTTACTAATTCAACAGACATAAAATTACTCAATCAAAATGCTAAAAGTTTCTAACCACTTACTTTCGATTTTTGTACTTATCATGGGCTAATGACAGTTTGCCATCCAGAGATCACACTTTGAGTAGTGCTGCACTGAGGCATAGGACAGCCAGGACCTGCTCAGCATCCATCCATGAAATTCAGGAGTTGAACACCTCATGGGGTGACCTTCAACCACTAGAAGATAAGAGCTGACAGATAAGGTCCTGAGACAGGTCGTACATCTTTTCCAGTGGTCCCGTGGGATGGAGCAACAGCCACCCATAGCCATGGCTCATTTTATAGTGCATCTTCCTTCCTGCTTTGCTGACCCTGCACCTGCCAATTCTACTCCCTAGGATAATGTTCCCCAATAAAGCACTCACTTTAGCTTTTACCTGAAAATCTGCTTTCTGGGAAGCCCAGAAAACAAAAGTCAAGATACTCTTTGCAACTCACCTAAAGTCAGGGGGAAACACAGGGCACAGAATGTGCAAAATTCATTATCCTCCCTCTAATGCTGCACATAGCTGTGCTTCTATTGGTTTCCTCTTTCCCTACCTTTTGGTCGGCCTGCTGCAGCTGCTACAGATTTAATCACCCAACCTGTGAGAAATCCCTCTATTCAACCTCAAGTCCAGGCACTATGTTTTCTTCATCCTAAGATAAACCATTCAGTCACAGGCAAGCCTCATTTGATCCTTACCATTGACCCTTCAAATTGGCTAGTGTGGTGACTAGGACATTTATCATAATCTTTGTGGATGAGGAAACTGAGAAACAGAAAGGGTAAGTGATTTGTCCATGGACAGTCAATAACTTTGTGACAGAGTGATGAATAAAGCTCAATTACACTGTTTCCTTTTCATGTGTTTTTACATCACTTTATATTCTGACAAGAGCAGGCAGATGTTCCTGGCCAATGTGGCCAAGTGGCTAATATTTCAACAGATAAACGAATATGCTGGTAAAAATATCAGTTACTTGCAGAGAGAGGTCATGAATTCCCCCTTAGAGAATGCATTACTTTGTACACAGTCGGTACCCCATAAATGTATGATAAATGAAAGAATAAATAAATGTATAATCCATCTAAACTTGGTATTTTTACAATCTACAAGGCTTTAAAATTATTCTGCTAGAATAAAATCACACACAGATTTCAAGCATACAGACACCTAGAATCCCCTGGATCAAAGGAGATTGTTTTAGTTTAAAGAAAGTGCAAAGTTTAAAACATACACATACATACACACACACACACAAATTCTCTCAGTCAACAATCAACACGACAGGTAGATTGGACTCATTTCAGAATAATGGTACAAACATACAAAGTAAATTTCACACTAAATCTCCATCAGTACATGTGCATTCATTATAAGTAAATGTATCAAAAAGCCTGAAGGCTTGAGAAATGCCATCTGTAAAAATTAACACTGGCCTTTTAAAGTCTTCTGGAAATTCTGAGTATGCAATTGACACCAGAATACATAAGCAAACAGTGCAAGCATGTATGCACCCAAATTGGGAACATAACTAGTCATCTAGTGAGTAGATGAAAATGTCATTCCCTAGTATAAGTACAGTTTCATGAGCAATTGATAGTGTATGCCAGCTCTATGAATGCATTTTCAGATGGTGGCTTGAAGGACCCTGAAACTATAAAGGCAAAGAACATGCTTGAACCGGTGTGATCATTCTGACTTGAAATTACTTGAAAGGAAAAGTGATATTACATACCAAATAAGTAAAAAGAAAAAATAGAGAGAGAGAAGTTAAAATCTTGCTAGGAAAACAATAGGTGAAGTTGTACAGAATTATAGCAAACCCTCCAAACCTGCACTGTCCAATACTGTAGGTACCAGTCTCATGTGGGTATTGAGATATAGTTGTGCAACTGAGAACTTAATGTTTAATTTTATTTAATTTTAATTAATGTAAAGTTACATTTAATTCTAATTAATTTTAAATTACATTTAATTTAATTAATTTAATTTGAATTTTAAAAACCAATTCTCGGGCTTCTCTGGTGGCACAGTGGTTGAGAGTCCACCTGCCGATACAGGGGACACGGGTTCGTGCCCCGGTCCGGGAGGATCCCACATGCCGTGGAGTGGCTGGGCCCGTGAGCCATGGCCGCTGAGCCTGCGCGTCCGGAGCCTGTGCTCCGCAACGGGAGAGGCCACAGCAGTGAGAGGCCAGCGTACCACAAAAAAAAAAAAACAACAAAAAAAAACCAATTCTCGATACAGTTATTAGAAAACTTTGTATTGCAATGTATTTGGAACAACTTCGGTGTGTGAATTTATTTTTTCAACTAGAAATTCCATGAAACCTAAATAAGTATTCAGTGTTTTTCTGGTGAAAATTTAGTGTCCAAATGAAGGTTTGCTGATCCACTCAGTTGTTAGCTACTTGCAGAACACGTCAAAGGCAAGTAAATAATTAAGTTTCTCAAGCACAGCATACCCTACTAAGTACTTCCTTAGATTCAGAAATAACTAAAACCATGACAATTAAATACCAACTGCATAAAAATTTCCCCCTCAAAAATAACAAAACAGTGCAGATAAACAAGAAAATGTCTTGAAAGAAACTAGCTATATCTTTCATTGTCTTGGATTAGATATCAGAATGAGTATCAAAATATCAAGAAATTACCAGGGTTTTCAACATTATTAAGTCACACAATTAAATTGGACATGAGTTCAAGATGCAGTAAGCCAAGTCATAATGATATAGCAGTCAACCACACCATTACCCAAAACCTTAAAACACATTACCAGGACTGGAGATGGAGATACTGGTTGAGAATGGGTGAAAAAATACCCACTTGGTGTTACAGATCAAAAGATATATATTCAAACAAACATTTTTTTTTGAGATTCCACTTTAAGTATTTCTCAAAACTAACTATTTGTAGGATAATACACAAGATTCTAGACTTAATTGCTAACTACATTGCAGTAGATGGCAACTACCACAAAGTTTGAAAGAAAAATTAGGATAAAAGCTTAAAAGTGTTGTCCAGAACATATAACCTAGCTTCATATACACCATCATAAATAAACATGATTTGGAATGTTCTTTGAGTGCAGGTAGTAGGGCATCAAGCATAATTAAATTCACATATTTTGAGCATCATTATGAAAGTTTAGAAGCAAAACTTTTATACAGAAGAGCCGCATACCCAAGCTGAAATAATGCGTTCAATTCTGTTTGCTGTTGACACGTCAAGACAGATATAAGAAACCAAAAAGAGATGAGAAGTTCAACCAACATAGCCAAAACTAGAGGGAAAAATCGGAGATTAGGCACCTCCAGGTAAAAAGGTAAGAGATGATTAGAATGTTTCAAAGTCTATTTGTAAAATACTAATAAACAACAGAAACAGTAAATACCATTTTGTTTAAAAAATACATTTTAAGCCAATTAGATAATTCATTCATTCAATAAATATTTACCAAGGACCCACTTCATCTTAGACACTGTAAAAGGCAGGCTCCAGCACAGAGATGAGAAAGGCAAAGCAACTGTCTTCAAAACGGCCACAGTATGGGAAGAACATAACAATTACAACAGAATGTAGTAAATATTTTAATATAAAGCATGGCCATCTTGTCTGGAAACAGATATTATTTTATATGTATTTGAATATTTTATTGATAAATGTTTCTGTATATTGCCTGTGTTTCCAGACTTTAAGGCCACCCTTGTATATGTACTAGGTGCAATGGAACCACTAGGAAGGATGTTCACAGCTCTTGAGGAGGGAAAAAGGGAAAATGTCAGGGAGTATTTTACAAAGGATATAATGCTTGAACGCAAGGATGATAGAAGGATTTGGGAAATAGACAATGGAGGGAACATTTCCTGATTGAAAGGACAATATAATGACAGAGATAAAAGAATGCACCAAGCATCTGGGAACTGGCTAGAAGTTATATTCTGTATAGCCTGAGCAAAGACTGGGTACACTGACACTTCCAGCCTGCTGTCTTTAGTAGAATCACCGTTTCTTTTTCTGTGCAATTTTGTTCCAATTAACTTAAAGGTGTAAAAAATTGAGAAAATAATGAAATAAAGAAAAACATTAATTACCCATATTTCTACCACCCAGAAATAATCACTTTTGGTTACTTTTCTATGAATATAAATATTTTTATGGATGGATGGAGATATATACACATATATAAAGCCCACTAAAATTAATGGCTAACATTTATGTCATCCTTACCTATGCCAGGCCCTATTCCAAGCACTTTACATGTATTTATTCAATCAACCTTAGGAAATAGGTTTCATTACCCATTGTATAAAGGAGAATGACAGTGAATTTAGGTAACTTTCCCAAGATTCCACAACCAGTATTTGGCAGAGACCCTGTCAGAAGTCTACCAAACTCAGAAGTCTTATTTTATCTCTTGCTTCCCTCAGATCTGTGTGCTTCAGGCACATTTACCTTCTTTTCATTCCTGGATTATCCCCAGTACATTTCCACCCCAGAATCTTAGACCATGCTGTGTCCTCAGCCTAGAACAGTTCTTTAAACAGATCACAGAAATCAATATCCTGAGCTTTAATATCATACAGACTTAGATTTATATCTCAGTCCAGCTATCTACTAGTTTATATATGATCATGATGGTCAGTTTTATGAGTCAACTGAGCCAGATTAAATCAAACTAGGGGTTGCTGTGAAAGTATATTGTAGATGTGATTAAAGTCTATAATCAGTTTACTTTAATAAGATTATTCTAGATAATCTCAGCGAGCCAGCTTCAATTAATTGAAAAGCCTTAAGAGCAGAACTGAGGTTTCCCCAAGGAACAAGAAATTCTGCTTATGGACTACAGCTTCAGCCAATGCCCCAAAGTTCTGGCCTGTCCTTCCTGATGGTCTCCCTACAGAGATTTAGGACTTGCCTTGCCAATCCCTGCAATCTATCTATCTGTCTAATTTGTGTATGAATACACATGTATATACACACATATAAATCCTACTGGATCTGTTTCTCTGATGAAATTCTGCTCTGAGACAAATTATCTCCCTGGGTCTCAATTTCCTCATGTGGGAAATGGGGATAGAGTTGGTACATAGCTCATATAGTGCCTGTAAGAACTGAATGAAATGCTATGTTTAAACCCTTAGCACAGTGCCTGACATGTGATAAATTAATTTTTCATCAATGTTGCCATCAAATGTGTACTAATATTTGTAAACAGAGTCCATATCAAATAATAAGCTTTAATTTTCTTTTCATTTGAACTGAGGCAACTCCCTTAAATATTAATAAGACATTTATCATCAAGACTTTGCCATGCAACAGAGCACGATTCAATTCGATTCTCATGGAAAAAAAGAACAAATGTCCATCAGAGTGGAATGGAAAAATTATGAAACTACTCCATTGGTACAGTTGGAAAATGGAATACAATACAGCAATGAGAACAAATTACTACCTACAACAAGTTGGATGAATTGTGCATACTGAGTGAGAGAGTCACAACAAAGTACATAATGTACAATTTTATTCATATATAAAGTATAAAAGCAGACAAAGCTAGTCTATGATGAAGGAAGTCAGAATAGTGGTTAATTGGGGAGGTCAGGAGAGAAGTCACTGGGAGGGAACAGAAGGGGGCTTCCAAGATGCTGGGAATGTCTTTTTATCTCTTGATCTGGGAGCTTTTTACACAGGTGTCTTGCTTTGAGAACATTAATTAATGAGTACAGTTAAGATTTGTGTGCATTACTTTCAGTATGTTATTCTTCAATAAATATTTTATTAAAGTTTTTTACTTTCACTTCCAAAGGAGAAACCACTTCTTTATAATTTGAAAGAGAAACTATCCTTAGAAAAAGGAGCTCGGGTAACCTTTTTTTTCTATGTAAATTAGATCATGCCACCTCGGATTAAACTACATCAATGGTTTTCCACTGCATTCAAAGTAAAATCTAATCTCCGTACATTGTCTTCAAGGTCCTGGCAACCTCTCCACTCTCACATCCTGCTCTCTCTCTCCTTGCCCACTGAGTCTGGTCATTTCCCAGGACACGCTGAGTTCTTTCCCCATCTCAGGGCCTTTGCTCTTTCTGTGTCCCCAACAGAACGTTCTTCCTTGGGTCCCCATGTTGCTGGCTCCAGCCCATCTTCTTAAATATCACTTTCCCAGAGATGCCTTCCTGACCCTTTCATTTAAAAACACTTTGCCTTTCTCTGCTTATTTCCTTAATATTATTGACCACAGTCTGTATTCATTTTGTTGTACTGTTGTTTTGTTTATATTCTGACCCACAGTGGTTGCTCAAAAAATATACAGTGAATAAAAGACTGCATCCAATCAACCCATAAACACCACTGAGGCAAAGAAGTGGGCATGTGCTTTAATAATTTTATGACTTCTTTCCCATCTCAAAGCTTTTCTGGGTATTAATTTTTCCCAGAATTTATCTGAGGAGCACGGTGAAGAGTACTAGACACAGACAGTATGGTGATCGTTAATCATAGACATTCCTGGGAGTAGCCAGGATTGAAGGTCAGGTCTTCTGTCCTTACTACACTTTGACCTTTAGAAAGGATGGTGGGGTCTAAAATAACACCTTGTATGGGCAACTTGGATGCCTACAAGTATCCGGTGTCTTTCCTTTACTATGCAGATACAGTCTGCATGATAAACATTAACAGGTGGTAAACAGATAATTTTGTGGTGTAGTGAGGAGACTGAGAGCCATATTTCCTGGGTTTGAATCCTGCTCTACTCCTTATCAGCAGTTCCCTTGAAAAACATAACAACTTTTTTTGATCCCCGGTTTTGTCAGCGATAAAGTGGAGCTAATATAGCAACATGCATTTTTCAGGACTGTTATGGAAAGCAGATGAGCAAATCTATGTGAAAAGCACTTTGCAAACTTTCTATACACTGTACACTGTAAGTTGTCATAATTATTTCAATGTAAGCTTTTCCCCTTGCCTAAGCATAATTTGTATCCTTCATTTCTGCTTGGAATGCAATTATGGCAAGCTAGATAAATGGAAAGGTTTAATCATCACACAATGGGGCACATTAATGTGATAAGGATGGTTATGCTGGCACAATTACTGTACCTTATGTTGGTTTCGTCCTGGTGCCAATCAGGCCTTTTATATTCATGACTTTGTGTGTGTATACGTATGTGTTTCATAAATTTATCTTTTATACCATTAAATACTATTTGCCAAAATGAAACAGACTCTGATAAATTTATTTATCTATGGGATATCTAATTATTCATACTTTGCCTGTAAGAGTAAACTACCTGTTTTTCAGTTTCTAAATATTTTCATATATTTAATAAATGATAAAGATCAGGTCATCACCTACACTGTCTACTCATATCTCAGCAGAAAACAGCACCTGAATTAAGTTCTGCACTCCCTCTCCCAGCTATGGCTTTGACTTTAGCAGGAATTTTGTCAGGAAGATTCTCTGCTCATCTTTTTCTTTTGATTATAATATAATAAGCACTAGGATTGGAGACTAATGCTTGATTAGTCTGGAACCATGTAAGTTGTAAAGACATCCATATTTATGGAATTTATTATATAATTAAATGTTAATTATAAGCCATAGTCAAATTCTGAAGTCTATTATTTTACCTCTATAACATAATTTACATACCTGTAGAATTTAGTCCATTTCTAACTGAAATTTTATTTACTTGAGGGAATTTTGCATCAATATAAGTTTTTGCCTTTACAAGCAGAAAGAAGGAAGGAAGGAAGGAAGGAAAGGAGGGAGGGAGGGAGGGAGGGAGGGAGGGAGGGAGGAAATGTAAAGCACCAGAAAAGCTAAACATTGTACAAAAAAGCCATGGTTTATGCAGCCACTGAAATCAGTGGCTTCAAGGAAAAGAAAATAATCGATTCTAAAAAGTATAGCGAATAAGAAAGAAGCTAGAAGATGTTAGCAATATGGTAAAGAGACACATTCTTTTTCATCCATCAGGGGGAAAAAAAAGGGAATCAGTTTCTCCAGGAATAATAGTAAAAATGATACAAGCAACATAGTTCAGACATGAAACTAATTCAAATGTGACACGATTTCGAGCAGCCAATAGAACATATGACAGGAGAATGTAAAGGTTATCAAGCTTGACTATGAAAAACTAAAAGTACAACTTCCAGAAACTAGGAAATGGAGGCAGAAGGAAGGCTAGATCTTACAACTTGGGAGGCAAGAGGAACTGTTTACAGTGCATGAAAGCAGAAGACTTAAGCAACTTGTTTAAACTTATAAGTGTACCAAACAGAATCTTAAGATACAGCTATTGTGAGGAGGTGGAAAGAAAGATGGAAATTTTTCCACCTTACAGACTAAATGGACCAAAGGCTCGTGTAGCATAGGCAATAGATAATTCAGAAGTTGACAAATCAAGAAAGAGCAATACAGCATCATATCTGAAGATACAGACAATGGCAGTTACCACTAAAGGAGTTAAACACAGTTAAAAATGTTCATCTCTAGTGACATGGACTGAGGGTGGCGTAGATCAAGAGAATATCACCTTTTCCTATAGGCCCTTCTACACTATTTAGTTTCAAATTTGTGTGTAACCTCTGTTTAGCAGCTACCCAGAAGATATGGTCACTTGGATGTCCTATAGCTTTGCTCACACTTAAAATCTCCATGTTGAATTCATCATTGTCATTCCCCATCAAGCATGTGCCTCCTATTACATTCTTTTTAATCATTCAATAACTCACTCATTTATTCATTCATTCAAAAATGGAGTGCCTACTTTGAAGCACTGGAGGTACAATGATGGCAAGATAGACGTGGAGGGAAACAGACACACATACACACACACACACATACACACTGACTGACTGACAAAATTATTTCAAGTTATCATAAGTGTTTTTAAAAAGCAAGGGTCTGGAGATAGAATAACAGGGATGGTCTATCTTTAACTAGGATGTGGAAGGAGGTCTCTCAGAGGTGACATGTAAGCTGAGACCCAAAGAAGTGACAAGCGACATGTAATGGAAATTTGTCATATTTGGTGCTACTTAATACCTTTTGAATACCCTTCTTATGTCTGAGGAATTTCCTATTTCATGAGTAAAGAAATGAACACTCAGTCCTACTGAAGAACAATAGCATTGTGCAAGAATCTATTGCAATTAAGCGAAAGGAGCCAGTAACAAAAGACCACATACTATATGATTCCATTTATACAAAAATGCCCATAATAAGTAAATCTATAAAGAAATAAAGTACACTCGTGGTTGCCTAGTACACAAGGAGAAGGGTGGGGCTGGGGAAAGAGAACAGGGAATGACTGCTAATGGGTACAGGAATTCTCTGTGATGATGAAAGTGTTCTAAACTTAAATTGAGGTGATGGCTGCACAACTCTTTGAATATACTAAATCTGTGACATGGGTAGACACACACCCCACAAACCTTCATAGGGTTTTGTGCGTGTGTGTGTGTGTATGCGGTCATCACTGGCTTAACGAATATCGGATAAGATTTGTGGAGAAGTATTTCCCTGGGAAAGGAACAAAGTTAACCATGTGATTAGACATTTAGCATCAAGGATTATGCTGTGCCTGTGTTGAGCACCAGAGGAACTAATAAAGGAAACTTTGTGCACATTAATCAATTGATCGTGATATGTAGAGCCCTCCAAAGGGCAGGGGTGCAGGCAAAGAGCCTCACTTACCTAAACTAAGGTGCTGGCAGTAGACATGAAGAGAAGTGGAAAGACTCTAGAAATATTTTGAACTATTTAGACTTGACAGGACTCAATGACAGGTCAGACAGGAGAAGATGAGGCAAAAGCTATTAATGCCTATCCAGTTATGAATCTCCCCCACATCCTGGAAGAAGAAGAGAAGGAGGAAAATAAGAAGAAAGAGGAGAAGGAGGAAAAAGAGGAGAAGGGACGTAGAAGAGAAATTAAATTTGAATTATTTTGTTGACTCTTGGAGCAGCCATGAGCTTCCTGGCCCCCTCCCCAACCCCAGTGGCTGAATGATGACTTCCCTAAGTTAATCAGCTTTCAAATTCCCCTAAATGAGAACTGATTTAGACATTGGCATACAATATAAAATTTTCATTGACAAAAATATATATAAGGGGATATCTTCTGGGAGATCTTCCGCTATAATTTTCCTTACTCATAAAGAAAAGAGAAAACAGCACTTTGCTGGGAAAACTATCCTTAACTTATCTAGATAAGATTGATTACTTCTTCTTTGTGTCCTTAGGTTCTATTTTTTATGTCTACTACAGCTCATTTAGCACTTACCTATTTACATGTTTGGCTCTTTCTTTCAAACTGTAAACCTCTCAAATGCATAGATGATATATCATTTGTCTTCATTACCCTCAGCTTCTAGAACACATATGTGCTTCTGGCACACAGTAGCTCTTATTAAATATTTGTTGGATAGTGTTTATATAAGGTTTAAAATTAAGATTAAATATTATGTGCTGCCTTGATATCTGGTGAAATCTGGAGGGACTCGAAGTCCTAACCACAAGTTCCCCTTCCCACTCTGCTCCTGTGCATAAGGTCCCTGAGCTAAACAGCCCTCTTTATCAAATGAACCAGGCACAGTTCCTGCTTATCCCTGAGCAGCAAGTTTCAGCTCTCTGCCAGTCTGTGGAATTCTTCAAACAAGCCAAGGACACCTTCCCACTGCAATCAGGAGGCACCTCACCCTCTTGGTACTACAAAGCCTGCCACCCACAGTCCCTGGTTTTTCACTCTGTTCCTGAGTACAACCCCTATAAGGCCCTGTGTGACAAGGCCCTGTCCTTTTCTATCAGATTGTGGATATGTGTATATCTTCCTATCTGGCAGTTGGTGCTGGCTTTCATATGGGCCTCACCCTCCCTGTGTTTTTCCATCCTTGGGAAGGCTAGTCCAGGCTTCCTCATAACACATCACTAATTCCAAGAGTTGTCAATATCATCTGTCCAGTGTTGGGTTTTGGGTGTTCAGCCATCCCTATAAGCCTAGGGCACTAATCCCTCCCTCACCAACAGGGTGAAAAGGAGGTGATTCTGTTTTCTACTTATCTCAAATTTTAGTCAGATTATGTGGTGAAAGAACACTGGTAGACAACACATGCATTCTACCAACTGACAATCTTCAGTGAAGTTCACTACAGAAATAAAGCCTTTTTCAAACGGCATTTGGTTAATGAGACTACTAACCACTGCAATCCTTTTGATCTCGAGTCAACTTTGTTTTGGAAGGAATCATTACACCTATCTCTATCAAGTCAGTTTCATTCTAACTTGATTTCTCATCAGAAATGAAAACATTACACAGAAGGTCTTCCTCTGTGCTGAAAATCAGAGGTATCCAATAACTCTTTTTGACTGGGAGCAGAGCTTGCCCACAACACCTTAGATATCTTGAGTTTGGAGATCAGCAACGGCTCTCACAAAGACCACTTGCCAGAAACAAGACTAAGTGGTTTGTACTTCTGATTAAAATACGCATTACAGAAGGGTTTCCCTTTGTTGTAAAAAAATGCAACTTCTTTAAAAATTTGAATATTTTTTCTTCTCTTCACCTCTGGGTTTAACAGTGCCTCCCACAGATTAAGGAGTCTTAAAGACTTAAAAATAAAGGCAGAAGGGCTTCCCTGGTGGCGCAGTGGTTGCGCGTCCGCCTGCCGATGCAGGGGAACCGGGTTTGCGCCCCGGTCTGGGAGGATCCCACATGCCGCGGAGCGGCTGGGCCCGTGAGCCATGGCCGCTGAGCCTGCGCGTCCGGAGCCTGTGCCCCGCAACGGGAGAGGCCACAACAGAGGGAGGCCCGCATACCACAAAAAAAATAAAATAAAATAAAATAAAGGCAGAAAAGTGAAGCTCACTGTATCCTGTCAGCATGGTTCTCTCATCAGAGAGAAAAGGGTTAACACCAAGGTTGACCTTGCCAAAGTTAAAAGCAGTCATAGGTGTTAATGAAATTATCTTACTTTAGAAAATGGGAAAGTCTTTACAAAGGTAACTATTCAGCTGTAAATTATTATAATTTTTCACCTTGTGATTCTGATCTTACTGTATTTTCACATTTTGTAGTTTGCGACATTATTGGCTTCTGCCTTTCTCTATGATTTGATACTCTGAACTTACTTTCGTGTATTTAGTGTAGATGAACACACATTATTGGCCAATAAGGCAGGTGAATAAGCTACTACAGGTGTTGTGAGGTAAGCTTTTCAGGAAAGGTGATCACAGTATAGTACAAAGTCAGAGTTTAACTTCTATAGCACATGGGCTGTGTCTTCTCTCCTATGCTAATTTATTAATAAACTCAGATAATAATCACAACAACTAGCATCACTGAACATGAACTATGTGCCAGGCACTGTGGTAAGCAATTTTTTATGTCTAGGTTCATTTAACACTCTCAGCAGCTCCATGAGGGGCCCATCATCCAGCCACAGAGTTTTGGGGAAAGGGAAATTTTCCCCTGTTTAAATGCTATTTCTGAATTTTTATACCAGAGTGATTGACAATAAATGCAGTAGCCACATTTGAGTCTTCACCCTCCCACAAGATAGTAACTTAATTATGAAAATATGAGCACAATGAAAAGCAGATAAATTACAAACTTTTCACTTTACAAAAAATTTAAGATCAGAATTTTTTATAAAATTAAACATATATTCACGAGATGACCCAGGAATTCTATTCCTAAGTACTTATCTCTCCAAAATTAAAACAAGCACGTGTACACAAATGTTCATGGAAGCTTTAGTTATAATAGAGGCAAAAACTGGAAACATCCCAAAATCTATCAACAGGTGAATGAATAGGCAAACTGGTATGTTCAAACAGTGGAATACTAATAGCAATTAAAAGGAACAAACTACTGGTAAATATAAAACCATGGATGAGCCTCAAAAGTATACTGAGCCAAAAAAAAAAAATCAGACATAAAAGAGTATATATTATACACATTTTACACAAAATTCTAAGGTAAGTAAAACTAATCTACCATGACAGAAAGCAGATCAGTGGTTTCCTGGGACAGGACGTAAGGAGGAATGATTACAATGGGACACAAGGAAACTTTTTGGACTACTGGAAATATTCTATATCTTTTTTTTTTTTTTTTTTTTTTTTTTTTTTGTGGTACGTGGGCCTCTCACTGTTGTGGCCTTTCCCGTTGCAGAGCACAGGCTCCAGACGCGCAGGCTCAGCGGCCATGGCTCACGTGCCCAGCGGGGCACAAACCTGTGTCCCCTGCATCGGCAGGTGGACTCTCAACCACTGCGCCACCAGGGAAGCCCCTATTCTATATCTTAATTTGGATACAATTGATTACTCATGTGTATCCAATTATTAAGACTCATACTAAACAATTAAAATAAATGCCTTTCCTTATATAATAAACTAAACCTTAATAAATTGATTAAAAGATTGCCAGAAAAGTTCATTTAAATAGTAATTTCCTTTCCCTCAGTCCTTATATGTTTTTAACTACTCAGTGAGGGGTAAGGCAAAAAAAACAAAGTATTAACAGCCACAGACAAGTAAAATCATTCTGATCTGAAATGAAGATAATTTTTGAATTATGTACAATTCCACATAATTCAAAAATGATTTATTCAACATTATACAAATATATGTATTGTGTATCCCATTTCCATCTCAGTGGAATTAGTTTAAACCTTGTTCACTACTGTAGACTCATTGGAAAGAATGAGTCTTCCTCCTTTCCCAAGAAAGTAAGGCCTCTGTTCTTGAGATCTGGACTTTCTATCTCGGGTGGGGGGTGGGGGAAGGGGTATGTAGGGAAATGGGAAGAGGCAGGGAGATAGTGTTAACAGAGGTTTTTATGTTTCTCAGAGAGATGTTATCTAGATATTTAGATATTTGTTCACTTGTTCCTAAACTGGCCTTTATTTTTTTTCTAAGCTATAGGCCAAGAGTCACAAATTCAAATACTTACAAAGAGTTAGACAGGAAATGTAAAGGAGTGAAACAGACTTATGCAAGATGATATGGAATGATGGAGATGGTGATGAACTGGACAGCACATGATACATTTCATTCATTCATTCAACAAATATTTAATGAGGACCTACTATTTGCCAGGCACTACTCTAGGCACTGAAACCTAAGCAGGAACAGAACAGACAATTCTCGATAAAAAATGTAGCTTAAATTCTAATGGAGGAAAAACTGACAATAAATAAGTGAAGAACTAAACAAAAACACACTGTATGTTAAAGCTACAGGTGAAAGGGATAAGGAATGAAAGCAGAAGTTTAAATAGGGTCATCAGGGAAGTTCTCTCTGATAGAGTGACCTTTGAACAGAGACCTGAGGAATAAAAGAGCAAGCCATGTGGATACCGGGGTGAGAGGGAGATCATTCCAAGAGAGGAAACAAGAGACCCCAAAGCAGAAGCAATCAGATCACTGAAGAAACGGCAAGGCTATCAGAGGAGCTGGAGTGTAGGGAGGAAGGGACCTGGGGCAGGGAGAGGAGGGCCTGTCATTGTAGAATGTTTCAAAGCCTCCATAGCAACGACGCTCTGGCCTTGAAACCTTTGTTTTTACTGTGAGATGAAGAGCCCCTGGAGGATTAAAGCAGGGAAGTGGCGTGATCTGACCACTGCAGCTGCATGAACAATAGACTGTAGAGGAAGCTGTGGGGGGGAGGGGTTGACCACAAACCAGGAGAGATGATGATGGCCTAGAAAAGAATGGCTTCTGTAGAACTGGTGGCAAGTAGTCAGAATCTGAATATATTTTTCAAGATTGAGCCAACCGGAACTGCTGATGGCTTGGAGATGAGGTGAGACAGAAGAAGAGGAGTTGAGGAAGCTCACTCACCCTAAAGGGCCCTGCATAAAGATTCAGCATGTGAGATGCCTCACACAAATGACAATCGGTTGAGACAAACTGATGAAAATGGTACCTCCTCATTTGGCAGCAGCTTCTGTGAGCTCAAAGACTATGAGTATACAGTTTATGGTAGATGTAAACTGTAGGCTTCCCATCAAGGAATAATTTATCTCAAGACTCAATCAGGCTGTCATCACTGGAAGTCATCCCTGCTAATGCTTATTCTTCTCAATTTGGAGGTAAATTCACTCAAGATTGTATTAAGCATCTCATAGGGGGAAGACTTTTATCTCAAAAACAGATGGACCATGGTGAAGTATCCAGTGTCTCTGTTAACACTGCTCATAACATAACTACTCAAAATGTGTCTCTTCAGCCAACTAATAACCAGAATCAGGGCAACTTCCTTTCCTACTTTCCTAAGCAAGTATAGGCAAGGATCAGAGGTGAGGTCAAGGGGGACCACCCAAGACAGCATTTACCAGGGCTTTGGGGTGCACAATCTACAAAAGTCTAGCCCCAACGAGAACCCTGACAGTATACTAGACATGGTGCCCCAAGATAGAACACCCATCTAGCACCAATTCTCTTGGATATATGGGCACCTTGTATGCTGAGAATTAGCTCTAGTTACAAAATTCCTTCTGTGGTGCCTGGTAATATGCTGTAAGAGCATATGGGAAAACTCAAATTTTAGAATTGGGTAATGTGGCATACATTTACATGATTGAAGGCTTAGCTGACTAAAAAAGTTACGATGGTAGGGTTCCCATAATTAGTGTTAGAATATAGCAGGGGCTTCCCTGGTGGTGCAGTGGTTAAGAATCCACCTGCCATTGCAGGGGACACGGGTTAGAGCCCTGGTCCAGGAAGATCCCACATGCCACAGAGCAACTAAGCCCGTGCGCCACAACTACTGAGCCTGAGCTCTAGAGCCCGCGAGCCACAACTACTGAGCTCGCATGCCACAACACTGAAGCCTGCACACCTAGAGCCCGTGCTCAGCAACAAGAGAAGCCACCACAATGAGAAGCCCGCGCACCACAATGACAAGTAGCCCCAACTCGCTACAACCAGAGAAAGCCTGCATGCAGCAACAAAGACCCAACGCAGCCAAAAATAAATAATTTTTAAAAAAAAAGAATATAGGAGTGCCCCTGGATTCTGAGCCAAATGTGGAAGTATTTTCAGGTTGAGGAATAAAGCAAGCATTCATGATGCCCAAATACAGGAAGAGAAGCATGAGTTCTACGAGAAGGAAAATGTGACAATCCTGGCAGACTCTACCTTTCCACCTGACCTAGGAAACAAGCTTATTCTCCCATCTTTCTCTTGACCTCAAATTCTCAATAAGTGCCTTCCTCTCATTTTTCCATCCATTCTGTGCTGCCAGCGGCTCTAGCTATAACCTTTTTCTTTCTCACGCCCCTATCAGGGAGACAATAGCATCTTGGCACCAGTAGGACCCAGGTTCCCCCTCACTCCTAACCCACAGTATAGGATTTCCCATCCCCTTGCATAACCCACAGGCTGGGGAAAAGTATTAGCTGGACAAGACAATTATCTGCTTCCAATCTAAAGGTGTTCATCCCTGGTTATGAGGTATCTTCCTCACTGTAATCAAGGTTAATAACAACTCCCATAGTCATCCAAAGCCTTTCATAAACTGTCTAAGCAATTCTGGAGAAAAATATATTTTAAACTTTGAGGGTAACTAAATTGTATCTGAATTAGCATTTGAATGAACTGTGCCCACATCTAGGGCAGCTACATCTAACCCCTCATGTCCCCACTGTGTCAGTCACTGTTAGGAAATCAGTCTCTTGCTGTTCTATGTTGCTATATGCACTGTATTCCCCTGCCTATGCCCTCTTCCTAGAGGCAACCTCTGGGTTTGTTTGATTCCCATGATTGCTTCAGCTAGCAATAGAGTCCTGCCTTTGTAAGGATGGCATGTGAATTTCTAGTTGATCTTTTTTTTTTTTTTTTTTTTTTTTGCGGTACGCGGGCCTCTCACTGCTGTGGCCTCTCCCGTTGCGGAGCACAGGCTCCGGATGCGCAGGCTCAGCGGCCATGGCTCACGGGCCCAGCCGCTCCGCGGCACGTGGGATCCTCCCGGACCGGGGCACGAACCCGTGCCCCCTGCATCGGCAGGCGGGCCCTCAACCACTGCACCACCAGGGAAGCCCCCTAGTTGATCTTTTAACACTGCATTTACATGACACCTATTTTCAGAATGTAATAAGGTAGATGGAAAACCCAGGCAACATTATGTACTTTTTCCCAGTCCTGGATGTCTCTGGCCATGACATGAGTCCCCGCAGTCACTGATTATGATGCTGGAACACACATTTGTGATTGGTTAGAGACATAATAGTGGTGTCTGCTGCCACTCCAAATCATAAGTTTGTGTCCATTGTGATCAAGACATATTATTTACTCAGGCTTACAGATAAGGGGCCAATATAGTCCACTTGTCAATTGTATGCTGCATATCTTCCCCACATTGGTATCCTAAAAGATGGTGGCCTTGTAGGCATATAGGGCTGTGGCTACCATGATTTCACTTTTTATCAATCTTATTTTTAAATTAATATTTTAACGTCACCAGCTAAATTGGGAACGTAAAATAGTAAAATTTGTATTATTTATTTCACAACCTAATTTAAGGATGGCAAAACAAACTTTGCCACTGGACTTTTTTTTCCAGAAAAGATTCACCTTTTCTGAATATGGCAGTAATAGTAAACTAAATGACAATGATAGTTTTACTCGGAAGTCTGATCCCTCATACATTGAACTCAGTTTTGTACTTGTGTCTTTATGTTTTGCATGTAAATGCAACTTCAGTTTTGATGGCTTCATTGCTTCCTTAACCTCTGTATCACAGCAAAATAACACACTACGATTTCAGCACTTCTCCCCCCTTGTCAGTGGTTTCAAGCTCACATCAACATAAACTTCCAGCATCACTTCAGATTGTGACATAATACCCCCTGGATGTAACGTCTATGTTAAATTTCTTTCTCTTCTTATGTTTTAATTCTGTCCGGTAACCACTATAAGCCTGCCAATACAGCACTGATGGATATTGCTGCGTTCTTTCAAAAAACACAACTGTGTTTTTTTAATTCAAAATAGAGTAATTGAAGGAGCACTCTAGTATGGCAGACTTCATAAACCTGAAGTCTTTAGCACTCATAAATTCCAAAAAGACTACTCCCTGATTTCTGGGCAATGATTTTAAGGGAATCTCACTCATATAGGGAATCTCACTCATATTTAGATATATAATATATGTGATGCTACTCAACCATTCAGCAGAGTCTAAAACAAACAGAAGTACAGTCCCTATTGCCATGCATAGCGGGTACCTGAGCAAGAGCCACTGCACACCTGCCCAGGGGGTCACTCCGTGGCTTTTTGGCCCCAGCTTCACTCTGACTGATTTCCAGCCCCAGAACAGCTGACATGCAGGCGTCCTGCCAGTGACAGGAATTAGAAGAAATTCCATCCTTTACTCTAGCCAGAACATTTTTCCTTTTCCCATCATCAGTTGGCTGCCAAAAGTTTTGGCTTGTAGCTGGCATCTGACAGTATTTTCAAGTTCTGAAGATACGTAGAGCATAGCATCACCTCATGAAAAGTGATTTAAAGAACAGAAACAGGTACTGAATAATTCAATCTGTCTCTTTGTCCTTCAGAGAACTCTTCCCAACATCCTCCACCATGACCCTTCCAATCTTTTTCCCAAGAGAAAAGAATGTCTCATTGCAACACTTATTTCACCTTTCTTTAACTGCTTACATAAACTTGGCTTTCCAATGAACTGTTGACACAGTACTCAAAATGCAATCCATGTGATTTTTAGTAGACAGTACAGGTGTCTTCATGACTAAGGTAAAAAAGCTAAAGAAAATGAAGCATCTTTTCAAGACTAAAATAATGTGATGCAGTGTCACAAAGAGTGGAACAGTAAGACGTTTACAAAACTTTTTTTTTTTTTTTTTTTTGCGGTACGCTGGCCTCTCACTGTTGTGGCCTCTCCCGTTGCGGAGCACAGGCTCCGGACGCGCAGGCTCAGCGGCCATGGCTCACGGGCCCAGCCGCTCCGCGGCATGT
>NC_041218.1:55467370-55482336 GCF_002837175.3 Physeter macrocephalus
GGCACGAACCCGTGTCCCCTGCATCGGCAGGCGGACTCTCAACCACTGCGCCACCAGGGAAGCCTTACAAAACTTTTAATAAATTTATTCTTTATACAAAAAAGGCAGTTTAAGTAGGTCATGTGGAATTAACAACTCCTCAAAGCTTCCAGAGTTCACATCTTGGAAATATTTACAGGTAACTTCTGAAACTAACCATTGGTTAAATGGAATCAAAATAAATAAAAAATAGTACAATGCAATTGTTTTTGTAATTGAAAATTGTATCTGTAAATGTTCACTGAGGACCCCAGAAGATCTCCATCCAACTTACACAGCTTACAATTTAGACTGTGATTATCCAAGAATGCCACAAATAAGTAGCTTTGCTGAGGCACTTCTGCATACTACTGCATTAGGAAATGCTATTTATTTTGACAACCATTTCCTCAGAGTTCTGTCTGAAATCTTTATTTGAACTCCCTTTTTTTTATTTGTATCTTACTGCCACCTTGTGGTTAAAATGTTTTTCTTTCTTTTTTCTTTACACGTGTGTGTCTATGTGTGTACGTATGTGGATGTCATTTCAATGAAAATGTAAATTTCTCCTCCAGAGTAACTTTTAGTGATACTACCCATATGGCTACCAATGGTAGCCACTTTAGATCAAACAACCCTCTTCCTTTTTTATCTCTAAATTAAACTACAAGTCTTTAAGTGAACCGTATTTCCAGACACACTTGCTTATCTATGCTTTTAAAAGGTTTTCCTCTAAATCCTGATATCATTCCACAAAATAATCATAGAATGAGACAGAACATGACTCTGGATCTATATGTACAAAGACAAAAAAAAAAGACTGAGGGCATCATTCACATAATGGTACCTTTAAGACCAGTAAGAGTCTTCAGCCGTATTTAAATGCTGCAGGGTATGGGGGTCCCACTATTAGCATATAAGATCTTTGACAAAATAACAAGAAGGCCAGAGGCAAATCAGAGAATCAAACAAAAGAGTCAGATAGTCAAATTCTCTAGGAGTTAGTTTCTTTCTACTCACTGTGAACCCCAGACCTGGAGCTTCAGCAGCACCGGAGAGCTTGTTAGAAACTCAGAGTTTCAGGGCCAGCTGCAGACCTATGAATCATAACATCTGCATTTTAACAGGATTCCCAGGTGATTCGTATGCACAGTACAGTTTAGAAGTACTGCTCTATACCTTGTGCTCAAGACAAGATGTTGCTTAGACTGACTGAATCTGTGACCTCTAAAGATCTAGCAGCTATGGTCAACAAACTTCATGTGCCTAAAGCCTTCAGAACGTGGTCAGTTTTTTCAAATTTCCTACCCACTTGTGCTGAGAACTGCCCGTATATAAGTACAAAGAGTTCCTATAAAAGATTCATCAGAGACTACAGTCTCTGTTTTGATAAGTAAATTAACACCGAACACAAGAGAAAGGCATATAATGATGCTGGCTTTCAGTTTTTCTTTAGTTTTTCTTTTTTTAATGGGCGGAGAGAGCTTTTTAGTTTACAAAGAGCAATGGAACAATGATGATTTGCAACTACTATTAGGCCCGGTCTATTCGGTGCAAGTAAAGTCAGAATGTTTTCTTAAACTATTAGGTATTCATTCATCATTTCAAAAACATTTATTGCCCACCTCTTTTCCATTAGTTGCCATGCCAGGCATTTTCAAAGGCATGATGTGATGAACGGCAGTAGACTCACAATTAGTCTTATCTCTGCCCTGACTAGCTAGCTGTCTTAGTCAGTGTTCTACAGAGAAACAGAACCAATAGGATATACATAAATATCTAAAGATATTTGTTATAAGGAATCAGCTTACACAATTACAGAGGCTTAGAAGTCCCATGATTTGCCAGTTGCAAGATGGAGACCGAGGAAAGCCTTTGGTATAGTCCCAGTCCAAGTTCAAAGACCTGAGAACCAGGAACGCCGAGGATGTAAGCCCCAGTCCAAGGGCAGAAGACAAATGTCTGAGCTCAAGAGTCAGGAAGAAAGAGCAAATTCTTCCCTTCCTCTGCCTTTTTGTTTTATTCAGCCATCGACAGATTGGGTAATGCCCACTCACATTGGGGAAGGCCATCTCCTTTACTCCTCATCTGGGAACACCCTCACAGACACACCCAAAATGATGTTTAGCCAAATATCTGTGCACCCCATGATCTAGTCAAGTGGACACATAAAATCAACAATCACACTAGCTTGTTCTGAACAACTTACTTTATGTCTCTCTGGAACTAAGCTTTGTACAGTTAGACTGTGGGGCATAAATGCTATTGGATAGACATAAAAAACAATTTAAAGCTCTGTGTTTCTCTGGCCGTTAGCTCTGTTCCTGCGCAATGTTAAACCCAGCCAACAGAGCATAATACCTATCCTTGAGAATCAAACTCAGAAAATAAGCAATATAGGCAACATAAAAAGCAAATGTAGAGAACATAAATATTATGAAGAATCAGCCACCAAAACATGTGTCTGCTTAGCAGTCTCCACATTTTAAATAGACAGCAGGGCCTAAACATGGAGAAAGTGAAGAAAGTTCTACATCTGCTTACTGGCACTTCATAAGTATAGATCAAAGACAACTCACTTGCATTACATAGTATCACACATTACAAATTTTGATCCACAACGGTTCTGTACATCCAAAGTGCAACTAAAAAGGAAGACTTTTTTTCCTGTCAATGTCAATATAAAAGCTTTTCCATTTCAAGAGCAGCACTTTAGACTCCCATAGTCCCCAAACCCAGACAATGTCCTATCCTTCTCTAAAAGTCAGGAGTTCTGAGGACTAAATGGCGTTGCACTGGATTTAAAATTATCGAATTCCTGGTCAAGCTACTTACTCTGAGGAAGGAAGAATTGCATTATTGGTCTAGCTAGCAGAGGAGGCATGAAACTATTCTAACTAGAAAGTTGTATCTGAATACCTCAACTAAACCAATAAAAGTGGGATTTTTATCTTAAAAATGGAATCATTCCACTACTATTTTGATCCATTTAGGCTATACTTATACGTACAAGCAAGTTTACTTGAATTCATTCTTTAAGCTGAGTTCAGCAAAAGCAAGAATTTTTCATGTCTCCATAATATCAATAATTTGTTCAACTGAATTTTCACCCTTTTTAACCAGTCATTTTGTCTCTATATAGACACAGCCAAGCAGAACTTCAATTTTCACTTGACGTTTTGCTTGTTGTATTTGATTACAGCGTCACATAAATGTTGGACTTGCCATCAAATGACATTCCTGCTCCCTTGTTGTTAGGTCATTTTTTGTCTATCATAAGACACCAGAAGTGGCCTCTATCAAAGGTCTTCAAAGACACTTTACAAAGAAAATTTCCTTTCCAATTCCATGGTTTAATATTTTATGAAATGAAGTAAGGTCTTATGACCGAAAGCATAAAGCTCTTAAATCACTTGCTTTAGTATATAAATGTATTGGTTACAAAAATTCTTCCAACCTCATTTTGAATCCAGCTGTTATAACTGACTTGATGAACCTCCTGTGGTAATAAACGCCACAGACTGAATAAAGGCAATCTGAGAAGCACTTCTGTCTGCTGTATTACTTTTACTTACTGAGGCTGGTGTGAACAAGGAAGAGAAGACCAAGGGCTCAAGTTCTTTAGAAGAGAAAATTGAACTAATTACTTTCCAATGACTATAGCTAATAACTGTAGAACACCCTACTAAGTATCATTCTTCTCTGTGTTTTTATTAATAGACAAAATTCATTATATAAAAAAGGACGCGGCTTCCCTGGTGGCACAGTGGTTGAGAGTCCGCCTGCCGATGCAGGGGACACGGGTTTGTGCCCCGGTCCAGGAGGATCCCACCTGCCGCGGAGCAGCTGGGCCCGTGAGCCATGGCCGCTGAGCCTACGCGTCCAGAGCCTGTGCTCCGCAACTGGAGAGGCCCGCGTACCGCAAAAAAAAAAAAAAAAAAAAAAAAAAAAAAAAAAGGACGGTTATCAGCTCCTACTGTATGTTAATTACTTCCTTTCAAAAACACATACTAAAATATATCAAGTGCATTTTTAGTATGCATTTTTAACTTGGAATATAATTTAGGTTGGGCGTTGATTTAAGATATACAAATCTTTCAACTCGTCTGTCTACTTTGGCTTTTACCTTCGCAACACAAGCATCAGATGTGTAGCTCACAAAATTTTCTATTTTGTTCTTTATTACTAAAAGTACTTTTTCCCATATTGTTTGTCCAAAATATAATTTTTAAGATATTCAATCTTATACCTAAAAAGGGATCAAGGATTTGCTCTTGATTCTTCCACCAAAAAAAGTAAAAATGGGGGAAAAGAAAGCAAGTATAAGAATAATTTATATCCAAAATCCTTTTACTGAAAAATGAAATAATACAACAGGACGGCCTGAGTTAATTTAATTTCTTGTCTACATTGATCAAATCCGTAGCAAAAAGTGTTGATTTCTGTTCTAATTGGTCCATGTAGACACAATTAAAAGTAGCCTTCTTGTAAATCTCCGTCTCCTTACTCTACTCTTTGATCTCCAGTGGGAAAAATTAAAATACCCTATAATTCTGCATGGAATTTCTCTTCCATGTAACTTCAGACATTCCACAATATCACCTCATTAATCTTGACCATACTACTTCAGGTAAATAATGGGAAAATATCGCTATGTGCATTCATGAACATGTGTTAAAACACAGAGAAAGGTAATTAACTTGCCAGAAGTCATACAACCAGTCAGCCTGAACCACATCCACTGCCTCCTGTCTCCTAAGGTCTCATGTTCCACATTCTCTGCTTGGCCTCACTGCTCTCTGACTCCACATGGCGGAAGTCAGCCTCTCCTACACTTAGGAAACCTAAGCAATTTTATGATTCAGCTTTGGTTTTCATTTTACCATTGTGCTTTTTCTTTTAAGATTTGTATAGCTAAGTGTTTGGGTTGGAGGGTTTTTTTTTTTTTTTCAACTTTGAAGTGTGAGTTTTTTCACCTCAAAAAAAAGTTTTGCAACAGTGCTCTCTCAATTCATCAATGAGTCAAAAAAAGTGTTTTGTTTTCTTTTATGTTTATTTGATATCAATGCAAAACATTGAAATCCAGCCATCAGTTTGGAATGCTACTCATAAGTCTGAGATTCTGTTATTCTGTGGCTATTTCTTAAATAGATTCTACTTGCCTAGAATTATAGTAGGCACTGAATTGTGGAATATAATGAAGGAAGAAAATATTTGTGACTCTTACTATATTAGGTGAGGGAGTCAGAAAAGGCTATCTGGGGAGTACCAGGAAAGAGGTTTGAATAAATGGGGGGATCAGGATAGAGTATGAATGATCTTAGTAATGAGTCTGAGGGGTTCCAACTTGATTGGTAACTTTGGACAAAAAGTTAACAAAATCCTTTCCCTTCTGCATGAGATGCTAACCCTCAACTAACATGCTATCACTATTCCTCTGATAACCTAATAAAGGTAGAATGTTCACTATATTATTGCATAACAGTGCTTACAGCAAAAATGAGCCTGGACTAGGAGGAAATATAAATGAACTATAAAGAACTGGTGTAAATGCCATATTTTGGATTTCTCTGAATGTGGTGACTATTTTAACTGATATGTCCTTGCAAGGACCCTGGAAGCTATGACTTGTGGGGTTATTGCAAGAGCAATTTGCACCTGTAGGGCATAAGACTTCTCAACCAGACAGCTCCCTTGCCCCTGAGCTTTTGGATTGCTACAACTGCCTTTGAAGAGGAAGACCACCTGCTGCCCTATGGCAATCTGTGTCTTGCCCCTTTTGAGTAGGCTGGTGTTAACGTAGCCTCTGATGGTCAAAGTGAATCTGAATGTTTAGTTGGGCCTAAGAAGACCACGTAGGGCATGTTGTAATAACCAATGCAGATTGACCATAGTTTCTTGTGTGGGAGGATGACATAAAAGCACTGGATGAGTTGGGTGTCAGAGGCAAAAGTGGTGGTAAGATCCATTGTAAACTAGGGATAAGAGGGTTGGGATGCATGGTTGATTAAAGCAAAGAAATACTAGAGGCCTGGAATAGAATTAGGTGGCCCTTAAGGTGTTGAGGGCCTAGATCAGGGTGGTGGTCAGAGAGAAAAAAAATACAACAAAAAGGACAAATCTAAGAGATAGCTTGAAGAAAAAATAACTTGATAACAGATAAAATAAAAATATAAAAACAGAAATTATGAAAAAAGATTCCAACATTTCTAAACTGAAAAATGAGCATAACGGAGAGGTCCCTGACAGAGAAAGACAAGTAAAGAGGGAGCATTACTGTACTTATGAAGAATTGACTGACGTCAGTTCCTGTCTTTATGATAACGGCAGAGGCTCAACTGTAGCTACTGTATGGACAGGCCTATGGTAAATCTTGGCTACAGACATACCCATCTTTGTAAATGGTGGTGAAACCATGAAAGTGGATGAGGACTTCAAGATACTAACTGCATAGACAGAAGAACCAGGGCTTAAGCTTTTATTATTGGAGGAATTCCCAGAATTAAGGTGTAGAAAAAAGAACTAGCAAAAAAATAAAACACAGAAGTAGGAAATGAGCAGTAATGCACATGGAAAATAAAGGAGGGAAAGATTTGTCATAGTTATCAGAGAGGTCAAAAAAGATACATAGAAAGAAATCAATAGGGACCTTTGAAAAAGAAAAGCCAATACTATAGAATAGAAGTAACATGTGAAGGAGTTAAGAGGTCATGAGATGAAGAAAATTAAAACCACCTATGGAGATCACTCACTCCCCAAGTTATTTGGCAGGAAAAGAGAGAGAAATAGGATGGTAGGTAGCTAAGAGAAACAGGATAGTGCAAAGTTCAGTTGAGTATATGATAGAATCATATTTGAAAGCTAATTCATAGAAATAAGTAAACTATTAGTGAGAGATTGGGCAATCATCAATCATTTGAGCAACAGAAAAAAACACTTATTGAGGACTACTGTAGATCAAGCAATGTACTAGATGCTGGAGGTTCACAAATATGACATCATTACATCCCCAAGTAGCTCACAGCTGGATAGGAAGATAGGCAATATAATATATATATAAATAATGTGGCAAGTACTGCCTATGAAAAGAGGCAACCTAGCCTGGAGGGCTGGGGCAAGGCTTTGCATAGGAGATGACATTAAAAGTGAGTTCAGAGAGATAGGTAGGAGTTGAACAGAGGAGTGAAAGTGGACCATGGTGGCAGGGAACACAGTGTGTGCAAAAGAACAAGGGCATGGAAAAGCTGGCAATTTTGGAAAACAGCAATACTTTTGTATGCGTGGCACATACGATGGCAATTAGGGAATCAAAATAGATGAGACCCTTAATTAATGGTTAAAGACAAATGACAGGGCTTCCTTGGGTGGCGCAGTGGTTAAGAATCCGCCTGCCAATGCAGGGGACACCGGTTCGAGCCCTGGTCCGGGAAGATCACACATGCCACGGAGCAACTAAACCCGTGTGCCACACCTACTGAGCCTGAGCTCTAGAGCCCGCGAGCCACAACTACTGAGCCCACGTGCTGCAACTACAGAAGCCCGTGCGCCTAGAGCCCGTGCTCTGCAACAAGAGAAGCCACCGCAACGAGAAGCCCGCAACTGCAACGAAGAGTGGCCCCCGTTCGCCACAACCAGAGAAAGTCTGCCCACAGCAACAAAGACCCAACGCAGCCTAAATAAATAAATTTATTTTTTTAAAAAAAGACAAATGACAAAAGGCCTCATAGTCAGACTAGAGAGCCTGATGTTCTTCTGAAAGCAACGGAGGTTAACTGAAGGACGTAGAGCAGAGGATTACTAAGCCCTTTAAAAGAGGCTTTCAGTGAACGCTGTATTAGCTTCCTATTGCTGCTCTAACAAATGATCTCAAACTTAGTAGTTTAAAACAACACAAATCCATCATCTTACAGTTATGGAGGTCAGAAATCCAGAACA
The DNA here is from genome assembly GCF_002837175.3 of Physeter macrocephalus. Lineage (NCBI taxonomy): Eukaryota > Metazoa > Chordata > Mammalia > Artiodactyla > Physeteridae > Physeter > Physeter macrocephalus. The sequence goes on from NC_041218.1 coordinate 55,475,324, forward strand.
CCAGACACTGAGGCTATAGGTGCCGCTGCAGTGGACTGGTTGGGGCTCGCCTTCCCTCCGCTGCCTCCGCCGAGGCCGGGATGCTGCTGGTGGTGGCGGCGCTGGTGGGCGGCTGGACTGCCGTCTACCTGACAGACTTGGGCCTGAAAGTGACGGCCTCGGGTCGAAGGCGCAAGCCCACGGTACCCAGGGTCCGGGCGCAAGGCCCGAGGCCTTTTCTCTTCCCCCGCCTGCACCGGAGGCGGGCGGCCGGTTCCCGCGTGCGGCCTGCCGCTGGGCGCCGGGTCCGTGGTGTAAATTAAGCAGAGCAGGTCGCAGGCGGACTGTGGCCGGTCTCACCCGGGAGGAAGGCGCCCCTAGCGGGCTCGGAGGGCCGGGGCGCTGCCAAACCCCGCTCTACACCTGGGAGGAAAATCAAATGTCCGCCTGGAAAGGCATTGTTTGCCTTCGTTGTCCGACTTCGCTGTCGGCCGCAGCCCTCCAGAGACTCTGGTATTGGAAAGAATCTAAATCAAGTTGGGATGTAGATCAGTGGTCTCAAACTTTAAAGTGCATACCATCATCTGCGGTTCCGGTTAAAATGCACATTCTGATGCCCGGGGTGGGGTGGGGGGGGCCACTTAAGATTCTGCATTTCTAACCAGTTCCCAAGGGCTAGCGATGCTGCTTGCCTACAGACCATACTTCAAAGTAGCATACTCAAGTAGCAAGGCTTTAGATAACTAGTTTCTGACTACGAGAATTCTAATTCTAACCCCTTAAACCACCACACACACGCAGGCCAGACACACACACACACCCTGGGTGCACGGTCCATTCTTATTTGGGAAGTGTAGCAGATATTATGAACAACTGTCTGGCCACATGCTTCAAGCAGCCTTTTAAAATTGCATATTGGCGGTGGGGGTATTGCATGCATGGAATAAAATCATATAAGTTCTCAAATGTTTAATAAAAATTCCAATTATGACTAGTAAAACTTTCATGTTATGAATACTGTTTTAAATAGAATACTGTGGTTTAGTATTGTGTGTTTTAGGTTTAATAGTAAAATAAAATAATACTTACCCTGCTTTGTTGCATTTAAACTTGCAAAGTGAGATTGTATGGTGGAATCCTTAGAACAAGGGCTGCGTTCTGCACTTCCTAGCCATTGTAACCCTGGGCAAATTACTCTCTGTACCACCATTTCTTCATCTTTAAAACAGGGGTGGGTTTCCCTTGCGGCTCAGTGGTTAAGAATCCGCCTGCCAATGCAGGGGACACAGGTTCGAGCCCTGGTCCAGGAAGATCCCACATGCCGCGGAGCAACTAAGCCCGTGCGCCACAACTACTGAGCCCGCGTGCCACGACTACTGAAGCCCGCACGCCTAGAGCCCGTGCTCCGCAACGAGAGAAGCCACCGCAATGAGAAGCCTACACACGGTAACCAAGAGTAGCCCCCACTCACCACAACTAGAGAAAGCCCGTGCACAGCAAAGAAGACCCAACGCAGACAAAAATTAAAAAATAAAATAAAATTTTTTAAAAAATAAAATAATAAATAAATAAAATAAAATCAGGGTAATAATCGTAAAGATCTCCTGAGATTATAGAGAGGCTTACTTTAATTCATCTACAGAGAATCTTGCTACTCAACCTGAGATTCCAGGACCAGCAGCACTTGCATCATCTGGGAGCTTGTCAGAAATGTAGAATCTCAGGCCTCATTCCTGACCCACAGAATCCGAATCTGCCTCCTCATAAGATGCCCAGGTGTCTCCTCTGCACATACTTGGCACAGTGCTTAGCATATCATGAGCAGTACAGGCCACTGCTTGTTTAAATAGTGCTTTGGTTGTTTGGAAAATGTCTCGTTGAGTTCTTCTCACATCTCATCACTCTGACACTTAACACTTCCACCTGCCACTTCCATACTTAAGGACCCTTGTGACTACACTGGGTCCACCCCAGATAATCCAAAATAACCTCCCCATCTCAGAATCCTCAATTTAATCACATCTGCAAAGTCACTTGTGCCTCATAAAGTAACATATTCACAGGTCCCAAGGATTAGGATATGGACACCTTTGAGAGACCATTTTTCTGGTCCATCACAAGTGGCATTATTTTCTATTTTTTTTATTCCCTTTAATATCTGACTTAACCAAAGGCAACTAGATTTTCTGCATTCAATCTACTGCAACATCATACATCAAGTAGCCTCTGGAAAACTCTACGTACACTTGTGAGAGAATGGAAGTGAAGAAGGGAAATATTTAAGTATTATAATAAAAATAATTTTGATCTCATTAACTGCCTGAAAGGGTCTCAAAAACTCAGGGATCCCAAGCCACACTTTGAAATCGAGCTGAATTAGCACTTTACAGGCCACAAGAATCTGAGCATTACGTAACTTAGCTGAGTAATTTACAGAATTGTTGCAGCAGGATGGAAGACATTATTATTATCTCTTCTGAGAATGAGTTTTTTTCACCTTGAATATAAAGTTAAAATTATAAATATTTAACTGCCCACCATTGCTGGCTATTTATACTGAAAAATACATACTGTATACATATTCTCACCAAATCTATGACATTTGTACCAATCAGGAAATATCTCCCTCCTAAATCCTATATGTATTTTCTCAATTCTTTTCAAAGCACTCGGTGTAGAAAGGCTTTTGAGAAATCTACAGTTTGAAAACTAGATAAAATGAGTGCACCACGGTATAAGAAAACAACTGAAATCACAGGTATTTTTAATGGTTTCCTTGAAATACTCAACCCTAAAAATATGAGTGAAACTCAGAAGGCAAAGCTCTGGATGAGAGAGAGAATGTACAAGAAGGCAGGGCATCTTGGTGGAATATGCATTTGCCAGTGATAATGGGAAAAACAAAGGCCATTATCATTTTTCCCAAATCTAATTCAAAGGACTAGCAAAAGAGAAAACATCAGTTCAGAATCTCTCACAATCCCAAAGACCTCTCTGCCTTAATGTATGAAAGGATATAAGCGTAAGATTCCCAGAAGATTATATATTAGTCAAAAGATCACATTTAGAAAATAAAGCATTATTTGCAAAAATAACTACTGGAGATACTAATTAAAAATGTCACTTGACTTTCATTTCCTGATGTAATCTGTTACCCTTTCTATCTACTAGAAATACCAAAAAAAAAAAAAGATGAAAAACAACAAAATTAAGACTGATAGTCAACCTATTGCCAGAAACTAGAACTTTTCCATAACTATACCTTACCAATATCACTGATCAAATTTATTGAGAAACACAATTTATGACACATGAATTGTGGACATTGTATTTTGAAGCAGCCAGAGTTGTGGATCTTAACTCTGCCTTCAGTTTATCTTTCTGCAGACACAGACCAGATCTCAATTCCAACTGCAATAACCAGCAGCTCAAAAACAGAGAAGGAAGCCCTATGTTGTCATATGCCTCTGCAGTAATGTAAACCCACTAGTAAAGTACTTCAGGTAGAAATAAATAAAAAGCCCAGGCAGCTATACAGGTCCTGCATTGCTTCCTAGTGTTAAATTTTTTAAGCAGAAATGGTAAGAGAATAACCCAAACTTCATTCACCCAGCAAAGATAGATGACTGCTGAACACTGGGAATGAGAACTACACAGCCACCCTGTTTCTGGGGGGAATTTATGTGGACTTCAACTAACATCACATTAGCAGATTGTAATCCAAACACTCTGACTGTTTATAAACATCCTATATAGAAAGAACTCTTCATTTCAGACATGGTAGAGAAAGCACAGTCTTTCAATCCACATGGAATGCCTTTTAATCCTAGCTCCTGCACTCTAAGCCTCAGCTTCTTCATCCATTAAATGGAAATAATGATCAATGACATATAAAAATATCCAGCACAGTGTCTAAGCTGGAGTGGGCACTCAATAAAAGACAGCTATTATGATAAGAAACAATAAAGGGAGGACAATTAGAAAATAGCTTAAGCAAAAATAATGAAGATCAAGTAAAAAAGTATCAACACAACATACAAAAAGGTAAAGCATACCTCTAAATATTATTAACTACAGGAATTGGAGGATAATGTTTAAATACGATTCCACTTTCTCAAACAAAAGGCACAACAGCTAAGAAAAAGAAACAGAAATCCAAGGGGACAACAAAATGGAGTTAAAAATTAAAGATAGCCAAAAGGGATCTGAAGGATAAAATTTAAATGTTAGTATTAAAGGACTATTAAGACAAAAATAGAAATAAAACAGTATTTTAGTTATGATAAAAATTGCAGAATTGAAACTGAGGAAAACAGAATAAGTGATAAGTACAAATTTGAAATGATCTCACAAAAAGCAGAGGGAGAAAGATAAGAAATAAAAGGATGAGAGTGAAAGGAAGGAAAAGGGAGAATTAAAACTAAAATTGATTTTTCTGAAAAAGAAATAAGAATTATTAGATCAGATGCAATTTATCAAAGGTGAGATTGAAGAAAACTTCCCTAAGCTAAGCCAAACCAACATACAAAGAACACATAGCACCTGGATACCCTTTTTGAGGAAATTACTCAAGAAAGTATTCCAACCATATGGAAATAAGATCAGAATGACGATTTCAAGAGAGAAAAGATGAAATTTAGTATTGAATGAAGACCTTACTGGAGGCTTAAGCTACTATAAATTATACATAATACAAAAAAATGTACCTGCAGACCAGAGAGTGAACAAAAGTAGACAGATTCTGGTAGGGAGCACGTTAAGGAGAGAGAAAAGGGGAGCTGTAGGAAGTAAATTCCCTGATTTTGTGATGTTTACACTCAAACTAAGTGCAGTTGACATACACATTGGAATCAGCAGGTAAGGGCACAAGAGGAAAAATGCAGTCCTTCTTATATAAACATACATGTTTAGAAAGTGAAAACATTTTCTGGCTAGGTCTCACTGACCAGGATGAAGTTATCTCTTATCCAGAACACATTCCAAACTAAAATAAATTAGTGTAACATTTAATACGTAGGCAATATGATTTTAACTCCCTCAAAGGGAATGTAATTACAATAATAATTTGTGGGATATTCCTACCCAAAAAAAGACACTGCTTTTTCTTTATCTTGAGATAAAATAAGCAGAAATTTAAGAAATCACCTCTACAGTTATAATTTTACATTTTTAGTTATTATTTTTAACCAGAAAGAGAATAATTATTCTTCAATTTAGTTTATAGTCAACAATATTATAACTAAATGTTCAGTGACCATCCATGCTCAGGGATTCAGAGATTATGGTTACAAAAAAATCACCAAGAAAATGTCAAGCAACCTCCCTGTCTCCAGAGAAGTTTCTTCCGAGATTATATTTACCATAATGTTCCAGCATTACAGGCATTTTTTAAGTTACATTTCTTTACAGCTCAAGCAAATATAGGAAATGTTTAACATACGAGGCAGAATTAGATTTCCTAAGATGTTCTTATCAGAGATAAAGTAAGTATGTAAAAATCAAATTGCTTTTTTTAAAGCATTATAGTAAAATCACAATATATATGTTTTATAAGCAACATTTAAAGAAGTAAACCACTTTATAATATGACAGATGTAATAAAAAAAAATCCTTAAGACTATATAAAACCATTTATTTTCCACTTACAATGTCCCATTTCCTTGCATCATCAGATATAAGCATTTATCACTAAAAGCAGTTTTAAGTCATTTTATGAACAATTTATCTGAAGTATAAAGTGATACAATTATCTTTTCAGTACATTTTGCGATAAAGTGAACTGTTTTTATGGTTTCCTGGAGATAAAAAGAAAACATTCACGTTAGAACATTTTACCTGATTTATTATAATGGAAGATTATATAAACCAAAAATCTAATCTAATAAATCAAGTCCAATTATGAAATTCTATAGAAATATGATGTTAAAGAGGAAAATCATTCATGCTATTTCATGTGTTTTGAAGAACTACATTTCATTACTTTGGGGAAAAACTACTTTTGAGCTGTTAAATATTTTCCCCAAAATTGCAGTTGTTCGTTTGTCTGTTCTTACCTATAACCTGGGTTTCTCTCTTTGGCAGCTGAAATAATGTCACAGCAAAGAGAACAGCTGTGGCAGAAAATTATAAGGAAAATTTCAACAGCACTGTGGTCCACCAGTGGCACAGACCTTCCAACACACTTATACACAAAGATTTATATGCAGATCTAAAGAATCATTCCGTGCCAAGAATGCATCCCCATAGTATTCTCCACTGTTAATACTGGTACAGTAGTGGAGAATTGCTCTAAAGGAGCAATTAAAAGGGAGAAAAACATTCTAAAATCTGTTAATAATATACAACATTGCTTAATATACATTATAGCATGGTAGAACTATCTGAGATGCTCTTAAAAAAATACAGATTCCTAAACCCCACCCCAGACTTACCAAATGAAAATTTCTGATGTGGTTCCCATATATTTGCATTTTTTTTCACTTTTTTCACTTGTTCTGATTTGCATCCACTGGGAACCCTCCAATATACAAGATTACACCAATACAAATCCAACGCTCAAGAAACCCATCAAAGTGTCAAGTGACATTTACCTACAGTTTTTATTTTTTGTCATTTCATGGTTACTATATATTTTAACTTGTGTAAGAACATTCTTATCTCCTTGACAGAGGCTGAAAAGTTAAAACCAAAATGTTTAGCTTCATTCTAATTCCTTGGGTAAGCATTACTTCACAGACAAAAATCCAAAACAACAAAACTGAATTCAAAATGGAATATTTTATATATTCTTTTTATATTTTGAATCTGAAATATGGCTTTTTTTTTTTTTTTTTTTTTTTTAGCTGCATTGGGTCTCATCATCATCCACTTTGAATATGGTGGCATAGTGTCAAATTTTTCCTTTCCGCCTCTTGGAAATCCCAAAAAGTAACAAGGAAAACAAGAGTAGAAATGGAAATAAAAACAGAAATAAACAAATGGGACCTAATGAAACTTAAAAGCTTTTGCACAGCAAAGGATACCATAAACAAGAC
>NC_041218.1:55482604-55484940 GCF_002837175.3 Physeter macrocephalus
TAAGCCCATGCACCACAACTACTGAACCTGTGCTCTAGGGCCCACAAGCCACAACTACTGAGCCTGAGTGCTGTAACTACTGAAGCCCATGGGCCTAAAGCCCATACTCCACAAGAATAGAAGCCACCACAAAGAGAACCCCATGCACTGCAACAAAGAGCAGCCCCTGCTCGCCACAGCTAGAGAAAGCCCGCATGCAGCAACGACGGCCCAACGCAGCCAAAAATAAAACGAAAAATAAAAAGCATTTAACAAGGCTAGTGGAACAATTATAAAAATTGTAACCCAAGATATAAACATGGCCAAATGTTTGTTTGAAAATAAAGGCAACATTCAACTGATTTTAACATGGAGAAAAATCTCATTTCCCATTCCCAAATTCTTTCTATGTGGAGGGAACACTACTAGTATAACATTCTTCCTCAATGTCCCAACCTCCTCATTCTCTCCTGAGAACTGCCTTAGCTTCTTATCAATGCAGTGGAATTAAGATCTTGACATCCTGTCCCAGCCCCTTCCTCTCTACCATTGCTCTGGATAGTTGCCTGAGTACAGAGGATATAAGATCTCAGCCACTCTCAACCATGTATCATATTATAACACAGCATGAGATAGTTCCTGCCTACTTGCCACACTCATTTTACTCCATACTTTACCCTTTGCCTCTGATCTTTCTCCTCTCTAAAAAATTTTTTTAAATAAATTTTTTAAAAAATACATTAGGTCTAGTACAGCATTCCTTAATGTGAGCATTTTTGAGATTTTGGGAGGGATAATTCTTCATACATTACAGGACTTTATATCCTGTACCCTACCCACTAAACACCAGAAGTACTTCCTAGAAATACAAAGAACTCTTGCGCATAAGAAAAGGCGCTGGGGGCTACCCTGGTGGCGCAGTGGTTGCGCGTCCGCCTGCCGATGCAGGGGAACCAGGTTCGCGCCCCGGTATGGGAGGATCCCGCGTGCCACAGAGCAGCTGGGCCCGTGAGCCATGGCCGCTGAGCCTGCGCGTCCGGAGCCTGTGCTCCGCAACGGGAGAGGCCACAACAGAGGAAGGCCCGCATACCACAAAAAAAAAAAAAAAAAAAAAGAAAAGAAAAGGCGCTGACATTCCCTATGCCTCAATCGGCCCTGGTGCATTATTCTTTATCCCATAAATACCCCAGCCTCTTGTCTTCTGGGAGCCAGATTTGAGAATTGTTCTCCTGTCTTCTCCTTGGCTTCCTTGTGAATAAGCCCTGTCTTTGCTGCAAACCTCAGATGTCTCAGCGTTTTGGCTTCCTGTGTTTCTGACAAAGGGAACCTGGCTCAGATAGATCACCCAGCAAAGAAAATCCAAGATACCAGTCAGATTTTTACCACAGTTGTGTACGCTGTGTGGCTAACAGGGTCTCGGTGCTCTGGCAGATTGTAAGTCCAGAGCCTCTGAGGTGGGAGAGTGAGCTCAGGACGTTGGACCACCAGAGACCTCCTGGCTGCATGTAATATCAATCGGCAAGAGCTCTCCCAGAGATCTCTGTATCAATACTAAGACCCAGCTCCACTCAACGACCAGCAAGTTCCAGTGCTAGACACCCCATGCCAAACAACTAGCAAGACAGGAACACAACCCTACCCATCAGCAGAGAGGCTGCCTAAAATCATACTAAGTTCACAGACACCACAAAACACACCACCAGATGCAGTCCTGCCCACAAGAAAGACAAGATCCGGCTTCATCCAACAGAACACAGGCACCAGTCCCCTCCACCAGGAAGACTACACAACCCACTGAACCAACCATACCCACTGGGGGCAGACACCAAAAGCAACAGGAACTACGAACTTGCAGCTAGCGAAAAGGAGACCCCATACACAGTAACCAGGAAGCCTACACAACCCACTGAACCAACCATACCCACTGGGGGCAGACACCAAAAGCAACAGGAACTACGAACTTGCAGCTAGCGAAAAGGACACCCCAAATACAGTAACTTAAGCAAAATGGGAAGACAGAGAAATATGCAGCAGTAGAAAGAGCAAGGTAAAAACCCACCAGATGAAACAAATGAAGAGGAAATAGGCAGTCTGCCTGAAAAAGAATTCAGAATAATGATAGGAGAAAAAGAAAGGGTCTGAGAAAATATTTGAAGACATTATAGCTGAAAACTTCCCTAATATGGGAAAGGAAAGAGTCAGTCAAGTCTAGGAAGCGCAGAGAGCCCCATACAGGATAAATCCAAGGAGAAACACACCAAGACATATTAATCAAACTATAAAAATTAAATACAAAGAAAAAATATTAAAAGCAGAAAGGGAAAAGCAACAAATAACATACAAGGGAATCTCCATAA
>NC_041218.1:55485205-55486723 GCF_002837175.3 Physeter macrocephalus
AATAGGAACATACATATCAATAATTACCTTAAATGTAAATGGATTAATGTTCCAACCAAAAGACATAGACTGGCTGAATGGATACAAAAACAAGACCCGGGCTTCCCTAGTGGTGCAGTGATTGAGAGTCCACCTGCCGATGTAGGGGACACGGGTTCGTGCCCAGGTCTGGGAGGATCCCACATGCCGCGGAGCTATGAACAATTTATCTGAAGTATAAAGTGATACAATTATCTTTTCAGTACATTTTGCAATAAAGTGAACTGTTTTTATGGTTTCCTGGAGATAAAAAGAAAACATTCAAGTTAGAACATTTTACCTGATTTATTATAATGGAAGATTATATAAACCAAAAATCTAATCTAATAAATCAAGTCCAATTATGAAATTCTATAGAAATATGATGTTAAAGAGGAAAATCATTCATGCTATTTCATGTGTTTTGAAGAACTACATTTCATTACTTTGGGGAAAAACTACTTTTGAGCTGTTAAATATTTTCCCCAAAATTGCAGTTGTTCGTTTGTCTGTTCTTACCTATAACCTGGGTTTCTCTCTTTGGCAGCTGAAATAATGTCACAGCAAAGAGAACAGCTGTGGCAGAAAATTATAAGGAAAATTTCAACAGCACTGTGGTCCACCAGTGGCACAGACCTTCCAACACACTTATACACAAAGATTTATATGCAGATCTAAAGAATCATTCCGTGCCAAGAATGCATCCCCATAGTATTCTCCACTGTTAATACTGGTACAGTAGTGGAGAATTGCTCTAAAGGAGCAATTAAAAGGGAGAAAAACATTCTAAAATCTGTTAATAATATACAACATTGCTTAATATACATTATAGCATGGTAGAACTATCTGAGATGCTCTTAAAAAAATACAGATTCCTAAACCCCACCCCAGACTTACCAAATGAAAATTTCTGATGTGGTTCCCATATATTTGCATTTTTTTTCACTTTTTTCACTTGTTCTGATTTGCATCCACTGGGAACCCTCCAATATACAAGATTACACCAATACAAATCCAACGCTCAAGAAACCCATCAAAGTGTCAAGTGACATTTACCTACAGTTTTTATTTTTTGTCATTTCATGGTTACTATATATTTTAACTTGTGTAAGAACATTCTTATCTCCTTGACAGAGGCTGAAAAGTTAAAACCAAAATGTTTAGCTTCATTCTAATTCCTTGGGTAAGCATTACTTCACAGACAAAAATCCAAAACAACAAAACTGAATTCAAAATGGAATATTTTATATATTCTTTTTATATTTTGAATCTGAAATATGGCTTTTTTTTTTTTTTTTTTTTTTTTAGCTGCATTGGGTCTCATCATCATCCACTTTGAATATGGTGGCATAGTGTCAAATTTTTCCTTTCCGCCTCTTGGAAATCCCAAAAAGTAACAAGGAAAACAAGAGTAGAAATGGAAATAAAAACAGAAATAAACAAATGGGACCTAATGAAACTTAAAAGCTTTTGCACAGCAAAGGATACCATAAACAAGAC
>NC_041218.1:55489165-55490827 GCF_002837175.3 Physeter macrocephalus
ACAAAGAAAACATATTAAAAGCAGCAAGGGAAAAACAACAAATAACACACATGGGAATCCCCATAAGGTTATCAGCTGGTATTTCAGCAGAAACTCTGCAAGCCAGAAGGGAGTGGCAGGACATATTTAAAGTGATGAAGGAGATGAACCTACAACCAAGATTACTCTACCCAGCAAGGATCTCATTCAGATTTGATGGAGAAATTAAAACCTTTACAGACAAGCAAAAACTGAGAGAGTTCAGCACCACAAAACCAGCTTTACAACAAATGCTAAAGGAACTTCTCTAGACAAAAAACACAGGAGAAGGAAAAGACCTGAAAGAACAAACTTGAAACAATTAAGTAAATGGTAATAGGAACATACATATTAATAATTACCTTAAATGTAAATGGATTAAATGCTCCCACCAAAAGACACAGACTGGCTGAAATAAAAATAAAATAAGACCCATATATACGCTCTCTACAAGAGACCCACTTCAGACCTAGGGACACATACAGACTATCTAATAAATCAAGTCCAATTATGAAATTCTATAGAAATATGATGTTAAAGAGGAAAATCATTCATGCTATTTCATGTGTTTTGAAGAACTACATTTCATTACTTTGGGGAAAAACTACTTTTGAGCTGTTAAATATTTTCCCCAAAATTGCAGTTGTTCGTTTGTCTGTTCTTACCTATAACCTGGGTTTCTCTCTTTGGCAGCTGAAATAATGTCACAGCAAAGAGAACAGCTGTGGCAGAAAATTATAAGGAAAATTTCAACAGCACTGTGGTCCACCAGTGGCACAGACCTTCCAACACACTTATACACAAAGATTTATATGCAGATCTAAAGAATCATTCCATGCCAAGAATGCATCCCCATAGTATTCTCCACTGTTAATACTGGTACAGTAGTGGAGAATTGCTCTAAAGGAGCAATTAAAAGGGAGAAAAACATTCTAAAATCTGTTAATAATATACAACATTGCTTAATATACATTATAGCATGGTAGAACTATCTGAGATGCTCTTAAAAAAATACAGATTCCTAAACCCCACCCCAGACTTACCAAATGAAAATTTCTGATGTGGTTCCCATATATTTGCATTTTTTTTCACTTTTTTCACTTGTTCTGATTTGCATCCACTGGGAACCCTCCAATATACAAGATTACACCAATACAAATCCAACGCTCAAGAAACCCATCAAAGTGTCAAGTGACATTTACCTACAGTTTTTATTTTTTGTCATTTCATGGTTACTATATATTTTAACTTGTGTAAGAACATTCTTATCTCCTTGACAGAGGCTGAAAAGTTAAAACCAAAATGTTTAGCTTCATTCTAATTCCTTGGGTAAGCATTACTTCACAGACAAAAATCCAAAACAACAAAACTGAATTCAAAATGGAATATTTTATATCTTCTTTGTATATTTTGAATCTGAAATATGGCTTTTTTTTTTTTTTTTTTTTTTTACTGCATTGGGTCTCATCATCATCCACTTTGAATATGGTGGCATAGTGTCAAATTTTTCCTTTCCGCCTCTTGGAAATCCCAAAAAGTAACAAGGAAAACAAGAGTAGAAATGGAAATAAAAACAGAAATAAACAAATGGGACCTAATGAAACTTAAAAGCTTTTGCACAGCAAAGGATACCATAAACAAGAC
>NC_041218.1:55493356-55496802 GCF_002837175.3 Physeter macrocephalus
ACGGATAAGTGACCTGGAAGATACAATAGTGGAAATAACTACTGCAGAGCAGAATAAAGAAAAAAGAATGAAAAGAACTGAGGACAGTCTCAGAGACCTCTGGGACAACATTAAATGCACCAACATTCGAATTATAGGGGTCCCAGAAGAAGAAGAGAAAAAGAAAGGGACTGAGAAAATATTTGAAGAGATTATAGTTGAAAACTTCCCTAATATAGGAAAGGAAATAGTCAATCAAGTCCAGGAAGCACAGAGAGTCCCATACAGGATAAACCCAAGGATAAACACGCCAAGACACATAATAATCAAACTGTCAAAAATTAAATACAAAGAAAACATATTAAAAGCAGCAAGGGAAAAACAACAAATAACACACAAAGGAATCCCCATAAGGTTAACATCTGATCTTTCAGCAGAAACTCTCCAAGCCAGAAGGGAGTGGCAGGACATATTTAAAGTGATGAAGGAAAAAAACCCTACAACCAAGATTACTCTACCCAGCAAGGATCTCATTCAGATTTGATGGAGAAATTAAAACCTTTACAGACAAGCAAAAGCTGAGAGAGTTCAGCACCACCAAACCAGCTTTACAACAAATGCTAAAGGAACTTCTCTAGGCAAGAAACACAAGAGGAGGAAAAGACCTACAAGAACAACCTGAAACAATTCAGTAAATGGTAATAGGACCATACATATCGATAATTACCTTAAATGTAAATGGATTAAATGCTCCCACCAAAAGACACAGACTGGCTGAATGGATACAAAAACAAGACCCATCTATATGCTGTCTACAAGAGACCCACTTCAGACCTAGGGACACATACAGACTGAAAGTGAGGGGATGGAAAAAGATATTCCATGCAAATGGAAATCAAAAGAAAGCTGGAGTTGCAATTCTCGTATCAAACAAAATAGACTTTAAAATAAAGATTATTACAAGAGACAAAGAAGGACACTATATAATGATCATAGGATCAATCCAAGAACAAGATATAACAATTGTAAATATTTCTGCACCCAACATAGGAGCACCTCAATCAATACATACGGCAAATGCTAACAGCCATAAGAGGGGAAATCAACAGTAACACAACAATAGTAGGGGACTTTAAGACCCCACTTCCATCGATTACAGGAAAAAAAACTATAAAAAATACAAACATATGGAGGCTAAACAATATGCTACTAAATAACCAGGAGATCAATGAAGAAATCAAAGAGGAAATCAAAAAACACCTAGAAATAAATGACAATGAAAACACAACAGCCCAAAACCTATGTGATGCAGCAAAAGCAGTTCTAGGAGGGAAGTATGTTTTGTTTTGTTTTGTTTTGTTTTTTTAATTTATTTATTTATTTATTTATTTATTTTTGGCTGTGTTGGGTCTTCGTTTCTGTGTGAGGGCTTTCTCTAGTTGCGTTTTTTTCACTTTTTTCACTTGTTCTGATTTGCATCCACTGGGAACCCTCCAATATACAAGATTACACCAATACAAATCCAACGCTCAAGAAACCCATCAAAGTGTCAAGTGACATTTACCTACAGTTTTTATTTTTTGTCATTTCATGGTTACTATATATTTTAACTTGTGTAAGAACATTCTTATCTCCTTGACAGTGGCTGTAAAGTTAAAACCAAAATGTTTAGCTTCATTCTAATTCCTTGGGTAAGCATTATTTCACAGACAAAAATCCAAAACAACAAAACTGAATTCAAAATGGAATATTTTATATATTCTTTGTATATTTTGAATCTGAAATATGGCTTTTTTTTTTTTTTTTTTTTTTTTAGCTGCATTGGGTCTCATCATCATCCACTTTGAATATGGTGGCATAGTGTCAAATTTTTCCTTTCCGCCTCTTGGAAATCCCAAAAAGTAACAAGGAAAACAAGAGTAGAAATGGAAATTCTTTGTTTAGCTACATCAAAAAGACAGCTAAAAAGAACCCACATAAATGTAAATAAATTTCCTTTAAAGCAGACCAAACAAATGAAACATTGCTATTGTTAAAAGATACAATGCAAGAAAAAAATACAACAGTTCTGAATCCATATATCAAAGGGCAGACCACTCTCCAGGAAAAAAAAAATAGACCCAAACCATCAACATCAGTTCATAGATCTGTAAAGCTGTAAAAATTCAAAAATAAAGAAGGAATATATTGGAAATACAAGGGGGAAAAAGATCAAGTCATCCACTGGGAAAAAACAAAATCACTCTCAATTTTTTTTTTGAGATGGGCTCAAACATCTCCGTAATAACATTCAACATTTAACAAGGCTAGGGACTTCCCTCGTGGTGCAATGATTAAGAATCCGCCTGCCAATGCAGGGGACATGGGTTTGATCCCTGGTCCGGGAAGATCCCACAGGCCACGAAGCAACTAAGCCCATGCGCCACAACTACTGAACCTGTGCTCTAGGGCCCACAAGCCACAACTACTGAGCCTGAGTGCTGTAACTACTGAAGCCCATGGGCCTAAAGCCCATACTCCACAAGAATAGAAGCCACCACAAAGAGAACCCCATGCACTGCAACAAAGAGCAGCCCCTGCTCGCCACAGCTAGAGAAAGCCCGCATGCAGCAACGAAGGCCCAACGCAGCCAAAAATAAAACGAAAAATAAAAAGCATTTAACAAGGCTAGTGGAACAATTATAAAAATTGTAACCCAAGATATAAACATGGCCAAATGTTTGTTTGAAAATAAAGGCAACATTCAACTGATTTTAACATGGAGAAAAATCTCATTTCCCATTCCCAAATTCTTTCTATGTGGAGGGAACACTACTAGTATAACATTCTTCCTCAATGTCCCAACCTCCTCATTCTCTCCTGAGAACTGCCTTAGCTTCTTATCAATGCAGTGGAATTAAGATCTTGACATCCTGTCCCAGCCCCTTCCTCTCTACCATTGCTCTGGATAGTTGCCTGAGTACAGAGGATATAAGATCTCAGCCACTCTCAACCATGTATCATATTATAACACAGCATGAGATAGTTCCTGCCTACTTGCCACACTCATTTTACTCCATACTTTACCCTTTGCCTCTGATCTTTCTCCTCTCTAAAAAATTTTTTTAAATAAATTTTTTAAAAAATACATTAGGTCTAGTACAGCATTCCTTAATGTGAGCATTTTTGAGATTTTGGGAGGGATAATTCTTCATACATTACAGGACTTTATATCCTGTACCCTACCCACTAAACACCAGAAGTACTTCCTAGAAATACAAAGAACTCTTGCGCATAAGAAAAGGCGCTGGGGGCTTCCCTGGTGGCGCAGTGGTTGCGCGTCCGCCTGCCGATGCAGGGGAACCAGGTTCGCGCCCCGGTATGGGAGGATCCCGCGTGCCACAGAGCAGCTGGGCCCGTGAGCCATGGCCGCTGAGCCTGCGCGTCCGGAGCCTGTGCTCCGCAACGGGAGAGGCCACAACAGAGGA
>NC_041218.1:55499291-55511181 GCF_002837175.3 Physeter macrocephalus
ATATGGCAAATACTAACAGCCATAAAAGGGGATATTGACAGTAACACAATCATAGTAGGGGATTTTAACACCCCACTTTCACCAATGGACAGATCATCCAAAATGAAAATAAATAAGGAAACACAAGCTTTAAATGATACATTAAACAAGATGGGCTTAATTGATATTTATAGGACATTCCATCCAAAAACAACAGAATACACTTTCTTCTCAAGTGCTCATGGAACATTCTCCAGGATAGATCATATCTTGGGTCACAAATCAAGCCTTGGTAAATTTAAGAAAAGTGAAATCATATCAAGTATCTTTTCTGACCACAACACTATGAGACTAGATATCGATTACAGGAAAAAAAACTATAAAAAATACAAACATATGGAGGCTTAACAATATGCTACTAAATAACCAGGAGATCAATGAAGAAATCAAAGAGGAAATCAAAAAACACCTAGAAATAAATGACAATGAAAACACAACAGCCCAAAACCTATGTGATGCAGCAAAAGCAGTTCTAGGAGGGAAGTATGTTTTGTTTTGTTTTGTTTTGTTTTTTTAATTTATTTATTTATTTATTTATTTATTTTTGGCTGTGTTGGGTCTTCGTTTCTGTGTGAGGGCTTTCTCTAGTTGCGGCAAGCGGGGGCCACTCTTCATCGCGATTCGCGGGCCTCTCATTGGGAAGATGCCACATGCCGCGGATCACTGCATCATAACCCAATGTGAAAATTCTCCTCCACTTGTTTTCTTTTCTCAGTGAAATATGAAGTAATTTATAACTAGAAGTGAGGCCAGGGAAAGAGGTAATATAAGTTCAAAGTGTCCAAAATTGAACTCCTCACTTGCCACCACTGTATTAGAGTTTGTTATGTAACAAACTACCACAAAACATGCTAGCTTAAGAATTGTGTCCCCCAAAAAGAGACTGTTGTGGTCCTAACCTCCAGGACCTATGAATATGACCTTATTTGGAAACATATTTTTGCAAATGTTTTAGTTAAAACATTTACTCCCGTAACTACTGCTATTGAGTATAAGAAGTTCATATGAAGACACAGAGAAACATACAAGAAGGCCATGTGGTGATGGAGGCACAGTTGAGGGTGATTTCTTGCTATATGCCAAGGAATGCCAAGAATTGCCAGCAGCCACCAGAAACTCTTACTAGGGTCAAAAAAGGATTCTTCCCTAAAGCACTAAGAGGGAGCATAGCCCTGCATATACCCCGATTTTAGACCTCTAGCCTCCTGTGGAGGAATAAATTTCTGTTTTAAGTCACCCAGTGACTTAAACTCATGATTTTGTGGGTCAGCTGTGTAGTTCTTCTAGTCTAGGCCAGCTTGCCTGGTATCTGCTGAGCTTTCTTATGACCTGTCTGGACATCTGGCAGCTGGATGATCTCATGCATCTGTGGTCCGTTGGCCTCTCCCACACATCTGGAGGATGGCAGGCTGTTGGCCAGGATGCCTCAAATTTCAAGGGGTGAAGAAAGAGTGTTGATGCAATGTCACATTGTAAAGGAGTTCATGCAAGGGGGAAAAGAATTTGTGGCCATTTTTATAATTTATCACAACACCTAAATCTGATCTACCTGAAGCCTTCTCCATCTCAATGGACAGCAACTCCATCTTTCCATGTATTCAGCCCAAAACCTTGTAGCCATCTTTGACTACTTTCTATCTCTCACATGCAAATGCAAACTACCAGCTAAGCCTATAGGCTCTAACTTTAAAATATATCCAGAATCTACCATCTCTCATTACCTTTACTACTAGCACCCTACACTAAGCCAGTATCATCTCTCACCCAGATAACTACAATAACTTCCCAACAGGACTCTCTGCTTCTACTTTCACCTTCCTACCATCTATTATTCTCAACACAACTGACATAGTGATACTTTTAAAACGTAAGTCAGATCACATCAGTCTTCTGCTTAAAACCCTGAAAGATCCCCGTTTTACTCAGAATAAAAGCTTACATTCTTGAAATATTTCATGAGGCCTCACACAATCTGGCTTCCCTTTTCCTCTCTAACCTTATCAGCTCCTGTTTTAGTCACTTAGGCTACCATAACAAAAATACCATATAGGCTGAGTGGCTTATAAACAACAGAAATGTATTTCTCACAGTTCTGGAGGCTGGGAAGTCCAAGATCAAGTTTCCAGCAGATTAAGTATCTAGGCAGGGCTCAATTCCTCGTTCATAGATGGCCATCTTCTTGCGCTAACCTCACATGGTGAAAGGGGAGGTATCTCTCTGAGGTCTCTACTCCTATTCATGAGTGCTCCACCTTCAGGACCTAATCACCTCCCAAAGACCTCACCTCATAATACCATCACATTGGTTGTTAAGATTTAACATATGAATTGTGGGGGCAAAATAAATATTCAGTCTACAGCATTCTACCCCTGGCCCCCCAAAATTCAGTCCCTTCTCACATGCAAAATATATTCATTTCATCCCAACAGCCCCCAAAAGTCTTAACTCATTCCAGGATCAACTCAAAAGTCTAATCTAGATATCATCTAAATCAGATATTATAAGCAGATAGGGTAGGGAGTCCCTGGAGAAAAAGAACCAGGCAAGGCTTTCTTGACATAAGAGAAGCCATTTTGGGCCTCAGCCATTTTTTGTGATCTAAGCCTGGCCACAATGCTTACCCTTGAACAGGTCTCAGTGATTAATCATCTTAAGGGAATGCAAGAACAAAGGAAAAGCGGTCAAGAAACAATAGTTAGGTAATAAAACAAAGTCCTAATTCCTCCTCGAGGGATATACATAACAATCTGATACATATCTTTGAGTTCTGCAGGAACTAAGGCCCCCATCCAGGTGGAGGATGGTAACTACATGCTGAGATCTCAGACTGCTTGGAACCTAAGAGTGAAGATGCTGACATTTTCTGACCCTCATGACTTCAATCAACTAAAGCCTGGATTCTGGCCACCTTTGCCCCAATTCTATGCTGGATTTTCTTCTGCTCAAGCCCCTTCATGAATATGCATATACCACCCAAACCCCTTCATGAGTATGCATGTACCCTTAGCTTAAAACTTCCCAATTTTGCTGTCTGGGAAGACACTGCTTTGGGAAAGATCCTCAGTGTTCTCCTTACTTGCAGCAAGTAATAAATCCTTCTTTCTCCCACTCTTTGGCTTGGTTGTGCCTTTTGGCTTCACAGCCACCAAGAGGTGAACCCAGTTTTCCAGTAACAATATGGGTGAGACTAAAATTATGACTCATCTTGAGGCAAATTGCTCTCCAGTAATCACACAAGTTATGTACTTCTAAAATACAGTGGTTGGACAGGCATAGGATAGACATTCCCATTCCAAAAGGGAGGAATCAGAAAGAAGAAAGGAGTGACAGGTCCCGAGCAACTCCAAAATGCAACAGGGCGAATTCCATTAGAACTTAAGGCTCAAGAATAATCCTCTTTGGCTCAATGATCTGCCTCCCAGGTACACTGGGGTGGAGGTCTTGCCTTCTGAACACATTGGAGCAGAGAATCCCACATTCTAGATTGATTGGGGCCTGATCCTACACCTTTGGGTGACCCTGCCCCCTACGGTGTTTCTCTCCCTGGGCCCTTCCCTCCAGATTTCTGAGGCTAGGGTCCCAAACTGGTAACTCTGCTGGTAACTCTTGTCCTTTGAAATCTAGGTAGAAGTAGCCATGCCCCCATGGCTTTGCTGGGCACACCCCAGGCCACTCCAGGGTCCACCAGAGTGGCACCTGGGGCAACTGAGGAACCACAGTATGAAAGTGTAGAAATGAAGTCCCAAGATGTGAGGTGGTGCCAGGCCACATGAACCAAAATCCCAAAGGTGCCAGCGGCCACTCCTTTGAAACCACTCTGCCTCCCAGGCCTTTGAAGGTCCTTCCCCCACAGACACCCCCCTCAACTGTGATGAGCACGAGAGTTCTGATGATCTCTGAATTGCCTTCAGAATCATTCTTCCATTTTCTTGGACAGCAGCTCCTAGCTTCTGTTGAGATGGTTGATCCATACCAATCTTATCAAATGCTCATTTGACCACACCCTTAGTATTCTCTTCCAACCATGCTTTCTCATTTTTTGCAATATGAATAGGCTGAGAATTTCCAAATCTTTAAGTCCTGCTTCTCTTTTGATTAACAACTCTGTCTTTAAACCATTTCTCTCTTCTCACATTTTATTGTAAGCCATCAAGAGGAGCCATGCTGCTCCTTCAACGCTATCAATACCGAAACTGTTAGAAATAACTCCAGCTAAATATCCAGGTTCATCGTTTCCAAGTTCTACCCTCCAGAAAGCACTAGAACATGAACACAATTCAGCCAAGTTCTTTGTCACTTTAGAACAGGGATGGCCTCTTCTCTCTTGTCCAATAACATGTTCCTCATTTCCATCAGAGATCACATCACAATGGCCTTTACATGCATATTTCTATCAACATTCTGTTCAGGATGACTTAGGTAGTCTCTAAGAAGATTTAGGCTTTCACTACGTCTCTCCTTTTTCTTTCTGAGTTCTCATCAGAATCGGCCTTCACAATCCATTCACAGCAATGTAGGCTTTTTCTAGCACGCACTTTAAAACTTCTCTAGCCTCTACCCAAAGTCATTTTCACATTTTTAGGTATCTAGTACAGCAGCACCTACCACCCAGTATGAATTTTCTGTCCTTGTCTGTTCAGGCTGCCATAACAAAAATACTATAGACTGGGTGGCTTATAAACAACAGAAATGTACTTCTTACATTTCTGGAGACTGGAAGTCCAAGATCAAGGTGCTTTCAGATACAGTGTCTGATGAGGGCCATTTTCCTGGTTCTTAGATGGCTGTCTTCTCACTGTGTCCTCACATGGCAGAAGCGGTCTCTCCTTTCCCCAACACCCCACCTCGTAGTAACATCACATTGGGCATTAGGATTTAACATATGAATTTTGGGAAGACACAGCGTTAATTCTATAGCACCTCTTCTCCCCCTCATGCACTCCATTCCAGCCACACTAGCCTCCTCATTGTCCTTTGTACAAGCCACATATTAGGGACTCTGTTTTAATTACTCTCTCCACCTAGAACACTCTTGCCCCATATCTATTTACTAACTCCCTCATCTCCCTCAAGTCTTTGTTCAAACCAAGGACCTTACCTGGAAAACTCTATTTAATACTCTAAACTGTTCTCCCCTACCCAGAACTCCAATCCTGCTTACCCTGCTCTCCTTTTTCTCTTTCCATAGCACTTAAAGCCTCCTAAACATTTATTAATTTGTTAGTTTCATTGGGTATTATCTATTTCACCAACTAATGTACAAGTTCCATGAAGGCATAAATCTCTGTCAGTTTTGACCACTAATGTTTCCCAATGTCAGGATAAATTGTCAACGTATTGGAAAAGAGCAAGAGATTTAACTTTCACTGGAATGCTGGACATGGTCTAGTAAACACTCTGGGGATTTTCAGATTCCATAGAGATGTGAACCTTTGGTTGTCTTTGATTGATTCTGTAGGGATAGAAGTTAACTTATTAAAAAACTAATAGTGGGACTTCCCTGGTGGTCCAGTGGTAAAGAATCCACCTTACAATGCGGGGGACACAGGTTAGATCCCTGGTCGGGGAACTAAGATCCTACATGCCGTGGGGCAACTAAGCCCACACACCACAACTACTGAGCTCACACACCTCAACTAGAGAGACTGCATGCCGCAAACTGCAGAGCCCACGCGCTCTGGAACCCACGAACCACAACTACAGAGCCCACACGTCCTGGAGTCTGCGTGCCACAAGTAGAGAAAACCTGCACACCACAACTAGAGAGAGAAAACCTGCACAACACAGCTAGAGAGAGAAAACCTGCACACCACAACTAGAGAGAAGCCTGCGTGCCACAACAAAGAGCCATGCCCTGCAATGAAAGATTCCACATGCCTCAACGTAGATCCTGCATGCCGAAACTAAGACCTGACGCAGCCAAAAATAAATTTAATTAATTAATTAATTAATTAAATCTTAAAAAAAAAAACTAATAGTAACTCAAGTGTCTCCTTCTACAAAAATGCAAATGATTGCTGTTCACAGCAATGCAAATGTATTTTGTACTTCTTATTGGTTTCAGTATTAACGAGTTAAATAAAATATTTGAACATGTTTATATTTTATTTCTATTAAATATCATATTTTCACCTTTTTGGAAATTATCCTTTAGTACTTTTGCAAATCACCCACTGAGATGCCCAGCTGGACTGACCTGATGGAGCCAGGGAAACTGTGCTGCCAGAGAAGTGAACTTTATGGCCTGTTTAAACCCAGGCACATCTTTTCTTGGCTTCTATAATGAATCCTCAGGGACAATAGAAACTTAACTTCGCTGATGGTTTCTCTAATATTTTTGTTTCCTCTCTACTGAATTGTGTTTTGTTTTTGTTTCTGGTTTGTACACAGTCAAGTTATTTCTCATTGACAGAAGCCATGACTGGGAATTTGGTTTATAGTCTAACTACTTGGTGAATTCTCTCCGTGGATGATGGTGGTATGTTTTGTTAAGTGAGAGGTAAGAGAGAATCTGATTTGTTAGTCTTTTTTGTTTACTTGTCTCTGTCTATTTGTGAATACAAACCAATTCAGAATTCATACCCATTGAGAAGAAGAAAGCTCTTCGAGATCTGGACCAGAGAGTTTTTGTTTTTCTCTGTTTCTTTGTGAACATTGGCTGAAGTTGTACAAGTTAGGTCATGAGCTATCCATATCTCAGTATATCTATATGTCTATAATTGAGAAAAGTCTTGACCTCTTATTATTTGGGTACAAGATGTTTTCCTACCTCCACGTATATTAATAATTTAGATCCTAGGACTTCCCTCCTGGTGCAATGGTTAATAATCCACCTGTCATTGCAGGGGACATGGGTTAGAGCCCTGGTCCGGGAAGATCTCACATGCCGCGGAGCAACTAAGCCCATGAGCCGCAACTACCGAGCCCGCGTGCCACAACTACTGAAGCCCACGTGCTTAGAGCCCATGCTCTGCAACAAGAGAAGCCACTGCAATGAGAAGCCCTGAGAAGCCCATGCACCGCAACGAAGAGTAGCCCCCACTCACAGCAACTAGAGAAAGCCTGTGCGTAGCAATGAAGACCCAACCCAAACAAATAAATAAATAAATAAATTTATGAAAAAAATAATAATTTAGATCCTAATGTCTCTTAATTTAAAGGAGTTTCATCCTAATTAGTTTATACAGATAGCTGTCAAGATCATCTAAGCAACCATCATTTCTAATAGTCCCATAATTCACAAAACAATAAGGATATTGAACGTCTAGCAATTTTAATGTGCTGGACATTTAAGGAAAAAAATTCCTGTTATGGACACTGCTAGCTCAGAAATAGTTTAAAAATCCAAGATCACATAAGACCACATAACTAAGGTTTAATTATATGGGTTTAATAATATGTTTGTTTGTTTTTTTAACGATGCTATGTCTGCTCTCTAATTTATCAGAGTTAAGTATAAAACAAGTGAACATTTTATATTTCTTCTATGCTTATTTTACATCAACTGCCTATTTTTTCTTTTTACCTTTTGACCCCCTTCACGCATTTCCCTCACCCCTGACTCCCCAACCTCTGGCAACCACCACTCTGTTCTCCATATTTAGGAGCTTCTTTTGTTTGTTTATCTGTTTTTAAGGTTGTAAGAGAAATCATATGGTATTTGTCTTTGACTTATTTCACTTAGCATAACACCTTCGAGGTCCATTAATTTGTCACAAATGGCAAATTTCATTCTTTTTTATGACTGAATAATATTCCATTGTGTATATATACCACAATTTCTTTATCCATTCATCCATTCAGCAACATGTTATTTTTTATAAGACTTAGATTTTTCCTCATGAAAAAACTATTTAATATGAACTTCCTAACATCACTCCTACATTATGTTTAAAATTATGAAAAATATATTAAACTAATTTGCAACATTCTGACAAACTTTTTATATCAAGAGGAATTATGATTTGTAATGGGTCCACTTAAAGATAATTTCTAGGATCTTTAGTTAACTTAAAACCTTGAGACAATATTAAATTAATTTAATTAAGAGATAATTCTCAGATACCTACCTAATTTCTAAGTAAGATAATATACTGAAACCTTGGTTACTAACCATATTTTTAAGTTTATATACTATTACTTTTTATTTTATAAGCTATAGAGTGATTGTATCTTTATATCATACTAATGGACATGTTCATTCTGGGTACTTTAACGTGTAAAGGTATTGTGTGTGGCTAAGAAATTTGTGTGATGTATATTGCTAGTCATAGTCTGCTGAGATGCTTCTATTAACAGTTTTCAGTTACCTACCTCTCAGCTTTCTCTGTGCAATGGAAATTAATTATTTTGATTAAAGCTTATAATGTCACAAGTGGTTGAGACTATACTATACAAGAGTGATAGAGAACTACAGCTGAGCAAGCGTTTCTATTGTTCAAGGGAAGAAAAAGAGTTGTTTTGTCCTAAAATAGAATGTCAGTTTGTCCCAGGCTATGAAAAAACATAGTAAAAGACAAAAGTTGAAGCAAGTGAATTTTATTTGCTTGGTTTATATCACTTGAGTTTGGAGGGAAAAAAATATAAAATGTATTAAACTTTTAGCAAATTTTGCTCAGTTTTGATCGGCTTGTTTCCCGGCACTTTCATCTACAATTTGAAAGATAATTCTTTAGCTTTCATAAATCTGTCTAAATGGCAGAAATTCTGTTTCCTTACCAGAATAATTTTCTGGGTTTTTTTTTTTGTTTTTTTTTCGGTACGCGGGCCTCTCACTGTTGTGGCCTCTCCCGTTGCAGAGCACAGGCTCTGGACGCGCAGGCCCAGCGGCCATGGCTCAGGGGCCCAGCCGCTCCACGGCGTGTGGGATCCTCCCGGACCAGGGCACGAACCCGCGTCCCCCACATCGGCAGGCAGACTCTCAACCACTGTGCCACCAGGGAAGCCCAATTTTCTGTTTTTTATGTTGGCATGTACACTTGGTTAATTTAAAAAACAAAACCAAAACACTGGGAACCAAAGTTTTCTCACTTGTGAAAGAACTAAGTTTCCTTAAACTCCAGTTATTTTCTTTTAACTCCAGTTATTTTTCTTTTCTTATGTTTATTTTAATATACTTTATTTTTGATTTGATTAAATGGAAAATCAAGTGTTGTTTCTCAGGAACCCATAATCCTATGTTTAAAACTTGACAAAATCTCCTCTGACAACTCTTCATTGTGACTTCCCATGATCATATGATCACAAATACCATATGATTATTTTACATTTAGAAAAAATAAATTAAATAAAACTTTCAGGATATCTTTTTTTTTTTTTATCCCAGACTATTACAAGTTTATGAACTTGGGCTTACATATGAAAATCTGACTGAGCTCTGAGGCCCTCTTGTTAGTACTATAAGGCAGGTACTATGTGTTTGTTTATTTATGGTCAGGAAGGGAATTAACTGGGCTCTCATCCCGGCTTTGTCTCCAACCAATACTTTTCTTGCTTATTAACTGAGGAGGGGAGGGTGCTGAACAAGATGTTTGCTGTGGTTCTTTTCAGCACTAACCATCTATAATGCAGTGATATTTTTTTATGTGCTCAACAAGTTATTGTTACTCAACTTTCATCAGCATTTCACCCAACAACTGATTTGTCTGCTTACCATCTAATCCAACAAGTCGCTGTGTCTACAACAGACCTCCTTCCTCACAGCCACTACAGGACAAAGGAAAAGCTTCCATCTGGACGGCCTTAACTTGGGGTCAGTTAAGTCCTATTTCAGTCACCTGGGGCCACAGCGGCAGGAGGAAGCATGTGGCTGAAGCTGAGGAAGGGGCTCTCTCTGTACAGCTCTGGAGAATTGCTCTCGCTCCCCAGAGACAACTTGCCAGTGGATGCCAAATGGCCCTAGTGCTTTTGGGAAGCTTTAGAGGTAAATACAGTTCAAGTAGGGAAATAATTTACCATAAATAATAACAATAAGCTGACAATAGTACTTAAGCATTAACCTGAACCTATTATCTATTAGCCATTATGCAAAGTGCTTTACATGTACTATCATATGTAATTCTCCCAATAACCCTTGGAAATAGAAAAGACTATCACTCCTGCTTTATTGAGTAAGGAACTGGGGCTTAGAGGGAGGTAAAGTCCATAATGGCAGTGTGATGCCTGACAAGTCACTTCAGAACTTCTGGCTGAAGTGTCTTCTTCATGCCTAAAAGCAGGAGGTTGGCCTGGGGCAGTATTTTACAAGGTGTGGTGTACAGACTACTCTCTCCAATCACCTGGGTGCTTGTTAAAATGCAGACTCCTGGCTCCACCCCAGATCTACAAAATCAGGATCCATAGCGGTAAGGCCCAGGAATCTATGTGTTTAACAAAAACCCAGGTGCTTCTTAAACACCAAGTATATGACTGCTAAATCTCACAGAGCTCTAATATGATGACCTGTGGTTTCCTTTTTGTGAGAGACGCTTTAAGAAAGCAGGCTTTTCTCTTTAATTGTGCCCCAAGATAACCCCAAACGTTTGACTTTATATATGATCGATCTAACGTCTATAAAGTCCTCCCAGGAAAACTGGCCTCAGAGGGGAAAGGAAGGTCGCTTCCTGGCAAGCTAGGAACCTTAGCAAATTTTGGAGACCTAAAGCAGAAATTCACTCAAATTTATAGGTACTGAAAGGGAGCAGAATCTGTCACCCCAAAATATGCCTCTTTGGCATAAGGATTACTGAGTATTTTAGGTTGATTATTTTTAAGAAACAACAGACACAGGAGAAGCTCTGAAAACCAAGTAGAAGTTAACCTTTTGTGGGAGAAATTTACATTTATAATGGAAATCTCCATTTGTAAGGGTGTCTGCTAACAATGGAAAAGGCAGCAACTTAAATCTGCATAACAACCCCATACTCTTGTTTACTTTGCCTGACAACCTCCTATACCTGGCTCCCCTTTCCTTCCGCCCCAACATCTTCTTTTGTCTTTAGCTGAAAATAGTATTTAAGGTGATAGCTTGGGACATTTGGGGGACTTACTCAGTTTTCCTGGGACTGTCCAAGCTACACAGGCGGTACATGTTATTAAACTTCTGTTTTTCTCCAAGTAATCTGCCTTTTATTGCAGGAAGGTCTCACCAAGAACCTCAGAAGGGTTTTTTTTTTTGTTTCCCTCCCTTACAGTCCTCTAGGTGAAATCTGATAGAGAGTTTCTTGGACTTTGTTTCCTCATCCTGGGTGAGAATAAAAAATAACAGATCCTTTCAAAAGTCCAATCTAAGATCCATTATAAAAACTTGAAAATCAAAGTGACTTCTGTGGCCTCTGTAGTTTCATAATATTTGCAGGATCTAAATGTACAAAGCAAACTCAACAAGGCCCATATGGATAAGTAATAGTCTTCCAGCACCCTATGTCAATAATCAGGCAAAACCTAATGAGACCACATTTTATGTGATCAAAATAATTTATGATCACAAGTGGGGAAGGGTGAGACTATCAGACAAATTGCCCAGACTTGGAAAAACAGTAAAAGAGATTACTGGGTGTCCTTCCAGTGGAATGTTGGTCATTTGTCTAGTAGATTCTCCAGGGGGAGAATCTGTCTGATCCCATGGGGATGTGAACCTTTGATTGTCTTTGATTGACTAGACTATTTTTAAAACTTTTCAGAGGGGCTTCCCTGGTGGCGCAGTGATTGGGAGTCCGTCTGCCAATGCAGGGGACACGGGTTCGTGCCCCAGTCCGGGAAGATCCCACATGCAGCGGAGCGGCTGGGCCCGTGAGCCATGGCCACTGAGCCTGCGCGTCCGGAGCCTGTGCTCCGCAACGGGAGAGGCCACAACAGTGAGAGGCCCGTGTAC
>NC_041218.1:55511298-55540785 GCF_002837175.3 Physeter macrocephalus
AGCGGAGCGGCTGGGCCCGTGAGCCATGGCCGCTGAGCCTGCGCGTCCGGAGCCTGTGCTCCGCAACGGGAGAGGCCACAACAGTGAGAGGCCCGTGTACCGCAAAAAAAAAAAAAAAAAAAAAAAACTTCTCAGAGATAGAAGTTAACTTGTAGAAAACTGAAAAGTAATATAAATGTTTCCAGCCTGTAGTAATTCAAATTATTCTTTTTCCTAGAAATGCAAATAACTTTTGACTAATAGAATATAAATTTCTGCAAATCAAATTCTCTTTGAATCAGTTTTAACATGTCACTGATTCCCTCTGTGAAAGGAAAACCAAAATGGAGTCTGTATTGCTAGGAGAGCCCTCTAAAACAGAGCAGGAGGCCATTGAGGAAATGGGACTATGTACATCTCAGCCAGGGTGGAATCTGAACTTTTGACCACTTATTGTCTTAACAGAGGCATCCAGAACCTCTGCACAATGTTCCAGAAACTCAAGATACTCACCAGACCCTTGCCCTAAATCACTCATGACAGCCTATCTCTCAAGGACAAATATTTCTTTTTTGCATCAGAGCCAGTCAAAATTCTTACTAGACAACATTAACAACCTTGTAGCTTTTGCCTTTATAAGCCCCTGACTCTTTCTCTTCCCCAGAACACTCTTTTAGTTTTACCTGAATCTGTCTCCCAAACTGCAATTCCTAAGACCCCAAATAAAACTCTTTGTTCTTTGCAGCCTCTATACTTATTATTATTTGTTGCCTCATTAAAGAGTTCATTTAAATCTTTGGCAGGTGTTCATTTTATATTTCTATGAGCATCATAATTTTAGGTTTTTGAAAATTATACTTTATCACCATGAATCTAGAAGTTATATAAATTAAAGGACAGTAAGAGAGAAATACATTTTAACAGTATTGAATCATGGCTAGCAATCATAATAATAGCTACTATTTATTAAAAGCCTAATGTGTACCAAACACTATACTGATGCCAATGCTTTAGTTATCATTCCAGTGACCCTGCATTATTACTATCCCCACATTTTAGATGAGGAAACATGTTCAAAACCATCAAGAGATGGTTTTGCCCGAGATCACAGAACTGGTCATTAAAATCCAGGTTTCAAACCCAGGTCTGGATGATTTCTGTTTCCAATAGCAGTGCTACCAGCCAATCTGTTAATCTCTCTGGATGTGAGTCTTTCACCTTCTATCAAATGGCAGCCCTTTAAGGTCCTGCATGTTTTTAATCACAGTAAATTTCCCAGCTACAAGCCTTAATTCCTCTCAAGTGATTTCCTTCTCTGCGTACATATTCAATATATCAAAAGGTGAACTTTGAATTTGAGGAGTCGAGATAAAAATAATACAGCACAGCACTAATTAAAGTAATTGAAGAAAATCAGCAAAAGTAATTAATAAAGCATCCAGTTAAAACACTTAGACGCCCCATTGTGAATGGGGCACGTTTCAAACAGGAAATAAATGAGAGAGGAGCCACAATAAAAGAAATTAATGAGCCTTTTGAACACTGTAAGTGATAAGTTGAAGCTCAAGTAAAATGGGAATGCAAATTAAATGTAAAGAGTGTTACGAGCTAGAAATTATGTGGTCCAAAAACAAGGTAGGCAAGAATGAAAGGTTGGACGAGTCTAAACCCAGAGAAGACTAGCCTCAGTGGCGATGAGAGATGGCTTCCAGACAAGGGTCCCTAGACTGAGTCTCCACAAAGTGATGCAGAGGACAGAGGCAATCTACCCAGAAAAACTTGGGTCCTCAAACCCACTATAGTATAACTGAAACCATGCACCTAAAACTGGGACTTGAACCCATGTGGCTGGGACTCGAACCCAGCTAAAACCCACAGTCTTCCAACTGAGATCACACACCTGGTTTCAGGACTTAATGAAGCTCAGGTTCTTGATGTCTCATCACAGAAAGAATTCAGTGAGAGACAAAGTGATAGGTAAGAAATGGATTTTTTTTAATAAATGTATTTATTTTTGGCTGTGTTGGATCTTCATTGCTGCACGCAGGCTTTCTCTAGTTGTGGTGAGTGGGGGCTACTCTTCGTTGCAGTGTGCTGGCTTCTCATTGCGGTGGCTTCTCTTGTTACGGAGCACAGGCTCTAGGCACATGGGCTTCAGTAGTTGTGGCTCGCGGGCTCAGTAGCTGTGGCATATGGGCTTAGTTGCTCCATGGCATGTGGGATCTTCCCGGCCCAGGGCTCGAACCCGTGTCCCCTGAATTGGCAGGCAGATTCTTAACCACTGCGCCACCAGGGAAACCCAAAAAGTGGATTTATTTAGAGAGAAACACGCTCCACAGACAGAGTGTGGGCCATCTCAGAAGGTGAGAAAGGCACCAGGGTATGGGGTTGTCAGTTTTTATAGGGTTGGGTAATTTCATAGGCTAATGAGTGGGAGGAGTATTCCAGCTATTTCAGGAAGGAGCAGGGATTTCCAGGAATCGGGCCACCACCCACTTTTTGATCCTTATGGTTGGTCTTGGAACTGTCATGGTGCCTGTGGATGTGTCATTTAGCTTGCTGATGTGTTACAGTGAGCATATACTGAGGCTCAAGGTCTAGTGGAGGTCGACTTGTCCACCATCTTGAACCCATTTGGTTCTAATCAGTTTATGTCATGTCCTCGGGCTATGTCATTCTTTCAAAGGTTGTGCCCTGCCTCCTTCCCTCCTGTTTCATACTGCCCAACTCATCACTTCACTGTGCCTGCATAAGACAGCCAGAAGGTATGACACACTATAGGCGTCAGCGGCAGCTGAACATCAGAAAGGAAACACATACACAACACACACAAAGAGGCCTGGTAATCACACGTTTAAAACTTCTACCTAGATAATCCGCTGCAAACCTAAAGTATCTAAATTGGGGAAGCCAATAAAGCAATACTTTCCTTTGTTGTCTTTTCATTGGGAACTTAGATATAACCTCAATCTGGCTTAACTTTTTCTGAAGCTGATCCAATTTCAGCTGATGTAAAGAAAGGGCCTCTCCATTTGCTTCATCCCTGAGACCATGTGATATAGCTTGGAACGTCAAGTCAGAGATACTAGCTTTCCCTCTGGTTTCACTTACCAGCTCTGTGACCTTGGGCAAATTACTTATGTATTCTAAGTCTTGGTTAGGTGAAGTAAAAGAGTGAAATAATATCTATGCCATTAGGTTGTGGTGAGAACTAAATGTGATAACATGTTAAGTACCTGGCACGTGCCTGCCACAAAGAACTTGCTCAATAAATATTCTGATTTCTTTCTCTCCTTCCTTGTAAAGTGTTTCGGAAATGATTCCAGGATTCCTTACCTCATTTTAAATATTCTATTCTAAAGACAAGTTATGCCTACTGAGGTTTTTTTCCCAGTAGAATTAAGTTACTGGAAACAAAGTTCTGTAGAATTGAGTACATCCCCAACTTTTTCATGTCATGGCACATTTAGAAAGTAATAATATTTCTACGGCACAATGGGATACACAGACAAAACTGATCTCAGCCAGAGGCAACACGCCTATAGCTCTGTCCCTTCCACAAGCCACTTGCTACCACAAAGATGAGGTAGCCTGTATTTCAGCTCACTTGAAACCCACTTAAAGCACATAAGTGAGTCACAGTGTAGGCAGACAGGGTAGGGAGTCCCCGGAGGAAGAGAACCAGACATGGCTTTCTTAACATAAGAGAAGCCATTATAGGCCTAAGCCTGGCCACAATGCTTGCCCTGAAGAAGAATAGGCCCCTTCATGAATATGCATACACACTTGCCCCTTTAACCTAAGGGTGGATATGAGTATTCATCCACCCTTAGGTTAAAACTTCCCCAATTTTGTTATTCAAAGAGACACTGCTTTGGGAAATATCCCTGGGCTTCTCCTTACTTGCTGCAAGTAATAAATCCTTCCTTCTCCTGCTCTTTGGCTTGGTTGTGTCTTGTGGCTCAACACCCGCCAAGAGGCAAACCCAGTTTATGGGTAACAACAGCTCACTTATTAGGACTCTCAAAGTGTGATACCCAGACCAGCAGCAGAAGCCACCTGGGAATCTGTTAGAAATGCAGTCTCTTCCCCAGCCCACTCTCAACGAATCAGAAATTCTGGGATTGGAGTTCAAAGACCTGTTTTAACAAACCCTTCCTGTGATTCTGATGCACACTTTGAAAGTTTGAGAACTACTGATTTATATGGATCTCTGAAGTTCTTAAATAACAAAGAACCTTTTCCATTTTATTGCACATACTAATTTTTTTAATGTTACCATCTTAGTGATACATGTGACCCTGAGGAAGGATCTACTCTCTGATAACCTTGAAGGAGAGCAGAATTTGTCACCCCAAAACGTGCCTAAGGATTATTTTAGGCTGATTATTTAAAAACAAAAACAAAAACAGCAGAAAAGAGATAAGCTCTGGAAACCAAATAAAAGTTACCCTTTGGTAAGAGAAATTTACATTTATAAGGGGAATCTCCATTTGTAAGGGTGTTTCCTTCTCAGTACCAGGAAGAGGAGGATGACTAAATCTACAGATACTCTTATCACTGGAGAAGGCAACTTAAATCTGCATAGTAAGCATACCCTTGTTTACTGGGCTTTGTCTGAAAACCCGGCTCTCCCTCACCTAACATCTTTTGCTTTCAGCTATAAATGGCATTTGAGGTGATGGCTTGGGCCATTTTTGGGGGGTTCCTCAGTTTTCCTGGGTATCTCCTTTGTATACAAGAGGAATACATGTTATTAAATATCTGTGTTTTTCTCCTGTTAATCTGTCTTTTGTTACACAGGGCAGAGGAAGGTCTCAGCCAAGGACCTAGAAGGGTAGTGGGAAAATTCTTTTTTCTCCCCCACCACATCTCCCCACATATGCATGGTACACTTCAAGACCACATGGTAGGATTCTGTCACCCCTACAGCCCAGCAGCAAAGTGTCACCTCAGGGTCTGGAGGGCCAGTATTTTCCAGGGAGAGGGATAAGCAAAATAAAAGAGAGTCAGAGTGGAAAATATTTAATTCTTGGAAAACCTTTCCAGAGGGCCTTAGGTCTTATGCTGCCCCCTAGAACCTATTTCCTTGAGCAACGATGTAACCTGATGTTTTGTTAAAGACATTCTTGCTTAAAAGATGAATGAAATTTTTTACTTGGGTTTTAGGAGGGGAGGCCTTGACCTTTCCTACTCCATTTCATTATGAAAATTAAAGTTAAAGAGCCTAATGGAGAAGAGGGAGATTTATTTCATATTTAATAATTAAAGTCATCAAGGTGATCAACTGAAATTGTGTAGTGCATTAGGTAGCAAATGTGAAAAAGAATTGTTCTTCAGATTAAAGTGCCATTTTATTATAAAGTAAGCGTTTTGAAAAAGGACTTTTACAATTCAAATAGCTTCTCTCTTATCCCCTTATGGCCACAAAAATGAGAGACTTGTCCTTTTGTTGTGAATAACTTCCAAATGAAAGAGTCACAGTAGGGGTGAGAATAGCAGAGCTCCAAAAGAGAAGATTGCTTCATCTTTTGACATTTTGGTTTCTTGTGTATTTATTTAAAATTATACCATTGTAGTGGAATAGGTTTTAACAAATGTCAACCTCAAGCATTTCCACATTTTTAAAAAACCAATTTCACACGTCAGCTGATTCTCTACACCTCCGGTCCTGGTACAGCCTGGGTGCACTCAGGAGACTCCACTGAACTTTCATCAAGGAGGATTTTATGCCTCCCATTGTTCCAGGTAAAGATTTTTCTTCTATGTTACACTACTTTATATCTCATGCATTCTTTTCCTCTCACAAATGAATGTTACTCGTTCCTAATTTTGCTATTTTATACTTAATTAGAACTTTACAATATTCATTTCTGAAAAAAATCTTCTAAATTTCATAATGTTCTCTACCAATAGTCTTTAAATTAGCCACAGTCAATAAATAATTTACTCCCCTAAATTTTTTGCAGGGTGTAGTAATCTGAAAAGGGGGTTTTTTTGTTTGTTTGTTTTGTTGTTTTTAATTTAAATGTGAAATTGAAAGTGCTGGGGAGGAAGAAATTTTCCTCTACTCTTTCTAGGTTCTCCTGGCTGGTCTAAATTAAATTGACATGAGACAGATTAACAGGAGAAAATCAAACGAGAGTTTAATAACATGTATACATGGGAGAGACCCAGGAAAAATTCAACTCACCAAAATAGCTGAAACCTCCTTAAATACCATCTTTAGCCAAAGACAAAAGAGGATGTTGGAGGTAGTGGCTTGGGACTTGGAAGGGGAGGAAGGCCACTGACATGGAGAAGGAGAAGCAGATGTTCAGTAAACGATGTTTGCTGGGCCACACAGACACAATGGGACACAGGGAGGAGGTGTTTTTGTTTTTAATTTATTTTATTAATTTATTTATTTTTGGCTGCATTGGGTCTTTGTTGCTGCGCATGGGTTTTCTCTAGTTGCAGCAAGCAGGGTCTACTCTTTTTTTTTTTCCTTTGGTTGCATTGGGTCTTCATTGCTGTGTGCGGGCTTTCTCTAGTTGCAGCGAGCAGGGGCTACTCTTCATTGTGGTGTTCAGGCTTCTCTTGTTGTGGAGCACAGGCTCTAGGTGCGCAGACTTCAGTAGTTGCGGCACGTGGGCTTCAGTAGTTGTGGCTCACGGGTTCTAGAGCACAGGCTCAGTAGTTGTGGCACACGGGCTTAGTTGCTCCGCGGCATGTGGGATCTTCCCGGACCAGGGGATCAAGCACGTATTCCCTGCATTGGCAGGTAGATTCTTAACCACTGTGCCACCAGGGAAGCCCCAGAGAGGAGTTTTAACAAACAAATTAAGCTAAGTTCCTCCCTGTCTACACACCTAGTTCATACTACAGTTATCTGTGGTGATGGCTCCCTTCCTGGGACAGGGCCTCTATCTTCATTCTTTACGCAGTTACGGGGAAGGTTGAAGTTTCTTCCTGAGTCTTTTGGGCCTTGATGGTTTTCAGCTTGAAATAATCCACATGCCAAAGAGACATTTTGAGGTGGCGAATTCTGCCCCCCCACAAAAGTTTATGGTGTTAAATCTCTGTCTTTCATACACAAAATGATGTCATTATTGTTGGATCTCAAGATATGATTTATTTATTTATAATATTTTTCATTACTTTGTTTTGTTTCTATGCTTTCTGTTTGCTTGTTTGTTTGTTGTCTGTATGTTAATTGCCATCACTACCAACGAAATGACTTTAAAATGCTGGCTGGGAGTCTGCCACGTAGTTCTTGGACTGTGCAGTTTATCAGAATAAACATAAAGGATAGTAGCCTCCCTTTGGTGGTTTTACTGAGATGTTCTAATTTGCATAGCAGCAGGCAACAAAACGTAGTGGTTTTGAAATCTAAAATTCCAGGGTTCTAATTCGAGCTCTACCTCTTACGTGAGTTGAATGACAATGAAGAAAAATACTTAATTTCCAGTGCATGGCATATAGCAAGGCTGATAGCAACTAAAAAAATTATTTTTAGAGTGTTTGGCTGAGACATATCACCCATTGACCTGCAGAGTGATGCAGCTGATCTGCCTGGCAGACAATTATCCCATTTTTTTCCTCATCACTCAGAAACTGCATTCTAGGTTAAAACTGAAAAAAAAAAAAATTATAAAGCTATCCTTCCCCAATTAGAAAGAACTATTGTTAAATCAAGAATATAAGGGAAGCCATGTTCCACTGCCAGAAGGATGGTAGTGTTAAAACAGGGGAGAATACTTACTTTCATCTGTATTTTTAGAATCAATTTCTTAAAGAGGTGCACAAAAGATTTTGTTTTTAAATTAACACAGCACTGTGGTCACAGATGTTTTTCAAATTATAATTTAATACAAATTTCTTGAAAGAGAAAAAATTAAAAAGAAGAAAAATTAAATAAAGAGAAAGGGAATAAGGAAGGGGGGAGAGAAAGAGAAAAAAGAAAGAAGGAAGGAAGAAACAAAGCATTTGATGTCATTGGTTAAAAGGAACTTAGATTATAGTCAGAATTTAAAGCGAACTAAACCGATGTTTCCAAAACACCTAAAATGCCAAGCCGAGAACTCACATTGGTAGTTTAACTCTGTATACTAGCATAGTAAAGGCTCTGAAAAGTTCTGCAATAAATAATATTGTCCAGATTGTTTTGGCCTAGGATTTCCAAAACTTCTTTAATCATGGAACCCCTTTTTCCTTGGAATATCTCTAAACACTTTGCTGAACTAGCTTTCTAAATAAGATAATTTGGAGACTGCTGATCTAAGCTAATCTTTGGGTATATCTGAAAACCTAGGGCCAAGCCTTTAAATATGTGAGTTCCCAGAGATCTATCATACTTGGAGCCGCATTATCCCTCTTCATATGTTGTAGGCCAAACAGACTCTATGCCATTGACTAATTATGTTAGATACTTGCACAGTTTTGTTTACATGGTCCCTGTTCTATTAACCAAAACCCTGGCTATCCTTAAGACTCAACTAAAATATCTTTCCTAATCCTCCTGAATAAAATTAATTTCATTCTCTAGGATCAATCCCACGATACTGTGGAGTTTGATCCTATTACAGACTTTGACTCCTGAAATTTTCTTTACAGAATTAGATCATAAACATACATATTAAATAAAATAATATAGCTCTTATACTACCTTGTATAATTACATATAATTTGCCTCCAAAACTAGGCTTAAAATCCTCTTGAATCTTTACATCTTCCATTAAATTCTACAGAATGCTTTACACAGAATAGACACTCAAATGTATTTCCCATTTGAATTAAATGATGACCCAGAATCACCACAGATTATTTGAAGCTAGTTTAGGAAAGAGGAAATTGAATTTGTTTCCAATATTCCTGTCATCCTCCACCTAGACCCACACTTACTAAGATTAAACTTCTTAAGACAAGAAGATAAAACAACATACTTTACCCTCTGATATTAAAATATCATGGAGAAAAATCCATCTGTAGTTTAACGATTCCTGTGAACTAGGTCATATGCACTGTATTAGCACATAATTTGGGCATTTCAATACAGTCAGAGAAGATTGCAGTGCAGCTAACAAATGCATTCAAATAAATGTAAAAAGTCAGTGTGCATAATTCAAATCCAAAATACATTAAGAGTGGGTTTTATTGGTCTGTATCATCAGGAGAATTTCCTTTCCACTTAGTCTACTTACACTGACACATCTTTAGGGAAATAAATCTACAGATAATGCTTTACTTTACATGGAGCCATGGAGGGAATTCTAAATTTCTCATAAATTTCCTTTACTGTTTTAAATTCCATTTCATTAAAAATATTTCCCTATAAACTAGAGTTAAAACTTTGGTGAGATGGGATCTAACCAAAGAGTTCTTAAACTCTATAGCCTTCCAACAGACATAAATTATGGGAATTGGAGAGCTCTCCTAACTTCTTGAAGAACTTATTTTTTTTAAATGACATTTATTGTTTTCTAATTTTACAAGCATTCTTGTACAAGAATGAAAAGTGTACAGGCACACCTCACTTTATTGCACTTCACTTTATTGATCTTTGCAAATATTGCATTTTTTACAAATTAAAGGTTTGTGGCAACCCTGAATCGAGCAAGTCCATCAGTGCCATTTTTTCCAACAGCATTTGCTTACTTCATGTCTCTGTGTCACATTTTGGTAATTCTCACAATATTTCAAACTTTTTCATTTCTATTAATACTGATCTGTGATGAATGATCTTTGATGTTACTATTACAAAAAGATAATGACTTGTTGAAGGCTCAGATGATAGTTAGCATTTTTCAACAATAAAGTATTTTTTAATCAATGTATGTCCATTGGGTTTTTTTGACAATGCTATTGCACACTTAATGGACTACAGTATGATGTAAACATAACTTTTATATGCACTGGGAAAGCAAAAAATTTGTGGGACTTGTTTTATCATATTCATTTTACTGTGGTGGTCTAGAACTGAACCTGCAATATCTCAGCATGCGTATATATCCACATTAGTATCTTTTTCTCACAGTCTTGGTGAAAATAATTTGAACAACACAGTTATTGCTAATGACAGTTCATTACATGAATTCTAAGTTCATTACATGAATTTTAAGTTCTCTAGGATTAAATTAGTTCATTTAATCCTCACAACAATCTCATCAGGCAGGTACTATTATTATCCCCATTTTATAGATGAGAAAATTGAGGTACATAAGCTGGGTTAACTTGCCCCAGATCAAATAGTGAGGGACAGATGTGGTATTGGAACCCAAGTAGTCTGGCTCCAGAATAAATGTTTTCAATTATTACACTATACAACCTCTTTTGAAAGCATGAGCAAGAAAGTCAATCATCTTAAATCCCAGCATGGAGAGATGATATAATTAACATCTTATTAAGTACTCTTTCTAGTATGTCTTTGGATATATTTGCACTTCCAGGATGGCTTCTTCACTCACATGTCTGGCACCTTGACCTCTCTTTCCACATGGCACCTCCTCCTTTAGGGCATCAGTGTTGTCAGACTTCTTACATGGTGGCTTAGGATTCCACGAGGAAGTGTTCCAAAAGAAGAAAGCAGAAGCTGCCACTCTCTTTCACCCTAACCCTGGAAACTGCTGGAACTTTAATTCTACTATGCTCTGTTGGTCAAAGCAATCATAGAGCCTGTCCGGATCCAAGGGGAGGGTTCATAGATGTCCACATCCTGATGGGAGGGGTGTCAAGAAATTCTTGGTCTCTTATTTGCCACACCACAATTAATATATTTTAAGCATTCTTCCAAGCGTGTCTTTAGACATATAGCTGCGTATACTATAAATTTTAAATAAATGGAATAATGTGACATGCTATTTTTGTGCATTCCTTTCTTTAAATGGTTTTCTCCTCCCAAATACGTGCTTCATTTTCCCAGCCAGGTAACCAACATTTACAAACTTTCTTCAGCCGAGTAAGCAATGTTAAAATCCTTTTCTGCGTCATATAATCGTATGTTTCACACACACAAACACACACACACACACACACACACACACACATCTTCATTTAGTAATATAAAAGTTGACAAAGACTCTTTCCTTGACCAAACTTCGGTTAGGCTCCTCTAAGCCCTCTTCTCAAAGAGACTTTTACCTTGAGCTTCAGGGTCTGTCCTGTTGGACCTGCATCACCCAGTTTTAGCAAGAATCCTGCTCAGTCAGCTTAGAGCAAATACACACACTTGATGTCTGATCACTGTAATATCTTATCACATTCCTCAACCCCCATCTCCAATATCTGACCACCCTGGCCTACCTTCAGCAAGAATCCTATCAAGTTGATTCAGCCAGAGCCCCCCTTTACCCGTAATGTTTCCCCATAGTAATTTTCCATCCATTAACCCCCACCCTGCTCCTTGGCTATAAATCCCCATTTGTTCATGCTGTATTTGGAATTGAGTCCATTTCTTTAATGAGGTCTCTTTTCCCCTATTGCAACTGTTCCTGAATAAAATCTGTTTTTACTGCTTTAACTACTGACCAGCTCTGGTTTTTCTTTAACATAATACATCAGAAATCACTCCAAGTTGCATGGAAATAAATTAACATACTTTTTATTGGATGTATGTCTATGCTATTAACCTATCAAAATGTATTCAACCATTCCCTCTAAAGATAGAAAGTGATATCCAAGAAAATTATGAAGGGAAAAGTGCCAATGGGAAAAAACAAAATGGTGGGTGAAACACATATATTTACTCCTGCTCTTTCCTAAAGGCTTACTAAAATGAATTCACAGGAAATTTATTATAAATCACAAACCCACAATGACAGGGACAATGGAAGAGTACATAATAGCAACAAAATTTTGGAAGCTGGAAAGCAGATGGATGTTTTGTAAATCATGTATCAGATCTGAGAAAACGAAATCCTGTCAGTGTTGAAGAAAGCCAAAAACCGGGGCGGAGTCAACATGGCAGTGTGGGAAGATGCCGAGTTAGCATCTCCCCACAACTAGGGTGCCTGCCAGCTGCTGGTGGAGGATCCTGATGCCAAACGAGATGGGAGGGACCCCCAAGTGAATTGGTAGGATGTGGGGGGACTGAAGGGGGAGGAGAAGTGGAGGCCA
This sequence comes from Physeter macrocephalus, assembly GCF_002837175.3. Classification (NCBI taxonomy): domain Eukaryota; kingdom Metazoa; phylum Chordata; class Mammalia; order Artiodactyla; family Physeteridae; genus Physeter; species Physeter macrocephalus. Next base: position 55,523,371 of record NC_041218.1, read on the forward strand.
GACAAGATTGGGGTCCCTGAGTCCCGGGAGATCAGAGAGGCAGGCAGGCAGGGCCGTCTGGGATTGGAGGAGCAGGAGAGGAGAGGAGGGTGATTGCCCCACCCACTCTAGCCCAGGAAGCCTGCTGGGCTCCTAGGCAAGGTTCCCGCCCTCTGAGACCAGGGGTGGGGGGCACGCCTGAGCCCCTTCTGTTCCTTGAGCCTAAGCCCCACCCCCCACAGCCCCCAGGGCCTTTTCCAGCCCTGTGGGTCCTAAGCATAGGTCCGATGCACCACCCAAACCTCGCCCTTGCTTAGGCTCTGCCCTCCACAACCAAGGCCTTCCCCCACTGTTTTCTTTTCTTTTTTTTTTTTCTTTTCCCTCCTCCTCTTTTTTACTATTGTGGTACTGTTGTACCCTCTGGTTGTTGATTAATTTATATTTTTATTTTTATATTCTTTCTAACATATCTGTTAGTTTCCTAGTCTAATTTTATTTTTTACTTTGTCATTGTTCTCTCTCTTTTTTCTTTTTTTTTTTTTTTTGCCACCCCACGCGGCTTGCAGGATCTTGGTTCACAAGCCAGGGGTCAGGCCAAAGCTCCTGCAGTGGGAGCTATGAGTCCGAACCACTGGACTAACAGAGAACCTCAGATCCTGGGGAATATTCATCAGAGTGAGGTCTCAAGGAGGTCCTCATGACATCACCTAGACCCAGCTCTACCCAACAGCCTACACACTCCAATGTTGGAAGCCTCAGGCCAAACAACCAGTAAGTCAGGAATACAATCCCACTCATTAAGAAAAAAAAAAAAAAGACAGATGGCAAAAAAATATGTCACAGAAGAAGAAGAAATAGGCAATCTACCTGAAAAAGAATTCAGAGTAATGATAGTAAAGATGATCCAGAATCTCAGAAATAGAATGGAGGCATAAATTGAGAAAATACAAGAAATGTTTAACAAAGATCTAGAAGAACTAAAGAACAAACAAACAGATGAACACCACAATAACTGAAATGAAAAATTCACTGGAAGGAATCAATAACAGAATAACTGAGGCAGAAGAACGAATAGTTGAGCTGGGAGACAAAATGATGGAAACAACTGCCAAGGAGCAGAATAAAGAAAAAAGAATGAAAAGAATTGAAGACAATCTCAGAGACCTCTGGGACAACACTAAGTGCACCAACATTCGAATTACAGGGGTCCCAGGAGAAGAAGAAAAAAAGAAAGGGTCTGGCAAAATATTTGAAGAGATTATAGTTGAAAATTTCCCTAACATGGGAAAGGAAACAGTCACCCACTTCCAGGAAGCACAGAGAGTCCCATATAGGATAAACCCTAGGAGAAACACACCAAGACACATATTAATCGGGTGGGAAACACAGCGAAGAAAAAGACCCACAAAAAGAAACCCAAAACAATTAAGAAAATGGTAATAGGAACATACATATCAATGGTAACCTTGAATGTAAATGGATTAAATGCCCCAACCAAAAGACACAGGCTTGCTGAATGGATACAAAAACAAAACCCATATATATGCTGTCTACAAGAGACCCACTTCAGACCTAGGGACACATACAGACTGAAAGTGAAGGGATGGAAAAAGATATTCCATGCAAATGGAAATCAAAAGAAAGCTGGAGTAGCAATACTCATATCAGATAAAATAGACTAAAGTAAAGACTGTTAAAAGAGAAAAGGAAGAACACTATATAATGATCATGGGATCAACGCAAGAAGAAGATATAAAAATTATAAATGTTTATGCGCCCAACACAGGAGCACCTCAATACATAAGGCAAATGTTAACAACCATGAAAGGAGAAATCGATAGTATCAAGCATCTTTTCTGACCACAACGCTATGAAATTGGAAATCAGTTACAGGAAAAAAACTGTAAAAAACACAAACACATGGAGGTTAAACAGTGTACTACTAAATAACCAAGAGATCACTAAAGAAATCAAAGAAGAAATTAAAAAATACATAGAAACAAATGACAATGAAAACATGATGACCCAAAACCTATGGGATGCAGCAAAAGCATTTCTAAGAGGGAAGTTTATAGCAATTCAATCTCACCTCAAGAAACAAGAAAAACCTCAACGAAACAATCTAACACTACACTTAAAACAACTAGAAAAAGAAGAACAAAGAAAACCCAAAATCAGTAGAAGGAAAGAAATCATAAAGATCAGAACAGAAATAAATGAAATAGAAATGAAGAAAACAGGGCTTCCCTGGTGGCGCAGCGGTTGCGCGTCCGCCTGCCGATGCAGGGGAACCGGGTTCGCGCCCCGGTCTGGGAGGATCCCACATGCCGCGGAGCGGCTGGGCCCGTGAGCCATGGCCGCTGAGCCTGCGCGTCCAGAGCCTGTGCTCCGCAACGAGAGAGGCCGCAACAGAGGGAGGCCCGCATACCACAAAAAAAAAAAAAAAAAAAAAAAAAAAAGAAATGAAGAAAACAATAGCAAAGATCAATAAAACTAAAAGCTGGCTCTTTGACAAGATAAGCAAAATTGATAAACACTTAGCCAGACTCATCAAGAAGAAAAGGGAGAGGATGCAAATCAATAAAATTAGAAACGAAAAAGCAGAAATCATAACTGACACTGCAGAAATACAAAGGATTATAAGAGACAAACAACTATACAAACAACTATATGCCAATAAAATGGACAACCACAAAGAATGGACAAATTCTTGGAAAGGTACAATTTTCAAAGACTAAACCAGGAAGAATTAGAAAAAGTTAACAGACCTATCACAAGTAATGAAATTGAAACCACGATTAAAAATCTTCCAACAAACAAAAGTCCAGGACCAGTGAATTCTATCAAATATTTAGAGAAGAGCTAACACCGATCCTTCTCAATCTCTTCCAAAAAATGCTGAGGGAGAAACACTCCCAAATTCATTCTATGAAGCCACCATCACCGTAATACCAAAACCAGGAAAAGATATCACAAAAAAGAAAATTATAGACCAATATCACTGATGAACATAGATGCAAAAATCCTCAACAAAATATGAGCAAACAGAATCCAACAACACATTAAAAGGATCATACACCATGATCAAGTGGGATTTATCCCAGGTATGTAAGGATTCTTCAATATATACAAATCGATCAATGTGATACACCACATTAACAAATTAAGGAATAAAAACCATATGATCATCTCAATAGATGCAGAAAAAGCTTTTGACAAAATTCAACACCAATTTATGATAAAAACTCTCCAGAGAATGGTCATAGAGGGAACCTACCTCAACAAAATAAAGGCCATATATGACAAACGCACAGCAAGCATCATACTCAATGGTGAAAAACTAAAAGCATTTCCACTAAGATCAGGAACAAGACAAGGATATCCACTCTCGCCACTCTTATTCGACATAGTTTTGGAAGTCCTAGCCATGGCAATCAGAGAAGAAAAAGAAAAAAAAGGAATATAAATTGGAAAAGAAGAAGTAAAACTGTCACTGCTTGCAGATGACATGATACTATACTTGAAAATTCTAAAGATGTCACCAGAAAACAACGAGAACTAATCAATGAATTTGGTAAGGTTGCAGGATACAAAATTAATGCACAGAAATCCCTGGCATTCCTATACACCAACAACAAAAGATCAGAAAGAGAAATTAAGGAAACGCTCCCACTTCCATCGTAACAAAAAGAATAAAATACCTAGGAATAAACCTGCCTAAAGAGGCAAAAGACTTGTACTCAGAAAGCTATAAAACACTGATGAAAGAAATCAAAGATGACATAAACAGATGAAGATATATACCATGTTCTCGGATTGGAAAAATCAATATTGTGAAAATGACTATACTACCCAAAGCAATGTACAGATTCAATGCAGTCCCTATCAAACTACCGATGGCATTCTTCACGGAATTAGAACAAAAAATTTTACAATTCGTATGGAAACACAAAAGACCCCAAATAGCCAAAGCAATCTTGAGAAAGAAAAACGGAGTTGCAGGAATCAGGCCCCCTGACTTCACACTATACCACAAAGCTACAGTAATCAAGACAGTATGGTACTGGCACAAAAACAGAAATATAGATCAATGGTACAGGATAGAATGCCCAGAGATAAACCCACACACATATGGTCACCTAATTTACAACAAAGGAGGCAAGGATATACAATGGAGAAAAGACAGCCTCTTCAATAAGTGGTTCTGGGAAAACTGGATGGCTACATGTAAAAGAATGAAATTAGAACACTACTTAACACCATACACAAAAATAAACTCCAAATGGAATGAAGACCTAAATGTAAGACCAGACACTACAAAACTCCTGGAGGAAAACATAGGAAAAACACTTTTTGACATAAACCATAGCAAGATCTTTTTTGACCCACCTCCTAGAGTAATGGAAATTTTTTAAAAAATAAACAAATGGGACTGAATTAAACTTCAAAGCTTTTGCACAGAAAAGGAGACCATAAACAAGACAAAAAGACAACCCTCAAAATGGGAGAAAATATTTGCAAATGAAATAACAGACAAGGGATTAATCTTCAAAATATACAAATAGCTCATGGAGCTCAATATCAAAAAAACAATCCAGTTAAAAAATGGGTGGAAGACCTAAATAGACATTTCACCAAGGAAGACATAGAGATGGCCAAGAGTCACATGAAAAGATGCTCAACATCACTAATTATTAGAGAAATGCAAATCAAAACCACAATAAGGTATCACCTCACACCAGTGAGAATGGCCATTATCAAAAGATCTAGAAACAATAAATGCTGAAAAGGGTGTGGTGAAAAGAGAACCCTCCTGCACTGTTGGTGGGAATGTAAATTGATACAACCACTATGGAGAACAGCATGGAGGTTCCTTAAAAAACTAAAAATAGAGCTCCCATATGACCCAGCAATCCCCCTACTGGGCATATACCCTGAGAAAACCATAATTCAAAAAGAGACATGTACCACAATGTTCATTGCAGCACTATTTACAATAGCCAGGACATGGAAGCAACCTAAGTGTCCATCAACAGATGAATGGATAAAGAAGATGTGGCACATATATACAATGGAATATTACTCAGCCATAAAAAGAAACGAAATTGAGTTATTTGTAGTGAGGTGGATGGACCTAGAGTCTGTCATACAGAGTGAAGTAAGTCAGAAAGAGAAAAACAAATATCGTATGCTAACGCATATATATGGAATCTAGTTCCAGGGCAGGAATAAAGATGCAGCCATACGGAATGGACTTGAAGACATGGGGAGGGGGAAGGGTAAGCTGGGACGAAGTGAGAGAGTAGCATTGATGTATATACACTACCAAATGTAAAATAGTTAGCTAGTGGGAAGCAGTTGCATAGCAGAGAGAGGTCAGCTCGGTGCTTCACGATGACCTAGAGGGGTTGGATAGGGAGGGTGGTAGGGAGGCTCAAGACGGAGGTGATATGGGGACATATGTATGCATATGGCTGGTTCACTTTGATGTACAACAGAAACTAACACAATATTGTGAAGCAATTATACTCCAATAAAGATCTATTAGAAAAAAAGAAAGCAAGCCAAAACCAAACTAATTATCACTGTAATATCCCCAAAAGAATCAAAATTGATGATAACACATACCTCTGGAAAAAGAGTTGAATGGGAGTCTAGAGTAAAGAGTATTGATTGAAAATCTATTTAAGAAACAGGTGAGGTGACATCAAGATGGCAACATAGGTCATTTCCAACCTCAGTCCCCCTCACAAGAAGACCAACTACTGACTATGCATGGACTAGACACCATCAGGAGAATCCCAGAACCTGGGGGTGAGGCTGAAGAACCTTCCTGAGTGACAGAGGCCAACAAGGACCACATTAGCAGGGTAAGAGGTGCAGTTTAACCTCAACCGCGTTGCCCCTTCCCCAGGCCGGCACAGCATCACACCAAGAGGCCCCCCTGGGCCTATGGTCTCTCCAGTGGCAAAAGAGAGTGCAAGGTGGATATCTCACTGCCCCAGCATTTTGGAACACTTCTCAGGAGGCCCACTTGGGTCTCGCCTCACAAGGATCACTGCAACCATCTGCGGGGTTAGACCAGTGGGGATCCGATGGAGATGGAGAAGGGCAGTGGGGCTCACAGCAACCAGCATGCAGACCCTGGAGGACCACATTCCTCTGGCAGCTGCTCCTGAGCAGAGACCCTAGCCAGCAACTCTATCCATCAGCAGAGCTGAACTAGTGGCCCTGTCTGGCCAGGGAAGTTGATTGGCAATTCTGCTTGACCTGGATCCCCAGCCAATGGGCTGCACCTGTCCTGAAGCCTAGTCTACATCCCTTCTCAGGTAGGGAAGCAAATTCTCAGCCCCTCCCCAATTGCTGAGTGTAGCCCCCAGTCCCACCTGAGCATGAAGCCTAGCCAGAGACACTGGGCAGCCGTGAAGCCCATCCCTCAGCCCCATTCAGGCAGGGGACCCAGCCAGCAGCCTTGTCCAATCGTTGAGCATAGCCTCTGACCCCACATAACCAGGGACCCTGAACAGTGATACTGGGCCACCTCAGAGCCCAGCCTACAACATCACCCATCAGCTGAGCCTAGCCTACAGCCCTACCTGATTGCTGACACAGCCAGAAGCTTCACCAGGAAGACAACACAGCCAGTGACCCCACCCAGTTACAGAGCATAGTCTGTGGCCCCATCTGACCAGAGAGCCTCGACAGCAGCACAGCCCAGCTGACTAAAGAGCACAGTCTCCAGCCTCACCCAATTACAGGATACAGCTGGGAAGTCCTGCCTGACCAGAGAGCCTGACCAGTGAACTCATCCAATAGCAGAGCACACCAGCAACCTACCTGTGTACAAAGCCCAGCCTATCTGATCCAGCAATTCCACTTCTGGGTAAATATCTGAAGGAAATAAAATCACTATCTTGAAGAGATATCTGCACTCCCATGTTCACTGCAGCATTATTTACAATAACCAAGACATGGAAACAGCCCAAGTGTCCACTGATGGATGAGTAAAGAAAATGTGGTACATATATATATGTGTATAATATATATATACAAGGGACTATTATTCAGCCATAAAAAGGAAGGAAATCCTGCCACTTATAACAATATGGGTGGACCTTGAGAGCATTAGGCTAAGCGAAATAAGTCAAACAGAGAAAAACAGACACAGTGTGATCTCACTTATATGTGGAATCTAAAAAAGCTGAACTCACAGAAACAGAGTAGGTTAGTGGTTCCCAGGGACGAGAAGGTTGGGGGCGGGGGTCTAATGTACAGCACGGCGACTATACTCAACAACACGCTATTGTTTATTTGAAAGTAGTTAAGGAAGTAGACCTTAAAGTTCTCTTTGTAAAGAAAAAAAAAAGGTAACTATGTGAGGTGAAGGATATATTAAACAGATCTCACCTCCAATCAGACAGGCAGGAAACTGCCCTTCTCCCACCTTAGCAGAAGACTGGAGGTTTAGCCTCTACACGAGGCAAAACGAAAGATGAGGCGATTGTCGCTACGCGTTCACCAAAGCCAGTTTCCTTTTCCTTCTGGGAACACAGGTAGGCTACGTTCGCTCACAAAGAGGTGCACCCATGTGACTGAATCCCAGCCATTAGAACAGGGGGAGGGATGATGTGTTTCTCTCACTAAGACCTCCCACATGTTTTTCCCCTTTGGGCCACCAGATGAAACAGATCCAGCATAAATGTCGAAGCCACAAAATTGAATTAACCTGGCTTCCTAAAGGGACATAAGACCAGAGAAAGATAAATATTGGATAATAACACTTACAGGTGGAATCTAAAAAAGCCAAACTCCTAGATCCAGTAACTAGAGTGGTGGTTAGCAGGCTGGGGGATGCGGGAAATGGGGAGAAGTTGGTCAAAGGGTAGAAACTTACAAGTAAAAGGTGAATAAGTTCTGGGGACTTGTGCAGTGTGGTAGCCTGGTTTTCTCTTGAACTGTCTCTTTCTTGAATGGCAATAATTTGCTTTAGAATTGTCTGCATTTGAAGCAAATGCAAGAATTCTGAGAAGGCAGTGCCATTCAGGCAGTTACTGCTCACACCTTCTGCTCTCCAGGGCTTCGTTCCCATCACTTTTATTGTCCTCCCCACATGGTATTGCAATTTCTCGGATTATAGGCCAGCTTTACCCATTCAACTCCTCAAGGGTAGGGGAGAGAAGATGGCGATGTTGGAGAATGTCCCTTTGTTTCTCAACATGAGGACACAGGCTGAATGGAAGAGTTGGGAGAGAAAGCTCAGGTTTTTCTCAAGTGGCTATTGTCTGAAAACACAAAGCTGTATCCATGTGGCTGTGTTGGATGGATACATTTTGACCTTAATAAATAAATAACCTGGCTCCCTAAATAACCATATAGAAAGCTATAGGCTGAACATCACATTAGACTTTGGGTGAGCAAAGTGTCAAGTTTTACAGTATTAAATCATTATGATCTGGGAATTTGTTATAACAGCTAATGTTCTTTATTAAGATAAAGAATAACTTACACAGAACCTATTACTCTGAAGTGGGGAGCTTTTACAACAAAAACAAAAACAAAAAACCTAAAATATGTGGTGTTGACATGGGGTTCAAGTAAACAATCATGAGAGTCTAGAAGGCTAGAGACCCCTGTAATGCCAGACAAAACATTTGATAAAACCACTGTCTGACAACTTGAAAGACAGGCCACTACCTACGAGTCTGTAGCTCTAGGGAAAGTGGTTGGAAAGTGTTATCTACTGGCTACTATTGCCTGCCTTCCGCGAAGTATTACGCGGAAGAGATTAGCTCAGGCAAAAATTTGTCTGGTTTTCAAGCAATAACAGAAGGGAATGAACAGAGTCAAAATGCTTTACAGGGTTAGAAAATCTGTTTCTTCTTTCCCCAAATATGAAGACAGGAGATTTTAAAACACCTTAAGCAACAAAGTCCAGGAAGACATTTCAGATAGGCAAAGTGACTCAGCCTTGCAGGAGACATCAAAATAAGGGTGCCACCTTCCCCACTGAGCCCTAACTCAAAGCATCCACCCCTAAATTGAGAGATTGAGAGTGAACAGACTCAGGGAAAGCTTAAGAATTATGTGTAGGGGAAATCTATGTGCATGGTAACCAACACATGGAGCTTACTGAAAGTATATAAATAGATTGAAAACTATCAAAATTTTGGAGGAATTGCCAAAGAAATCATGAGGCTGGTTTAAAGAAGCCTGGTTTGGAAAAGTCTTAACACAGCCCTCAGGAAGGAAGGGACAATGGAAGCTACACACACTCCCCGAAAAGGCATACTCACCAAAGTCTGTGTCTGATGTGAGCATAAAGGGTAATGGATGAGAAAGAACCTCCCAGAAGGAGAGCCCAGGGCCATGAGGAACACTGATCAAGGAAATTCCTCTCTGAAAGCAGAATCAGGGCCGAGCAAGGAATTTCTTCCACCTCCAGGTTAGAAAGCCTTTAGAATGCTTGCTTAACAGAATTTCAGAAGCTGTGGACCAGAGATTACTGTAAGTCTCCCATCCTTTTCTTTTCCCAGTAGAGTTTTCTTTGTGTTTATCCTGTCCCTGCTCCACCCTCACTAAGTGGGTAGGGAGAGCAGATAACTTTTCTTCCTTGTTCGCATGTCAATAGTTCACAAGTCCTCATAAAAGGACTGGAAATATCAAACTTGGAACTGGATACGGTGACCAGATGGGTTGTCTGCCTTGAGTGATATATTCTATACACAGCAGGAATATGAGACAGATCCTAAGTGCCAGCAGAGCAAACAATCACAAAAGTCTCTTGAATGCTCACAAAACCTTCCTGGGCACAAGCTAGACTACTTTTTTCTCAACTTGCCTTCCATATAGGTGTGACAGTCTGTAACTGAGTTTGGCCAATAGGCTATGAACGTAATGATGCATCCCAGTTCTAGGCCTGGCCCATTAAAACCTCCCTGACCCTCCCCTCTTTTGGCCACGTTCAGAGATGCCAGAGGAGGATTCCAATCCCCTCGGGAATGGCAGAGCCACAGGACCGAACAAACAACAAAAAGTCTGGGTCCTCATAGGACCGTGAAAGCAGAACAAAGAAAACAGCAAGGAGGGGACCATCAGCAAAGAGTGGAGAAAATTTTCCAGAACCAACCTCATTCTTAGTTTCTTCTTTCTGTTCTACAACTTCTACATTTCATTCAATAAATATGCACTTTTGTCATTGGAAGCCACAGTAAATATAATGTTTTGAAATAGCATTATCATAGTTCCAATTTTTATCTTCACCCATATTGATGTGTGTACATGAGAGTGGGAGGGAAGGGATAATATTTTTTTTAAGATATTTTTTGAATAGTGAAATGAACAAGCTCATTAGCAGCATTAAAAATGAAGCAAGAAAATGGTAGAGCTACTCTATGTGTGGGACTACAAATGAAATATTTCAATGTAATTTTAAAGGAAAGGATCCTTCCATCTTGGCAGCCTCTAAAATTTCAGAAACCATCCAATGAACTACTTTCTACTTGCTTATGTCCAGTAGCCATGTATATAAAAGATAGATGCTAATATACCTACAAAAGTAAGATTTTCTCTAGGGGAAGCTCAGAAAGCATAACTCTATTGAAAATATATTAGCCCATAAAATCAAGTTACTGCTATTTATATTTGGGAGCTTACTGAGAAATAAGTCTCTATAAGGTTATATCGTAAGTAAAGATAATAGAAAGCATCTTAAAGAGGTCACACATAAAAGGAGCCATAGTTCTCTCATAATGGGGAAAATATCACATTACATGTAGCCTTTCTAGGAAGAGATGTATTGAATGCACCATGAACTTGAGGATACTATGCCAAGGAGAGCTAAGACTCCATGTAAGTTGTCCTTTTGATTTAAAGTTATAATACCTTGCCCTCTCTCAATTCCATAGGACATTGTATTTCAGCAACTCAAGTCTCTAAAGCAAGCCCCTCTATACAGACAAGGACTGTCTCAGTCTCGTGCTTGCAAATACCCTGATTAACCTAAAGCAATGTGAACAGTGGTAAAACAACACCGGAACCAAAGTCAAGAAGTCCTGGATTCTCGTCCTGGAGCTGCCTCTAGTTGACCTTGAATAAGTCCCACAACTCCTTTTTCTTTCATAACATGGTTACATTAGATGATCTCGAAGTCTCCTGCTAGAAATTCTATGGCTTTCTGGCTGGTGGTAGTCAGGACTGAGAAACTAACAGATTTTTCAGTCTCTGGATGCAACTAAGCGCCTCCCCTCCTTTGCCGCTCAGTCCCTCAGTGAATTTTGTCTTCCTTCCTTTTCGTTGCCCTTTCTCTTCTCCATCTGCCAATTCCCCACCTTCATTCAACACTACCATCCATTATTCTCCAGCAATAAGAGTAATGTTCACTCTGCCATACACTTGACATTCATTATCTCATTTAATCCTGACAACTGCCTTATGAAAGAGGTAAAATTATTTTCTCATTTTACAGATCATGAGCCTGAGACTTAGAAAGATAGTTTTTCCTTCCCTCTACCTATGACCATGATATACTAGTGCGTGTAATAGAACAATCATTAAACACCTTGAATGAAGTCCTTGGCCACGGTGACAAGAGTAAAAGGATGAAATAATCGATCTTCTCAGAATGTCTCAGCTCACGACTGCTGTTCACGATTCTCAAGCAAATCCTTTACGTAACACCTTGAGGTTGAAGTGGGGCTGCTAAAGTTGCTTTGGGAAGGGAGTGATCGCTCAGGCTGCTTTACTCCAGTAACTTCCATAGATCTCAGCTGTGCTTCAGCCATATCGGAGTTTGGGTGTGATACATCCACCTTGATCAAGGACAAGATCTCCACACTCACGAAAACTAATAATCAACAGGTCAGGAACCAAAGACAAACATTTGGGGCACAGCGGCTTTCTTCCCTTTCTAATCAATTTACTTTAACTGCTCTTATTTCTCTATGCATATACTTTAAACTCACAAAGATGCTGTGAAAGTTAACCTATGAGAAGCATTATATATAAAGGGTAAAAATGCTTTGTGTCCTTAAGCAGGTTATTTCTTTTTTTTTTTTTTTTGTGGTATGCGGGCCTCTCACTGCTGTGGCCTCTCCCGTTGCGGAGCACAGGCTCCGGACGCGCAGGCTCAGCGGCCATGGCTCACGGGCCCAGCTGCTCCGCGGCACGTGGGATCTTCCCGGACCGGGGCACGAACCCGTGTCCCCTGCATTGGCAGGCGGACTCTCAACCACTGCGCCACCAGGGAAGCCCAGGTTATTTCTATTTATCCTTTCTAAGCCCCAGTTACCTCATTTGCAAATGATAAAAGTAACTATTTTCAAAGGTTTTATAAGGATTAAATAAGATAATTTATACCACCTCACAGCTGTTAGAATGGCTATTACCAAAAAAATGAGAAATAAGTGTTGGTGAGGATGTAGAGAAAAGGGAATGCTCATGCACTGTTGGTGGAAATATAAATTGCTGCAACTACTATGGAAAACAAGTATGGAGGTTCCTCAAAAAAGTTAAAAATAGCACTACCGTATAATCCAGCAATTCCACTTCTGGGTATTTATCTGAAGAAAAAGAAAGCACTAATTCAAAAAGATATATGTACCCCCATGTTCACTGCAGCATTATCTACAATAGCCAAGATACAGAAACAACCTGTGTCCACTGACAGAAGAATGGATGAAGAAAATCTAATACACACACACACACACACACACTCACACACACATACATATGGAATATTACTCAGCCATTAAAAAGAATGAAATCTTGCCATGTGTGACATGGATGATCTTGAGGGCATTATGCTAAGTGAAATAAGTCGGACAGACAAAGACAAATACCAAATGATCTCACTTACATGTAGAATCTAAAAAACCCAAAAATACAAAAACGAAAAACAAAAAAAAATGAGCTCACAGATAGGAGAAATCAAATTGGTGGTTGCCAGAGGTGGGGGGATAGGAAGTACCCAAAAATGGGTGAAGGGCATTTAAAAATACAAACTTCCAGTTATGAAATAAATAATCCATGGTAATATAAAGTACAGCATGGTGACTAGAGTTAATAATACTGTATTATGTACTGCTGGAGAGATCTTAAAAGTTCTCATCACAAGAAAAAAAATTTTGTAACTATACTTGACAGTTGTTAACTAGACTTATTGTGGTGATCATTTTGCAATATATACAAATATCAAATCATTATGTTGTACACCTGAAATTGATATAATGTTATATGACAATTATACCTCAATAAAGGGAAGATAATTTGTGTGAAATGCTTGATATTGTAAACACTCACTAAACATTAGGTACAGATGTTATTATAGATAAAAAGGATATTATACAAAGATGCAAGGACATATATACACAAAAACAAATGCATGGATGATAGATAGACAGAAAGATGAACACACACAAATGAGTCTGAACGTACAGAATCTTTCCAGTGAGTTTGAGAAAGTCCTTAAAACAATGTAAGCAGAAAGCCTCAGCGCCTGAGGCCCTTGAACGGTGCATTTTTACTGAACAAGGCTCTGGCGCCACCTTGTGGCCACATAGCACAGCAGCCCACCACTGAATCCAGTTCCACAGAAGCTATGAAATCTGACCTTTCCAAAGCCCCCCCTTAAATACTGAAAAGATGAAGAGTTGCCTTGATTATAAAAACTCTACCCTGTTTCAGACAGAAACAGTGCATAAAGCTTTCTCTGTCGTCCACAAACCTATCATTGTGGTTTTTATTGATTTATCCCAACTAAGCACTCTCCCTGTGAAGGTATGTCCTTAAGGATTCTGCAGCTGCCAATCAGTCGAGAAAGAGGCGTGTTACACGACTGACTAAAACATGATCAGAAAAGAGCTGGATGGAAGTGTGTAGACAGAAATGAGGGCTTTCAGGGGAAACTAACCCGAATACAGAAGAGGACTAAGGACAGACCTATACCAAGAGCTGAGTGGGAGAATGCAATTCAATAAATTTTCTTTGAGCTCCAGCTACTCTGAGTCATGCTTTCTCCTAAGGGCTAGAGATCTGAAGAAGGCTAACACCTTTAGGAGCTCATCTAGGAGAAATCCTTCGGAAGTACTAAGGAATCACATCCAATACGCTGTGTTAGAAATCTTCTGCTTAACTCAAACAAGCAGTAGGTCAAGGGGAGGAAAACTACTAGATTTATAAAGCTAATTCCGGGACATAAATATGTTGCTAGACCAAAGGAAAATTTAATCCATATATGCTACTTCTGGTCTGGGAAAGAAAACAAAGTCTTTCCCTTTCTTTTCCCCAAAGAAAAATCTTTCACTCTTCTAAGGCCAAGTTCAAAACATTCATTCTTCCATTACATCTCCTCACACCAACTGAGCCCAAATCATTGCTCCAATGCTTCTGTGAACTTTAGGCACCCCAGCCCTTATTTTATTATTCAGTACTTGGTTCTGAGTGACTGTGCACTTTTTTCCCAGTGAACTAAGTTATTCATATATCTTGCCTCCCTATTTCTCCCAAATAAATATTGTACTCTTTGAAGGCAGGGAACAAGTCCTCGATTTTTGCAGTTTCGAAGTCCCTACCCTCCATCCCTTCAGCTGGTCTTGACTCCATGAATTATTTTATAGATGATAGATAGATTAGCTAGCTAGATAGATGATGGATAGAGAGATCTTTCCCGTAAGATCATACAGAAAATCCCGAACGAACTTTTTGGCCAACCCAAAATATATACAACTTCTATATCCATTTATCTGTTGACCAACACTTAGGTTGCTTCCATATCTTGGCTACTGTAAATAATTCTTCTGTGAACATCAGGGTGTATGTATCTTTTCATATTAGTGTTTTTGTCTTCCTCAGATATATATCCTGGAATGGAATTGCTGGATCATATGGTAGTTTTAATTTTTGAGGAACCTCCATACTGATTTCCATAGTGGCTACACCAATTTACATTCTGACAGTGTACTAGGGTTCCCTTTTCTCTACATCCTTATCAACATTTATTATTTGTTGTCTTTTTGACGACAGGCATTCTGACAGGTGAGAGGTGATATCTCACTGTGGTTTTGATTTTCATTTCTCTGATGATGAGTGATGTTGAGCATTTTTTTCATGTGCCCAACAGACTCTTTTTTTATTTCCTATCTTATTTGACTTTTAATAGTACTTGACATTGTTGACCACTTGCCCCAACTTAAATTCTCCCCAAGGTACTCTTCATTTAATAGGTATTTATCAGCTTTTCACTATGTACTATGTTCTTACTAAGTCTGAGGAGTCAAATGGAAAGAAATGATCCCTGCCCTCCAGCAGTTTCCACTCTAGCAAAGAAGGCTGAATACACTTTAAGGAGAGTGCAGAGGAAGAAGTATCTGAGGCTCCTGGTTCTCCTACTGAACCTTTCCATGTTCCCCTTTGCAAACAAAGGTTTCTCCCACTATTGATCACACACCCTATTCATGTATACATCCCCAACATAGCATGTATACAGTATCCTCAGCTAATATCTCAAGATAATAAGGTGAGATTTGTCATTAGCTTTGCTGAATGTAAATTCACATTTCAAATAGTCTTCTGGATGGTTTCCCCAAAATTACTTCATAATCAAACTGATAAAAGATTAAACTTGGAGTAAGAAAAAAATGCCAGCTGGCAAGGATATGGAGAAGAGGGAACGCTTATATATTGTTGGTGGTAATGTAAATTAGTACAGCCACTATGGAAACAGGATAAAAAAAAAATTAAAAATAGAACTACCATATGATCCAGCAATTCCATTTCTGGGTATATACCTGAAGGAAATGAAATCACTATGCTGAAAAGATCTCTGCACCTCCATGTTCACTGCATCATTATTTATAATAGCAAACATAGATGAATGGCTATGTGTCCATCAGTGGTTGAATGGATAAAGGAAAAAAAAAACTTTTTTCCATCATATTATTTCCAGGGGTAAAATCACATTCCACAAACATATACAAGTCTGTTCCACCAATCTCTAAATTACAAGAGATACAAAGATAAAAACGGCAAGGTCTCTGCTCTCTTAAAGCTCACAGTTTAATGAGGGTAAAAGAAACACATATAAAAATCTCCAATACAGGCTAATTCTGAAAAGTGCTGTAATATAATATCAAACAAGCTCGAGTATGGGCTAAGCTAATATAACAAAGGAGACCAAGATAGAGTGGTTTAAAGAAGATACTTTTTTTCACCAATATGTATCATTTGATATGGAGATGTGGGGAAAGGAGAAATTGCCTAGTTAAGTAATACTATGAAGGTGGTGAAATCTGTCTTCTTGGCTCCAATGCTTCTGTTTTTCCCTAGGGTATAACCCCTTCACAGCCTTCCAGGATCCATCTTCAACACCCTTATATTTCACTCTCTCTGTCAGAACATACTTTCAAAAAAGTACTGAAATATTCGACGATAGTAGGATGTAAATAACTGGTAAGGCTTAATGTGATACCATTTGCAGGTACCTTTTCATAGATTACAACAGATTTAAATAGGATATATTTTGTCACAGAATTTTGAGCCTCATAATTAAGCAGTATTTGGGCAGAAATGGATCTGTGAGCCTTGAAATAAACCACCAATTCTTAAAATCCTCCTGGAACAGATGTTGACTGTTAACTGTGTTGGTGAATAAGCAATAAAGGGCTTGAGCTGGGGGGAAATACATGGAAGAATTTTTTAAAAACCTCCAGTCCTGGGGGTGGATTCTTTCTGTCCCCAACCACTTTCACCCACAGACATTGGGGACTAACTAACCACATACTCTGAGCATTACTCTACCAGAAGATCTTGAACTAGTGAAGAGAATTTATCATATGAGACTAGTAGAATCAGAAAATTAGGCCAGTAGAGCTTTACCATGTCTGTGCTAAAACAATCATTTGGACAAAATATTTCCCCATGAACTTTAGGTAATTTTTGCCTCCTCTTAAAATAAGTCTGACCATTGTTATTCAGTAAGAAGTAGACTTGGAAATACTGTTGAACATTGTTTGAATTACTGTGCCCTTAGGAGTCAGTTTGATTTCCGAAGGAGAAAAACTAAATACAGTTCCTGTCATCTGCACACAATGTACTGTCTATTGATCATTTTTTATCTCTCACACCACTATACTCCATTTACCTCTTAAATGGCAGTCCCATCAAATTCTAAGATTAGGTTGCTTTTTGGTCAAGTAAAAGTACTCATGGATTCTAAATTGTTATATTTTCCCCATGATATGTTACTGTGAAATCACTAGTTTAGTATTTGACCCTAAATAAGACTGAAGAACTGTTTTGTTAATATGCTTCTTTTTTTTTTTTTTTTTTTTTTGGCGGTACGCGGGTCTCTCACTGTTTTGGCCTCTCCCGTTGCAGAGCACAGGCTCCGGACGCGCAGGCCCAGCGGCCATGGCTCACGGGCCCAGCCGCTCCGCGGCACGT
>NC_041218.1:55543643-55556198 GCF_002837175.3 Physeter macrocephalus
CAGGCCCAGCGGCCATGGCTCACGGGCCCAGCCGCTCCGCGGCACGTGGGATCCTCCCAGACCGGGGCACAAACACGTGTCCCCTGCATCGGTAGGCGGACTCTCAACCACTGCGCCACCAGGGAAGCCCTAATATGCTTTCTTGCTAGAGTTAAATTTTATTACAAAATATTCTGAATGATCCAAATTGGTTAGTAACTCACAGTTGAATTCCTATTTTAAAATCCTCTAGTTCTCGCAAGTCATACCGAAACTAGCAATCTGCTTTTCAACATTTGCAATAGCATAGCATTGTTTTCCACAAGCCATACTGGTTTTATAAAGTATGTGCTATAGAGGTTGACTCAGAGCATTTTCAGACGCTTTGGCTTTGTATTTCTCAAAAAAAAAAAAAAAATCTTTTCCTTCATCTCATACCCAAATCACAGATCACATATATGCAAAAATTGCAGAAATTTGGTCTGTAATACTAACTCCTGATAACCCAATCAAAGTTCTTTAATACTATGGTTTTTTAATCCAATTTTCTGTTGCCTTTATAAGCTCTACAAACTAATGAGTAAATAACCTCACATTTTCAATCATTTTCCTTTGAAACATACTATATTTATTCACCTCACTAAAAGACTGAACAAAAAAACTTTTGGAAGAAGTGTGGAAATAAAATTGTTGGTCTAATTATAAAGCAAAAGTATTTGGGGCTTGATTCCAAATGTTTTAATTAAACAGGAAAAGCAGTTTTAAGTGGAGCTTGCTACAATTAGCCAAATTATATTAATATAATATTAACTTTCTTGCCCTTATCACATGCAAAATAAATTATAAAAAAGTGAATGACCTTTGTTCTATCAAATCTTAAAAAATAAAATCATATTGTTTTGTTTGATGATTTAAGACCTATCATCATTTTTAAAATTCAACAATGCTTAGACACATTTAGCAATTTGTCTTAATTTTCATAATCTGTTCTGTAAACACAGAGATTTTTTTTTCTAAAACTTTTTTAAATGATTATTTTCTAGTTTTGCTAGAAATAAAAAGTGTAAGATTCTATTTCTATTACAAGGCATCAGTCCATGGTAAATTAATCTTCAAAGGGTTTTAACATTACCCTGTGGACAGTCAATGAGTACAGAAAATTACACATTAAAATATGAACAGTCCTAGGGGCCCTAGCTATGAATAAAAGACAATCAAGGAGAATGCAGTTAAGAGTTTATTTTCCTTTACTTTTCCTAATCAGATTAGTTCTGGGGATGTTATACACCAAATCCTCAGACGTTGCAATTCAGGTCTCAGACGCTCTATCCTGAGGCTGGTTCCAACTCAGAGGAGTAAATCCCCCGCTCACATTCGCTCTTTCTCCATGCCCCTCATATTTTAAAAACAACCTTAAACTTTTAAATAGTGACAGTAACTCAACTTTAGGTTTGTAGTGCTTGATGGGGTTAGGGTATGGGAAGGTGGCTTTAATATCAGAGGTGGGGAAGGGAAGGAGTGAACGTCGGGTTTAAGGACTTATTCAGCTGGGGGACAGGGTTTGTGCGGTTTAATATGCAAGATTTCGACAATTTAGGGGGCAAAGGAGATTCAGAGATTCAGATTCGGATTTGGAAATTGTAAATTACAGCCACTTCAGAAAGCTTGCTGTGAAGTTTAAAATGAGTTAGCTAAGCTCTAAAGCTCTAAAATGAGTTCGCCAAGCGCTAAAGCTCTAAAATGAGTTAGCTAAGCTCTCACAGTGTGATCTGAGAGTGCTTCAGCATCACCTGGGAACTGTTAGAAAATGCAGAATCTCGGGCCCCATCCCGGATCTACTAAACAGGAAACGTGGGCGAGGTGGAGGAGAGGGGCTTTGGAGGGAGGGGGGGTGGACACGACAGATCGGTGTTTTAATAAGCCCTACAGGAAATACATGTTAGAGTTTGAGAACCACTGCTCTAAAGAATTGCACGAATGTTCATTAGTTGGGAGATTAAAATAGGCGAGAAGAAGGACGGAAGGGAGGGAGGCAGGGAGGGAAAAGGAGAGGAGAGGACAGGAGAGGACAGGAGAGGAGAGGAGAATATCGAGAGGATCGAGAGGGTGCAGAGCAGACCTCAGGCAGAGGACAGGGCTCTTTGAAAGAAAACCGGGAGCGGCCGGATGGCTACGTAGGTAAATCCTAGGTTCGGCTCTGGGACCTTCCCAGGACTGTCCAGCCAAGCAGGAGCCCTGCGGACGCCCGGCACCTGCAGGTGGCGCTGGACGGACAATTGACGAGGAGGCGGAGTCTGCCCAGGCAGAGCAGGCTCGCGCTCTGGAGGCTCGGGCGCCGAGCGGGGCTGGCACCTCCGGGCGGGTGCTGCGGCCGCGACTTACCGTCAGATCACGCCGAGAGACGGGTGAGTCCCTTGAATCGTTCTGGCTCGCCGCTTGCTCCCTGCCGCTCGGTGTCCCTGCGAGGCCGGGCACCGGCTCCCAGCATCGGGAGGAGTGTAGAGGGTTGCGAGCCCTCCCAGGACTGAAGCAGCGGCGCTTCGGGGCGAGCACAGCTCAATTTGCCCCTTGCGCGCCGCTCTGGGACACGCTGCCTTCCAGCGAGCTCTCCGCGGAGCACACCGCTCCACTGTGGCTAGTCCAGGGGCTGGGAACCGGGGACTCACAGGAAAGCCTTTTCTCTGGGGACTCAGGGGATATGATGAGTTATTAAGTTTGTCCTTAGGTTGGGTTCTGATGGCAAGTTTTCCAACTTGGCAAAATCGCCACGAGTTTGCATAATATTGATGAATGATTGGTACGTACTACTTAAAACCGTGCAACTCGTCTTCAAGTTTCCTAGTAACAGAGAGTTTTCATTTCAAATCCTTGGAACATTAGTCGGACTCTTTCAGGATCTCAGTTAGGATTCAGGTTCCCTCCAAATAGTCAATCAAGGCTTTATATGTGTCAGGTGTGAAATCCACTGGAAGGAGTTTTTAGACATAAAATTTACGAACATTTCCAAATTCCTGACTCTGTTCTTTTTGTAAAAAAAAAAAAAAAAAAAAATCCTTATTGAATAAAAGGTCATTCGTTTAGCACAGAATGTTAAGCACAGGGAGGAAGCAAAGGCCTAACAACACAGCCCAGTGAAGAAAAACATCTCCCCTTCACAGTTAAATGTGGTAAAGTAAGTTTGCAGTTAAAAGTATAGAAGATTTGGAAATGCAATGCAACTGACCATGTATCCCAGTCATTGAGTGTCTTCATATTCCAAATTGTTCAACATAAACATAAGTCAGTTGGACTGTGTCAATATTTAGCAGGAACGTCAGGTCCTGGTACAGCAAAATGGAACAGTCACATCAGAAATAGGCTTTGCTTTTTAATGGAGACGAAAGAGAACTTTGGATCAAATTCTGGAGTTCCTAACGTCTGAATACTGTGCTGTTTCCTGTTGTTTTTGTTGATGAAACTATTTTATTGTAGAATTTAAATTATATGTTTGGTTAATGTCTGAGGGAAACCAACATATTTTATTTGACTGATATTTTATTTTCTTGGCTTCAGGGTACAAGGTGGACTGTGGGCGACACAGTCAACAAGCTCCCTAACTGCCCGGGGTTTTTCCTTGGCTTTGCTCTTCAGTATGGTCTCCCTACCATGCAGACGAATGGTTGGATACCTTTCCAGGGCCACTCTGGCTTTTCACCCAGATTCTGTGCAAAGTGGCCCTCAATCAGCAAATACTACCAACTTGCTAGATGCTCCAGGACCAGGTCCTGAAGAGAGCCCTCACCCTTCCCATGCCACCATCTGTCCATAAAACTTTGTCTTCCTTTCCGATGCATTGCACTACCATGCAGTTAGTTCTTGAAATGTCTGCCTTCTCTCCTAGACTTTAAGCTTTCTGAAAGCAGAGTCTCCATCTCATTTAACTTTATATTCCCACTGTCTACCTGGGTTGTTCACAGTGTAGTTAATGACTTAATATTGAAAAAGTATAGATTTGTATGTTAACATCTTTGCCATCCTGAAACTCACAGTTAACACATCTCCCAAGCATGGTGAATTATTTCTTGTATTTGATTACAGTAAGTAAAACTTGTATTCCTAGTCATGTACACACCCCCAAATTACTATATTAATAATGTTCGTTAAATCACCAAATGATTTGGAATAATACTTCTTAAGCAAATAGACTGTAAAACCCCTCCAGAGCAGACGTGAAATCTCATTTCTCTTTTTCCTCCTCAATGTCTGTCATAGATTTGAGTTCATAGATACTTGAAGATTGGCATATGCTTTACTCGGAACTCTTTCAGATGCCAGTGATATACACCTTACTCAAACTAACTTAAGCAAAATAGGGATTGTATTGGCTTGTGTAACTGAAACATTCAGCATCTGGTCTCAGAAACTCTAAATATTTAAATATGCCACGACTCTTCTGTGTCTTTCCCCATTTCTTGCTTAGGCTTCTGTGTGTTGGCTTTCTTCTGTTCTTTTGAAGACATCTTCCTCCTTACAGCATGTAGAAGAAAGCATGGTAGGCTTCTATCATTCCAATATAACGGAATATTAAAGACATCTTCTCTTTATCTTTCATTTCCAAATATAAACATCAGAGAAGGACTCTAATTGGTTCAGCTAGAGTTGTGTGCCATCCCTAAGCCAATCAGTGTGATGAACAGAATAGAGAACTGTCATTAGTCACGACTGAGTCATATGCCCACCTGTGTGGCCAAAGGAGGGCATTTCTCTGGATGGAGGAAATGTTTTAGATCATAAAATAGTGGGAAAAGAATGTGGGCAGACCAAAACAAATATTCTCAGCATGAATATTGTGAAATTTTGAAATAAGTAACGTATGGAAAATGTTCTTAGAGCACTTCAGCAAAGGCACATGTTGGCATTATGTAAAGATGACTCCTCTTTATTCTCTGTGAAGATCAAACCTTTAAAAGTTGGAGAAAGTTTTAAGTGTTTTAAACTGCTAGAAACAACTTTCCACTTAATAAAGTATTACAGGTGGTCTAAAATTCAGAAACACTTGGCATGTTTCTGTCAATCAAATGGTTATATATCTAATCTGTTTTCTTACTGAATTTCATAAGGAATAAATTGGCAATGTATTCCTCTGGAAATAAATTTAGAACTAATGAAACAGTGAATAATGTTGTGACATCATGTTTCCCTTTCCTAAAAGATGTTACACCAAGCCCAAATGAGGATCTGTGGACAGTGTTAAGGAAAAGATTCTTTTATCTGGCAGGAAGTGTGACAAAATAATTTCCACAGGGTTAACCAGGAGAGTGGGCATGTCAGTGATTGAACACATCAACAACCCCACTGGAAATATGCTAGCAACGCATGTCTTACCAACAAAAACCAGCCTGTGACTCCGATGGGAAAATGGCACTCCTTAAACACAACCTTTCAGTCCTTTGTGCTGCTGTCAGCATTCACCTTACCAAGAGTGTCTATTCTGTTCATTTTCTGAAACTCAGAGTACATTTCCCCATAAAATCATTTCACCATTATTTCAGATTCCAGTGTCAACCCCAAAAGTCTATTAAACGCAACTTCCTGAAGTATAATCTTATATCAGCAAACTCCAACTTCCATTGACAACATTGTTACTCTCAAAAAACTACATTCCTAATTCTATTTACCTTTGAGGGGAGTTGACTTTCCTCCAAATGGGCACCTGGAGGTAAAGTCTCCTAAAATAAAAGGCAACATCTGACCCTTTGAATTCCATGTAGACACCTGGGTCATTCATTGCACTGATAGTTGGACAAAGAAAAACACCATTGACACAAGGGCACTTGTTTGAATTCTTACAGATTATAATGTGAGGTTAAATGAGTCAGTCAGTCTATATTTTAAATTGCACTTTATCTGCCACTCTAGTCCTTATATGAGTAAATTTTTCATATTGCCCTATCAAACATTAATATCATAAATAGCATAGATGTGAAGAAGATAATTATTTTTATTTTCACAGGTGGCTGAGGCCATACTATTTTATAGAATTAATGGAGAGCAGACAAGACATCACAAACCAAGAAGAACTTTGGAAAATGAAGCCCAGGAGAAATCTAGAAGAAGATGGTTATTTGGTAAAATAATCATATTAATTAATTAATTAATTAAAATCTATAAATAATTCAAATGCTGTTCTATATCTCCTAGTGTTATAAATGTGATTTTCACCCTAGTCTGCTGATATCTTTACTCTGATTCCTGGCACTGATACTGTGATGGGTAAAGGGCAGTGTGAGCTATGAGAGGAGTTATACCTTGACTGTCATGGACTTAGCTGAATAACCTTGAATAAGTCACTGAAAATCCTGGGTCTTGGTTTATCTATAAAGTGAGAGAGTTGGACCAGATCATCTCCAAAGCCCTTCCAATTCTTTCTAACATTCTGTGGGTCTAAGTTTTTTGAAAAAGTCATCAATGCCCATATAACAGTAGTTTTGTAAACTGTTTTTTTCATAGGCTCCATGGCAGTTTACCAAGAGATCATCAAGTTAATTGATGATTCACTGTTTAACCAAATAAATTCAACTTTGGAATAAGAATCATTTGTCACACTTTTGCCACACATCAAGATTAAATGTTTCTTACTAAATTATTTGACTGAACAAGTGGTGGAAAATTTTGCTTCCAAACTCCTTTTACCTTTCTAACTGATCTCAACTACAGTTTTAACAGAAAGTATTTATTTTATCTTAATAGGAAAAATAAGGTAGTACAAGTACATACTGTCTAAAATAAGTGAGCATAAAATAAAATCACTTTCATTTTTCAAGTGAACTGTCTTACTTGCTATTCCATGATTCTCCACCCATAATCAGAAAATTGATATCCGTTGATTGTTTTAACATGCAGAGATGGCAGAAGCTGTATAATGCTCAACTCCCTTCTAAACTGAGTAACTGGAAAAAGCATTGGATGTAATAGTGATTTGTTACCGAAAGTAAAAGCCAAATGGCAAGAGGTCATTTTTAAACACTAAAAATTATAGAGAACTATGCGAATTAAAGTTACTCTGTGTAAAATGAGGAAATGAACAAGATAATCATTAACATCATTCTGAGCATTAAAATGTTATGGGTCTACATATAGAGCTATAAGAAATTAGGAATAACATATTAGGTGAGAAAGTAAATTTATTCATAAAGTAACACAATATGAAACACTCTGCTATAAGTTCTTATTTTTAGGGTGTTTTTTTTTTAATTTGCTGGTATATCAGTCAGTTGGGGAAGTGACATAATATTCAGTGCAAACTTCTTTTGAATTGTTGACTACCTAGAAATGCAACTGGGTAAAGAAATATAACTTTCTCAGGAAATAGATCATTCCTGTGGGATTTAACTACTTATATAGCCTTTGTACCATTTTAATAGACTATTCATCTACTAGTACTTATACAAATGAGATATTTTATGAATATGAGACTACATGATAGGGGGAGGGATAAGTTGGGAGACTGGAATTGTCATATACATACTACTATATATAAGATAGATAACTAATAAGAACCTACTGTATAGCACAGGGAACTCTACTCAATACTCTGTAATGTAATGACCTATATGGAAAAAGAATCTAAAAAAGCGTGTATATACATATATGTATAACTGATTCACTTTGCTGTACAGCAGAAACTAACACAACATTGTAAATCAACTATACTCCAATAAACATTAATTTAAAAAAAGACTACATGATGGAAATTACATATTTTTATCTAATAGTAATGACTATATTATTCCTGTTCCTTTGTACTGGAATGAATGGAGTTTGCAGAGAGTTGTCCAGTAACCAAAAGAAATTACAAAACAAATACAACTATGGCTACTTACAAGTGTTATTATTTTTACCAAAGATTGCTGGATTTTTTTTTAAATTTTTCAGTTTTTGTTTCCCAGTTGCATTATTTCATTCTTTTACACTTTCAAGATAGAAACACAATGGTCTGAGCTCTAGTGGAGGTATCTGAAGCATGTATTTCTTTTGACTTAATGAAAAATGAGTAACAGAAATTATGGAGAACCCCCAGTAAGGTAGGATAACTAAGTACACCTTTGATCATTGCCACATAGTCTATGCCACCTTCCACTAACCAGTATCCAAAAGCAAGGTTCAAAATGTCCTTTCTTACTGATAAGTACAATGAGCAGTAAGTAATTAGCTTGAGAGGCATCCCATTGTTTTGTTCAATTTTAAGATGTTCATTTTCTTTCCTTTGTAGAATAAGGATTCAAGAGAGACCAGCGCACCGAAAAGACCTGTGCTTTTGCACTTGCACCAAACAACCCATTGTGGTGAATCTGATTGCGCCTCAGAGCTTCAGCACAAACAGGAACTCTTTCCAAAGTGGCGTTTGCCAGTTAAAATCGCTGCTATCGTATCATCTCTGACTTTTCTTTACACTCTTCTGAGGGAAATAATTCACCCTTTTGTAACTTCCCATCAACAGTATTTTTATAAAATTCCAATCCTGGTCATCAACAAAGTCTTGCCAATGGTTTCCATCACCCTCTTGGCACTGGTTTATTTGCCAGGTGTGATAGCAGCATTTGTGCAGCTTCATAATGGAACCAAGTATAAGAAATTTCCACATTGGTTGGATAGGTGGATGGTAACAAGAAAGCAATTTGGTCTTCTCAGTTTCTTTTTTGCTGTACTGCATGCAGTTTACAGCTTATCCTATCCAATGAGACGATCCTACAGATACAAGTTGCTAAACTGGGCATATCAACAGGTAGGATGACATTACTGACAATATCACTAAACTAAAAAGTCTAAGTCTCCTAACAAATTAACTGTTTCTTTTTTTTTTTTTTTTGCGGTACGTGGGCCTCTCACTGTTGTGGCCTCTCTCGTTGCGGAGCACAGGCTCCGGACGTGCAGGCTCAGCGGCCACGGCTCACGGGCCCAGCCGCTCTGTGGCATGTGGGATCTTCCCGGACCGGGGCACGAACCCGTGTCCCCTGCATCGGCAGGTGGACTCTCAACCACTGCGCCACCAGAGAAGCCCCTGTTTCTTATTTTAATATCAGTACCCCAAACTTCTGTTGAAACCCTGTGTTGAGAAAGTAATATGCTTTTTAAAATTTTTTATTATAACTCTTCATTGGGGCTTGGTTGTATAATTCTACTTTGAGGAATGTTTTCTAAGCTGAAAATAGTAAACTATAACTTTAACAACATAAACAAGTATTTTGTTCATGGACCGAGCCACATTTCAATCTTCTACCACCCTCAGAAGATTTCTTTTTAATGCTAATTGTTCCTATTTTCTGCTTATTTACCATATATGGACACATATGACAATTCTAACCAACAAATAACTATTATATAAATTAATAAAACAGATTATATAAATGTTGTGTTCAAGGAAAAAATCAATAATAGCTCCTATGTCATTTCTCTTAGAGAAATGCAAAAATAAAGTCATAAATTTGTGGAGGCCCCTAGTTATCAGGTCCTCCATAGTAGAGGGAGCATAGAAGGAGGTTCTTATACTGGAAACAAGTGTTGTTTGCATTTTTTCCTTCCTCTTTTCACCCTCTCTTAGGTCCAACAAAATAAAGAAGATGCCTGGATTGAGCATGATGTTTGGAGAATGGAAATTTATGTGTCTCTAGGAATTGTGACACTTGCAATACTGGCTCTGTTGGCTGTGACATCTATTCCATCTGTGAGCGACTCTTTGACATGGAGAGAATTTCACTATATTCAGGTAAATTATATATAAAAAAAACTCTGGTCCCTCAGAGAGGTAAATCTTCTTTTTAAGCTTATAATATCCTCAAGTATATTGACTTTTCCCAATAAAAAAACAACAGATGGTTTTCTAATAGCAAAGATCTCACACTTGTTCCAATTAAAAATGTGCTCTCCTATCATTTTTCCCTCTTGCTGATAAATACAAGAGGTGTTTTCTAGACATATATAAAAGGCATTACTCAAAGAAAAATATTTCTAACATTTGAAGCTTTTTGGACAAAGCTGTCTATCTAGTAACAACAAATGTGATATTTTAGAAATTCAATATTGTTTTCTTAGTTCTCCAAAAGTAAAAAAAAAAAATTTTGCCTATCCTCTGATTTTATTCATGCCTTTTAAGTTACACAGCTTTGTACTCTCCTCCTTGAAATATGGAGTTTTATCTACCAAAGGTATTGTAATATCTAATTTTAAAAGCTTCTTTTTCCAAGTTACATTTTATGTAGCTTATTCACTTGAAGTTTCTCAATATTCCTGGAATTCAAAACTGTCTCAGATTTACTGAGGTTAACTTCCTAGTGGTAGATTACACCCTAGAAAGAACAATGGGATCCATGTCTGACAAGATTCAAAGGACTAAACTTAATTCAGTCCTAAGCGCTGTCAAGATTTTTAAAATTATATACATAGCTTTAACTTTTATGGGTAGACATCTTTGGAAATTCCCACAAAGTCAGTTAATCCTCACTATCCTTTGTACATATCCATGCATATACTCCAACAGATGCCTTATCAGGACCTCTGATTAAGCTGGAAAGAATGCCTCCATCTGAATTATTTGAATGTGGTTTAGAGATGGTGCCACATTTTCCAGGCGCAATATTTGCTGATTTTGTAGGTTTAGCTTGATAGCCATTGGAGTTGTCTGTTCCTCATTAAATAACTCTCTTCTTACATTGCTCTGCCTGTCACACATATGCTGTGCATCACTTTACAGATTTAATTACAAATTCAAGCGCTGTATCTTGACAACCCAACCCATTCCACTCTGTGTACAATACCTAGCCCATAATATGTATACAATACACATTTGGTAAATTAATCTTCAACCAATTACATATATTTGTCAATTAATAACCTAGCAACTTTTCATTTACAATCCAAGAACTGGCTACTCTATGATCTACCTTGGAGATTTATATCTGAAAATATAAACTTAGCTATTTGGTTGTATTCACTGGGGCTTACTGCTGAATAATTGTGAGTTGGATTCATTCTGACAGTCTAGTGAACATTTCCTGTAAAGTGAATAGAAGTCAGAAGATATCTAGAAGAGCTATTGCCAGAATTCCATAAAACTACATAGGTGAACAATTCTTTTTAAGTAACTTTATCTGGATGGTGCCAAGTATCCCAATGCAAGCTGATATTTTTCTTCACATCTCCATATCTCTGTGTTTTGTTCAAACATTGAAATAATTGTTGGTATTTTTCCACTTTATCAAAATGTTTGTTTTTTTTAACGAAGACCAAGCTCATTCGCTTAATATCAAGTTGATTTTTGCACTGATCTTCAGTCAACCCACCAATATTCATTGAGCACCTAAAATGTGCACAGCATTGTGTTGATTCTGCAGGGATCCTGTGATGAGTAAGACAGAGTCTCTGATTTTAAGTGTCTCTTGATAAGCAGAATTAAGGCAAATGTACAAGAGACAAAGCATCATAAAATAAATGTCATAAGAGAGAAGAACAAGGTATGGAGAAAGGGAAGGCAACGTTATCGATTTTCTGAGACCAAAAGGAGAATGGTTGTGAATTTTCTCAATTTAGATAACCTGGAGACAAAGGCATTACCCACATGTAAAAAGAGTGGAAATATATGAGTGGACATTGTCGGGAAACATAATAGGAAAACAAATAGAGATGAATGGAAGAATTTCCAAGCAACAAAACAGATCTAGATGATATAGGATGGAATAAACTCTAAATGAACCGATCTCACCAAGATAATTTTTTTTTCTTTTGCAGAGCAAACTAGGAATTGTTTCCCTTCTGCTGGGCACAATACATGCATTGATTTTTGCCTGGAATAAATGGGCAGATATAAAACAATTTGTATGGTATACACCTCCAAATTTTATGATAGCTGTTTTCCTTCCGATTGTTGTCCTGATATGCAAAGCCATACTACTCCTTCCGTGCTTGAGAAAGAAGATACTGAAGATTAGACACGGTTGGGAAGATGTCACCAACATTAACAAAACTAAGATGTCTTCCCAGTTGTAGAATTGCTGTTTACACACATTTTTGTCCAATATTGATATATTTTATCATAAACACTTCAAATTTGTATTTGTTTAATAAAATGACCACTTGAGGATCTTAATCTATCTCTTTGTTTATGGGTGATGTTTGAAATATGTGTATTTCCTTGCAGATTTGATTCAAAGCGAGAAGTTAAATAACCTTTATCACATTCTCTATGTTCAGTAAAGCTGAGCATAAAAAATAATCATCTGATTTGTCAGACTACATAGCATTATAAATAATAAAAGGCCTTGAAATACCAGTCCTTGCCACTCCTTAAAAGTTATCATGAACCATGAAAAAAAGATATTATCTGATGGCCAATAGGCACATGAAAAAATGCTCAACATTGCTAATTATTAGAGAAATGCAAATCAAAACTACAATGAGGTACCACCTCACACCAGTCAGAATGGGCATCATTAAAAAGTCTACAAATAACATGCTGGAAAGGGTGTGGAGAAAAGGGAACCCTCCTACACTGTTGGTGGGAATATAAGCTGGTGCAGCCACTGTGGAAAACAGTATGGAGGT